>NW_023270323.1:33123650-33163868 GCF_011800145.1 Mirounga leonina | reverse complement strand
TATTTATTTATTTATTTATTTATTTATTTATTTATTTATTTATTTATAATTTGCTTTTTCTTTAAATTCTAGTTAACATATATGGTTAAATTGGTTTCAGGTGTAGAATTCAGTGGTTCGGACACCTGGGTGGCTCAGATGGTTAAGCGTCTGCCTTCAGCTCAGGTCATGATCCCAGGGTACTGGGATTGAGGCCCACCTAGGGCTCCTGGCTCTGTGGGGAGCCTGCTTCTCCCTCTCCCTCTGCCTCTCCCCCTGCTCATGCTCTCTCTCGCTCTGTATCTCTGTGTCCAAATGAATAAATAAAATCTTAAAAAAAGAAAAAAGAATTCAGTGGTTCACCACTTACATATAATACCCAATGCTCCTTACAAGTGCCCTCCTGAAAACCCATCACCCATCTAGACCACCCCCCACCCACCTCCTCCCATCAGCCCTCAATTTTTTCTCGATCCTTAAGTGTCTCTTATGGTTTGCTTCCCTCTCTCTTTTTTCCTTTCTCTGTATTCATCTGTTTTGTTTCTTAAATTCCACATATGAGTGAAATCATATGGTATTTTTAGAACTTGAATATTTAAATTTTGCTACTTGGTAAGAATAATTTACAAAATATCTACTTATACTGTGTTTAGAGAAACTTACTTTGAAGAGAATGTGTTTTACAATTAAACTGATGCATATTAAGCTAGTACCAAAATATTCAAATATTGCATGAATAAGTATGTCCCAGGTTTTGAGAGTATAGTTTAGTGGGTTGTATGAGCAACCAGTGGATTTACCATGTGTCTATAGCTTCCAAAACTAAGTTCCCACAGAGGCAGGGGCTTCATAAACCAGAAACTAGCTGAACTGTCAAACTGCTAATTCTGAAAGGATTCACATTTCGAATGGAAAGCGTGTGTTATTTACTTAAAAAAAAAACAACAACAAATTATTAAATGCCTAAGTATAGCAGGAAAATGGAATAATTTTCCAGATCTTAAGCATGTACTTTTTATTGCTGTGGCCTATGATGTTTTATTTGTTGATGATTTATATTTACGAAGTCAAATAAGATAACTCTAATCTGTTAAATATGAGTTCAATCATTTTTTCTTCAACTTATGAAAAGATGAAGCCAGAGGAGCATGTCATACTGTTTTACTTTAAAAAGAAAACGCACACACACACACTCTGAAAATTTATGGCGTTTGTGTTCAAAATAGATTCTGATAATTTTTCAATTCTTAAATACTTCTTGCATTCTGGTGTAAATGGCTTTATTCTATATAAATAGTAATGCTGACTTATTACAACTTGTGTTATTCTTAACTTGCTCAGTTAACTCTCACCTGTGTACACATTAGCATAATTAGAAGTAGCTATCCTCGACACCACATAGAAACCATATGTGGTATTTGCTTCTGTCACACAGTGTTAACAGCTGTTGCCACAGAGCATAGGAATCAATAGAAATGAAAATCTAGCTTGAGTTGTTTGAAAAGTGAAAATTATTACAGTGATATGAATGATGAGTGTACAAACCCAGCACTATATATAACATTATATATATGGGGACTGCCACTTAGAATTGATTAATGATACTAATACCCAAAATTAATTGAAGTGCCAACAGTATGGCTTATCTGTGTTAAGCTCTTAGTCCTAACAGAAACTCTATGAGGTAGCCATTCTTATTATTTCTTTTTTACAGATTAAAAGTCTGAAATTAATTTAAGGAATTTTTTCATGGTCAGCCAACAGGTAAATAAAGGAGTCAAGATAAAAGCAAAGGTTATTGCATTTAGCATTCATGTTCTTGAATATGTGCTCACTTTATTCTAAACAGATAATTTCTTCTTTAAGAATCCTCATACTTAATCAAATATTTTTGAAGAACATAAAAGAACACATGTGTATGTATATATGTATGTATTACATATACATAAAATAGCTACAGCAAGAAAAAACCTCAAGAAGAATGTTTTAAGCTCTATGCAAAACAGGATGATTTAGAATAAATCTATAAATAAAATGAAATGGAAATCCATTCCTCTAAGTAAAGCCATGTCACAGTTGTCCCGTGTACATTAATTGAAAGCAAAAGTATTTATTTGGCACCTAGTGAGATTCTTTGGGAACAAATGAGGATGAGTCAAACAGCAGCCCTATCTTCAAAAATCTTACTATAATAAAAGAGATAATGTATTATACAAAGAATACAAGCAGAATGTACTAATGAAATGACATAAGAAAGTATGAATAAAATAAATGTGGGCATTCTAACAAGAGAGACATCTACTTGGGGGATGAAAAACAACTGCATTCAAAAAAGAAGAAAAGTGACATTTCAGCCAACTGTGAATAAAGACAATTCAAAGTGGAAGGAAAAGAACGACCAAAGAGAAGGAAGCTGCATAAAGGGACTATTTCAGTTTAACAAGATATATTAAGGGGCATAAGGGGAGGAAATTTTAAAGTCTGGAGCCCGGGAAGCAGGGATTATAACTTCTTTCTGTTCTTAGTGGGAAATCCTATGAAGATGTTTTTATAGGAAATGAACATGTTCAGAATTATACATTAGGCCAATGGTGTGTAAAAACGATCAGAATTGAGAATGTCTGAAGCCTATGTAGTAAGGTGGCTGATGCCACACCCCACGTACATGCAGCCTAGACTTTGAGTTTAATGGCAGATACTGTATCACATAGATGACTATCTATCTCTCTGGTAGAGAACAAAAGTATTAATTTGGCTGTCCTCTAGAGCAGAAATTTGTAAACTAGAGTCCGTGGCCCAAAACCAGCTTGCTGCTTTTTTTTTTTTTTTCCCTGTAAATAAAATATAGCCATGTTTGTTCTTCTATGTGTTATCTGTGGCTGCTTTACAGTGGTAGAGTTAAGTAGTTGTTACAAAGACCCTGTGGTTATACCATTGTCCCAATCAAAAGTGAGAAAATTTATTTCAATGAAACTAGAAAGCATTTGAAATAATGGTTTCAAGAAAATTGTGGGAGAACACATTTCTTTGTATAAGTGAAAAATATCTCCATGTATTTAATATATAAATGTCTAATGGACTTTGATTAATTTGCCCATATAACACCCAATGGCATATAAATTGTCAATCACTATTCCTGTGATCTAACCTATAGATTGTTCTTAAACTGTTTGTTTTATACCTTCCTCAGTATATTCTGTTCTCTTGATTTTTTTTCTTCTTTTTCTACGATGTTATATATTTATTCTTTTATGGAGAATATAAATATAGACATAATTATAAGCATAGATATATAGATATGGATGTGATAATGACAATCGATATGGATATAGGTAGATATATACCTTTTCTGCTTGAACTCAATGTATAAGACATTAGAGATACTTTTCAAAAGACAGTGAGGCACATATATCCAATCTTGGCCATCTCCCCTCCATTATAGATCATATCTTTCCCTAGGTATGAAACTGTTCGATGGAGTTTTCTTTCTTTTAGCAGTTATATTAGTTGCCTTGGGCCACTGTAATAAATTAAAATCAGTGGATTAAAACAATAGACATGCATCCCATTTCTGTCCCTTTTAGTCGAGGTTGCAGTATTTCTGTTGGTATAAAATTCTCAAAATCCTTGTTTGCCTTCCATTAGTATTGAGGGGCTCTATGTCATTCGACAGCAGGGTTCTCCACAAATTCCTTCTAGATTACTTCATCTCTATTCTAGTTTCTGCTGAGAAGACTGTTGGATTCAGAAGTCACATGCCTAATCACATGCTTATTACCTTAGTAAGTGGTTGTTCAGCTATATCCTTGGCCTTGTTTCCATGGCATGCTATCTGCAGAGGCTGAGAATTTTCCAAATCATCAAGTACTGGTTCCTTTTTTACTTAATACTTCATTCCTCAATTGATCTATTTCCTCTCATGTAAGCAACAAGGAGAAATCAGGCTGTACCTTTCATACCTAGCTTAGAAATATTCTCAGCTAAATATCCAAGTTAATCACTTATAAGTTTTACCTTCTATTCGACATTAAAAAAAACAATCCAGTCAAGTTTTCTGCCACTTTATGGCAAGGATAGCCTATCCTCCAGTTTCTAATGGCATGTTCCGCATTTCCATCAGAGATCTCACCTGGAAAACCATTAATGTTCATGTATTTTCCTGAGAGGGTAGGAGCTTTTGTGTAGCATGTTCATTTCTTTGAGTCCTCACCAGAATTACCATTAATATCCATATTTCTGCCAACAGTCACTTCAAGATGGTTTAGGTTTTACTATAATGTGCTTGGATTCCAAACACTTCCAGCCTCTAGCCATAACCTTAGAACATTTTTTTTTCTTTCTGCAAAGAAAAATCTCTCTGTGCTGAATATAGCCACTTCCACGTTTTCAGGTATTTGTGACAGTAGCACCTAATTTCCCAGTACCCAAATCTGTGCTTGTTTTCTACAACAAACACAGAGACTTAAAACAACAAAAATCTCTGTGTCACAGTTCTGGAGGCTAGAAGTGTAAAATGAAGATGTCAGTAAGACCATGCTCCCTCTGAAGACTGCCAGGGAGAATTCTTCCTTTGCTTCTCCCAGCATCTGTTGATTGTCAGCAATTTTGGTTTTCCAACCTTTGTCTCCATCTTCACATGGCCTTTTCCCCCATGTGTCAGTCAGTGTCTCTGTCCATATTTCCCTCTTCTTATAAGGATATCAAGCATATTTAGGGCCTACCCCAATCTTAACTTGATTCCATTTGTTAAGACCCTGTTTCCAAATAAGGTCACATTAACAGGTTCCAGATGGTTATGAATTTTGCAGGGTCACTACTCAAGGCAGCATAGAGGCTAATTCAAACTGCATTGACAAAACTATGGGAATTCCATTTGTAATGGTCTAGCTCTAAAATCTTAAACTTTCCCAGCAAAAGGATTTAGACAACTCTTGTCAGCATTCATTAATCCCTTTCCAAAAAGACAATTCAGGCTTTATGTGAGTTATAAGTCATATTTGGGTCTTTTATAGAGGGGACCCAAACATGAGGGTTTGTGAGGCCAGGCCCAGGATCTCTTACTATGTGAAAGGCAAAGAAAGAAAACAATTTTTAACAAATAAATCCTCAAGAGAATTGATATCAACAACAAAAACCTAAATCCAACCCCAGCTAGGAGGACATTTATGCCTTTAAAAGTATCAATTACCATTTATACACAAGCTCAATCAAACCAAACAAAAGAATAAAAGCATCCCATTCTCTCTTCCTCTTTCAAGCCATTTTATTGCAGAGGTTGCTTGGCTTCAAAGATCGGTGCCCCTTTGCCAAGGGTCTTTGTGTAATCATCAGATTTTGTAACGGGTCTAAATGATAACAGACCTCCTTCCTTTCCAGGTGATTGTGTTGGCACCCAGACGGGAACTGCCTTCATCAGTCACAAATCACACTCCAGTACCAACTGGACTGCACAGTCACTAGAAAGAGACTTCCTGAAGGGAAAAAAAAAATTGGCACATGATGTGCCAGACGGGTTGCCAATACCTTTGTTTTATATCTGTGTGTCATTTTATGCTATCCCATTATAATGTGTGACTGGTCACCAGGAGATTACACTTGCCTTTCAGCACATTCTACCCCAAAGCCAATCTAAGATTGTCATACTACAAACATGAACATAGGTCTGCTAATGTAATAGCAAATACAGAAAAACAGGAAGAACCATTTATGGATCTTGGATGCCATTTGTCCATTTATATATTTATTTATTTATTAATAATTGCATGTGTACCACATGCCAGGTATCTTTGTCTGCATATAAAGATGTTAAGCATATAATGTCATTGCTCTTAAAATTTAGTCTTAGTAAAATAACTGAAGTTTTATTTTAAAGGATTTTTAATGGTTGTATTCTTGTACATAAAACACTAACATAGTGAAGTGCCTGGGTGGCTCAGTCATTTAAGCCACCTGCCTTCAGCTCAGGTCATGTTTCCAGGGCCTGGGATCAAGCCCCTTGTTTTCATGTCATTGGGCTACCTGCTCAGCGGGGAGCCTGCTTCTCCCTCTCTCTCCCTCTGCCCCTCTCCTGCCCCCCCCTCCTGCTCATGCTCACTCTCTCTCTCAAATAAATAAATAAAATCTTTTTAAAAACCCACTGAAATAGTACTTGATTAATCTATCTTGAATAAATAATTTGTGCAGACACATTTTGCATGCAAAGAGGCTAGGAATTTCTGGAATGTTAGCACAAACAAACCTCTTACAGTATAAATTTTCAGTGAGTCAAAAATGCAGGAAAAACCCTTCATAGAATAAAAAATAATTCACCTTTGTCATAGTAATGGTCAATTCAGTTTCAAATTTCATAAGCCTACTGTATTGCCCATTTTAATGGAAATTTCCACCAAAAGTAGGTAAATCATTATCCTTCATCCTCCAAAATAAAGAATTGCCATCCAAGTAACTTCAGCTACGTGCATATTCATTCATCCATTTTCTTTTGTTTGCTATGCTGTTATGGTGATTGTGTCACCTCTCTGTTAATTTGTTAATTTCTTACTGTACTTAAAAAAATCAAAATAAATTGGTGTACAAACACACAATTAGCTAATTAGCATCGTAACGATTATCATAATATGGCAAAGAAAATCAAAGAGAAGTAATATATAATCTTAATTTATTATCAATGTGAAGAGAGCATAACTGGAATTAATCCCCTGCAAGAAAATCCTTTATAGAGACGTCTGAGTCCATGAGCAGATCCTCATTTCTGCCTCATTAACACACATTAAGATCTGTGCTTGAACAATACTACTTTCACTTGCAAAGCTTTAAAAAAAATCCATACAAAGAAAAAAAGAAAAGGAGGAATCAAAATTTAGAGGGCATCAATTCAGAAATTTCACCTTATTTAATTCCACTAATCAATTTTCTATATAATGTAATTATAACTCTAAAAATATACTTTCTTTTCTTTTCTTTTTTTTTTTTTTGAAGTGACTTGTCACCTTCAAAGTGAGGTCAATCTGTGAACATCTCTGCACAAATCCTTAGAGCTAAATCATTTTGTCCACACACTTTCAAACAAATAACAGTGTAAATCTCTTCCATTTCAGTTCACAAAACACTGCTGCCTTTTTTCTTTCTTCTCTATAATAACATAGTATAGGTTATAGAGCAAGGACAAAAAGAAAAGTAGAGAACACAAAATATGGAACCTAATTCAGAACAAGTGATTTACTTCTCCAGTTGTATGGAATAGGAAAATATAAGTCCAGATTTTCTTTTTTCTATTTCTTACGGCTGTCATACAAAAGAAGGAACTTGGACGGCAACTGAATACTAAGAGGGAAATGACCTGCATTATTTTAATTTAGCCTATATGCTACTGGGTTGCCATGATGTCCTCAAATTATGTTTTGTAGCACAAGATTTGACCCTTCAGAAATTTGTAACTAGCAGAATTTTTTAAATGTTTTATTATTATTATATTTTAAATAAACATTCATTCAGAACACTTACTGTTTTTCACTGAAATGTCTCAAATTTATCTCTTCAACTAACTAGGTTTTTAAAAACTATTTACATGAAAAATATACTTTACTAAGCAATACTGCTTAATATTAATATTATGAAATAATAGATAAATGAAGAAAGGGGAATGTTTCCATATTATGTGATGTAATTTCCATAAAATTCTTATTTTCTTGTTGCTCTATTGTTATATGTAATAGCTGTCCATATATGCAGAAAATTTTCTATAATTTTTACCAGTTATAGTTTTTGCTATCAGGCACATGTATTTTTTAAAATTAATTCCTATACATTTATGGTTTTTACTCTATTTGTTGTAAGTATCTTATTTTTCATTATATTTGCTAGTTATTTCTGGTGTCAAAAATGTAATTTTTTATATTTACCTATCATTCAACAAAATGAGCTTTGAACTATTTTTGTCAGTAGTTTTTTGTGTATATGGACAATCATATAATATAGCAACATTAATTTTTTTCTTATTTTGCTGTCTTTATATTTTTTAGTTATTTTTCTTTCTGAGTTCCCTAAGTCTTCCAGGAAAATACTGAATAAATACCATGATAATGGCTCTCTTTGTCTATTTCTTAATTTTATAGTTAATGATTCTTATACTTCCCCGCTGAATATAATACTTGCTGTAAATCTCTGAATTGACATTGTTTATAAGATTGTGAAAGTTCTCATCTAATTTGCTTTTACTTATAAGTAGATGTTGTATTTTATCATTAGGTTTTTTTCTCCCGCATTTATTCAATTAATCATTTTCCCACCTTTATACTATTAATGTAGTACATTACAATGCAGTCAATATGCATCTATGTTTATGAACTTGTGTGATCTCAATTTCCGTATCTAGTATGGTAGGCAGCATTCAAAATGATCTTCTATGAATCCTGGCCTCCTGGTATTCACACGCATGTGTAACCCTTTCCTTTGTACACTAGACATAGTTATACAGTTTTAATGAACAAACACTACAAAAGGGATGGGATACCATTTTCAATATTAGCATCTAAAATTATTGTGACTTCCGTCTTGATGACTCTCATGCACATTTTCCTCTCAAGGTACCTCTCTTCTCGGGACAAGCAAGCTGCTATGTTGTGAGCAGCCCTATGGAGAGAATCATTCAGCAAGAAAGAATGTCTCCTCTGCCTCCTACAATCAGTGGGGGCCTGCCAACAGCCACGTGAGTGAATTTGGAAGTGGATAGTCTTCCAGGTGAGTCTGTGGTGACTGCAGACTAGAGGGAGATCCCAAGCCAAAACCTATCAGGTAAGCAAACTCTGAGATTGCTGACCCACAAAATAGAGAATAAATGTTTAGTAAGATTTGGGACAACTTTTCCATCTGGTTTGAGAATTAAATTTATGCTAATATTAAAGAATTTGAATTCCCTCTTTCTCTACTCCCTGTTGATGAGTTTGTAAAAGATTAGAACTATGTCAATTGTCCGATAGAATGTAATATACATTCAAAACTATCTGACTTGTGTTTTCTTTGTGGGAAAATTTTAAATTACTGATTTAATTGTTTTTAATTACTGGAGCTATTTAGAATTATTTTTCATGAGTCAGTTTTGATAATTTACATTTTTCTAGGAAAGTATACAATTTGTCTAAGTTTATTTATATTATATTTTAATGGCTACTGTTATTAAAGTTATATCCTTTTATATTCTGGTATTTTTATTTGCGCTATATCTTTTCTTGATTCAGCTACAAGTTTTATCAATTTTACTAGTCTTTTCAAAGAACCAGATTTTGTGAGTTTTAAAATCTTATTATATCTTGATTTTCTATTTCGTTAATTTAAACTTTCTTATGCTTTTTTCCTATTTTCTCTGTATAGTATATTGGTGTTCATTTTCTAAATGCTTAAGGCATATTCTTAATTTGTTTAGTCTTTCTTCTTATTGAATATATGCACCTTAGGTGGCAAATTTCCCTCCAACTACTGCTTTATGAACATCTCACAAGTTGGATAAGCAGTTTTTTCATTATAGTAGCTTAATTTCCATTTTGATTCCATCTGAATTCAAATTTTATTTAGAAAAGTATATGATATGAAGATTTATGAAGGTTTATTTTTTATTCTTTTTGTGGTTTTTGATTTATAACAATTGCATTTTGGTAAAAATACTTGAATCTGTATAAAATCTGTTCTATTGGATTTGTTGGCTCGTATTTTAATGCATGATTTATGCTCAATTTCATAACTGATTTGCACATGCTTAAGGAAAATATGCATTCCCTAATAGTTGGCTGAAGATTCTGTGTATCAATTGGATCACATGTTAATTTTTTACATCTTCATATCTTTAATAAATATATTGCTGCTCAGTAAATTACTGGGTTATATGTAAAAGTGTTCCAATACAATGATAGATTTTTCACTTTCTTACTGCAATTTCACCTTTTACCACTATCAACACCATCCAAAGCTCAGTACAAGGTGGTCGCTGCCTCTACTGGGTAAGTTTTCTTTTGACTAGATTTTTTTTTTCTCAGACTGTAGCACTTTTAGAATCTTGACTTTATATGTGCTGGGTCTTCTAGCTAAACTCTCATCCTGAAAGTGAGCATAGTTTGTCTACAACCACACCCCCAAAAAACAATCTTTGGAAGCATTATGTTACTTGGTTTTAAAGATAAACTCCAAAACCACTAGGGATTCATCACTGCGATATCTATTTGGAGTGATGTCTGTGATTAGTTCTAATCTGCTAAGTGATTTTTCCTTATTTTTTTGTAGGCTTTACCACTCATTAATTAAAGATACGTGTGTTGGTTCTAATATTTTCATATGTTTTATGACTGAACACTGAGTGGCTATCTGAAAATTATATCTTCGGAAGAATAATTTTCTTTCCTTTCCTTTCCTTACTCTCTCATAAAATCCTACTTAAAATTCACAATCCAGCTATATCTTTTTAAACCCACCTTAATTCTCTCAATTGCAGTTACTCAGATATTCCTCTTTCTTGTCAATACACTTTGCACATCCCCAAATTTTAACCACAATTAATCAAGTATGGATAATAGTCTATCATCAGAGATAAGTTAAATATTAAAGAATTTCTAAGCACTAAAAATGTCACATGATGAACCAGTTGAGAAAACTCATTTGTCCAGCTACTAAAAAGAGAATTAAAAAAAAAAAAAAAGGCATAGTTGGGATAGTTATTGATGAGCAAATACTAGACTTTTCTGTAGTTCATTGTGAATCAACTTGATCAAAAACAAGTTTATGAATTTGGCATAATTATGTTAGTTCAGATTTTACATATAGTTCATTTTTTTTAAGTACAGCCTTTGAGGGGCAATATTTTAACACTTGAATAGTGGTCAAGTTTCAAAAAAGAATTAAGCAAGCTAAAATTACTGGAGAGCAGATACCCCATCTTAGCCCCCCCAAAAGAAGGAATTTTTGTCCAATAGCATGCTCAAAATTTTGCAAAGAATATTTTATAAATTAAAATTAAATGGTCTTATTTAAATGTGAGACAGTTGAAAAATACTAATTATCAAGTCCAAATTACAAAATCTTCCCTTTGGCCCATATATAGTGTCAAAAATATGAGAATCTAAGAGGAAAGATTGATTAAATACTCAAGGAAGTGTCTATCTCATTAATCCAGAAGGGAAAAAAGTATGCTCAGCTGAATATACATTAGCATAGTAGCAAATCTGAAGACATGTGCATATTGCAAATATCATAAAGCCACAATAATGGAAAAGATCCTTTTGTAAATAAAGGAATTGAAAAGTAAAACATAAAGGAGGTAATTGTACTCACTAAATAGCTTGTTACATGTTTATATTAAAAACATATTAAGTATGTACTATTCTTTTTTAGCTACACAGTCTTTCCTCCCTGTACATCACTCTGTATTCCCGTAACAACTTATGTCTATCTCTATCTTCAAAGTCAACCCATAATATTAATATTTTCTATTTGCTTGCTTATTTTCTTTGCCAATTGTATGTTAGGTAAAGGCATGAACTTCACTTATCTAGTTTATTGTCATAACTTTGTGCCTGGCACAAATCCTAACAGATAAAAATGTTCAGACCAAAGGTATTAAAATAAACTCACTTTACGTAGGCTAAGCAAGTATGGAAAGAAAAAAAGAAAAGAAAAGAAAAAAACAACCAAATGAGTACAGGCAAAGGCTATTTATTCAGAGTTTGCTCTAGCAAGGGAGTCAGCCTCTGTCACTTGAATTTTGACAGAAACTCAAAGACAGGCTGATGGGTAGGAAAGATTTATGAGGGAAAAAAATGTAAGTCTTCAGGTGTGTCCTGATTGGTGGCTATTGACATGGGTATCGGCAGGCTTTTGAGAAGGGAGGTATCACATGTGTTTGGGTAGGCGTGCATATTTAGCTTTCGCTGGTTGATATGAAATTGGAAGAAGACAATTATTAGGAAAGCTATCAATTATTAATCAAGTCCTGGCTATTTGAGGCCGACTGCTTCAGGGGCCATTGTTTGGCTTTGTGGAGTATTGTCTAGAGATAGTGGTCTGACTTTCTACAAGTTTGACTTATAAATAATAGGATGGCTTCCTGTACTGGTTATTGTCATAATGAGTTGGTTTCCTGGGCTGGTTACTACAGATTGTGGGTCAGAGGCCTATTTTTAATATACAATCTAGCCATTGTTTGTGTATCCAATCTCTCACAGTCTCTCTCATCTGAGAACATTAGAAAAGTTTTAAACATTAAAGAGTTTAATGGACATTGTCATGATACATAATATTTCACAAAAAATAGCATTCTTCATATCATGTCTATAGAGAAATATAGAGATGCATAAAAATAAAGCATGAAGTCCCTCAGTGTCATCTGATCTAACTTAAACTTCAATATACAAGCAATTTTAAAATTCTATTTTGGACATTTATAAGATCATGAGTCTTCAAAAACTTCTAAAAGTGGACCAAAATAGATAACTGAATGTTTCAGACTTAAAAGTGGAAACAGTAACTATAACTGAAGGGAGACAAGAGGCCAGATTGGTATTTATCTGTGTTAAATCGCATATTGAAACATACAGACAAACCCTGATATGGAATTCATTAGTTTATTATGAATCACTGCTAAGTAGCTCAAAGGACCTCATCAGATTCTAGGACAGCAGAAAACTGGTTTAGCACAGGTTTTAATAATGACCAAACTTTAGGGATTAGTTTGGAAAATAACTAGTTCTATTACTCCATTGATGTTTGGAGACCAGTGAGCAAGAAAAACCTTTTTACCTTTGGTTGTGTCACAAGTAATCATAATAATTAATATGTAAGTTGTATTTAAATACCTTCCCAGATAAGGAGAGGCAGATTTGATAACAATGACTACAGAATTAACATAAGGATAGAAAACCTTCCTAGATAACTTATAGATACTGTAGTATAAACACATCATGGCAAAAGATCAAAAGTGAGTTAATTTCAACAGTATAGAAAGACAATTAGCAAATTTTAAAATGGCATTTGATTTTCAGAGGAAATTATTAGAAAACAAAAAACAAAAATAAAAAGACTTTGCCTTGATTATAGTTTATATTCATATAAGGTATATGGAATTTAAGCCACAAGAGGTAGTAATAACTTCTCTGTCCTCTAACGAAAATTCCAAGCCCATTTCGTTAACCAGATATAAAACAGAAAAATTTCATTTTCAGTGTGTTCTATTTGCCTTGGTTTATTTCCTTTTCCTTTGAGATGTGCCTCTTCAACTCAGTGCCACAAGTCTTCTTAGAATGTTGTTCTGTGAAGCTCTAAATCATACATGTTCTTCCTAAGACTCTTTTATTAATCAAAATATACAAACTGTCCCACTTACTCTCTCAGAGTACAGGTATTTTGTTAATATTATTCAAATTCAGTAAGGAGGCATTTTTAGGGACAAACTAATTCAAAATGCTGGCATTTTGATAATAAACCAATGTATCCCATGTCAGAGTTTATCTGTTTGTTTTTAAAATATACTTGTAATTAGCCTAATATTTATTAACTTCATACAGTGTGCTAGCCATTTTAATAGGTGTCTTGAAAAGTTATCTCATCCATTGTTTATATCTGGAGGAATAGTAATCTCCATTTATCAGATTATAAAACCGAGTGTCTAAAGGTTAATTGCTTTGGTAAAGGTCACACAGGCAGTAAGCAGTAAAACTGTTAGTCCAGTTCTTTTCTGGTCTTCTAATTCCAAAGCCAACATTCTTTATGCTATCCCTACTGGCTTGTGCTATAGATACAGGGAAGTGAGGTAATGATAAAGCTCAAACATGGCCTGGAAGGAAAATGTATTAAGAATAAAACAATATTGGGGTGCCTGGGTGGCTCAGTCATTGAGCGTCTGCCTTTGGCTCAGGTCATGATCCCAGGGTCCTGGGATCGAGCCCCGCATCGGGCTCCCTCTTTGGGGGGAAGCCTGCTTCTCCCTCTGCCACTCCGGCTGCTTGTGTTCCTGCTCTTGCTGTCTTTGTCTCTGTCAAATAAATAAATAAAAAATCTTAAAAAAAAAAAGAATAAAACAATATTTCCTATCATCCTTCCATAAATTTCATTGCCTTCCAGATACGGGTGAAACTTTAAACATCATGTATGTCAGTATCCTTTTTCACGTTTTGGAAATTAAACCCAGTAAGCGTATGAGTCTTTCCCAAGTTCCAAGAGCTACTATACACACAGACTCAAAACTAGGAGTCTGCTCTCCTGACAGTTTGTTCTGAAGGCCAGGAGGCCGTACTGAAATCACACCTGTGGAGGAATGATTATCGTCTTAGAAAGGAGTCAGCCTGTCATTGTAAATGCTCATTTGTTAATATAATGTCCTCTAAATTAACATAAGTGTGATGGGCTGTTAGACCCAGGGTCCTTGAAATATATTTTCTTAAGTGCTTGTTTATATATTTATAATGATCATGTGTTTAAATAAACTTAACTTGGAGAATTCCTGGAGAAGAAGCAGGAAGCCTGAAAACTTTAGTGCAATGACTAAAAACCACATATTTTCCTCTACTCTTTCCTAAACAACTGCTCCAGTGTAACTAATTTTACATAATGAAAAAGGAGAGTGTTCTTATGACAAGAAAAAGATGAGGCAGCAAGCTTTAAGCTCAGAATTAATCAAAAGGTTCCTTAATATTCAATCAAACCTGTCCCTCTTTTGTTATATTTAGTATTTTAATAAGGAATTAATGATCAAAATTAAATTATTTTAAGGTTGGTTAAGCAGAAGCACTTAATAAGAGTAAATTTTGGTCTTGGTAAGAGGATAATAAATGCAAAGCTATATCTCTTGTCATAGTGTGGTTTCAGAAGGTGATAAATTTTTCATCACTACAGACCCCAATGTCCTCTCCATAGAGAATCATTGAAAAGTGTACCATTATTATTTTCTATAGTACCATTTGGATCCCCTATGTCTACATTATACCAAAAGAATTTTGAAATGTGAAGAGTTGAGTTGACTTTTTTGTCCATATATTCAGAAAAACCCAGTATGAATTGTATTTTATTCTGTTGTTTGTACAGAGCAGTGACACCATTCCTGGCCACTTGAAGCCATAATCAAACACATGAAAAATAAAGTTCACGCAACCTATGTTAATAAAGGTATACCTTATAAATATCTATCCCCAGTATCTTTTTCTAGTATAAAACTTGAGTATATTTGCTAAAACCCACAATATGTGACATGAAGTCACCATAAAATAATGCAGTTTATTATTATTTTGTGACCACAAAGTATAAATTGATATCACTACATATAGTAATAGCATTTAATCAGAGCTTTTTGTAAAAGTTAGGGATGCATTTAGTTGGAAATAATAGGCACACCCATACACACTTCATTTAAACAAATTAGCGGGATATTTTTTATTATTATTATTCCCTAGCATATAACGATAAATTTAGAGGAAGGCAATGCAGGGCTGGCTTAGTGGTATTATGATGTCTTCTCTATTCCAAGTACCTTCCACTGCCTTTATTCAGCATCTTTAGAGTATGCACTTCAGAAAATGGTTCTCCACTTGCAGCATCATACCTCCATTCTAGAAAGGTAAAAAAAGAAAGGGGATGGGGAGAGCAAATGATCACAAGACTTTAGACAGCCCACTTTTAAAGGTCTTTTCCTAAAGCCTCATGAGTGAATTATGTATCTCTTGGGTAACTACTGCTAAAAGAGTCATATGGCTTTCATTGGGAACCTCAACTCAAATTTGGATTCTGTCTTTAAAGAAAAGAGAATAGATATTGGGTAGGTAATTACCAGTTTCTGCCACAATATTCTATTGTGCTGCACAATGGTAAAAATACTTAATATATCCAAAATACATCCAACTAACATTGAAAAATATGTCAAAGCACAGATTCTTTTTATCTCTCCCTAAAAGAAATAATATATAGTTATTAATATATTGTAAATGCTCATTTGTTAATATAATGTCCTCTAAATTAACATAAGTGTGATGGGCTGTTAGACCCAGGGTCCTTGAAAGTCCTTGCACTTATTAGTGAAACATAAATGAAGCATAATGTCTTATGAAGAGATGTTAAATGTTGAAGAAACATTCATTATGTTACTTCAACATAATGTTGAAGTATTTCAACTTCATGAAATTGAAGAAGAAACATGAATTAACAGATAACTGGAGAGGTGTATACGATACACAAAATGTTTTGGATTCTATGTGCTTATCAACAGGACCAACTTTAGGATAGAAAAAATAGGTCTTTTAAATAGAAGACACAAAATATTAAACTAGTTCTCCTTAACTAAAAAGGGGCATCTTCTGATCTACAAGTTCAAAGAGATGAAAATAATGATTTCTCATAGTTCTAGGAAAGATCATCTATATCAATGATTGTAAGTGAATACAAAAGAGGTTTAAAACTTTTAATTAATGGGAGTTATTTAATCATGACAAGCAATACCATAACTGAATTTCATGTTTAATTGATCAATGACAGATCACTACAATGAACATTCTTCTGAAAATAAATCAATTAGTAGCTGCCTCATATTTTGAAAGTCAGCAGATCCATGGTAGACTCACTTCAGTCAATAAAATTTTGTAGGTAATTTTAATCCCCTCCTGCCTTTGAACCAATACAAATAAATTCTAAGGCAAAAATCAACCCTGTGTTTCCTTAGCAGGCAACACAATTCCAGAACAAACACTCCTCAAAATCCCATATAGGTTTGGCTGGATTGTGAAGGAGAACTTTTCTATTCAGGGTCGGGGGTGGGGGGGAATTTCTTTTTTTTCTTTCTCTCTCTTTTTCTTCTTCTTTTGAGTTCAGTCTTTGGTCAAAGCTGTAATAGAGATCATCAGGGATTGTCCAGATCTTCACTACAATTGTTGATTCTCCTGAAGAAGGGTTTCATTGGCAGGTTATTTTGTAGTTCAAACGTCATTCACCATATCTTCACTATGTTTTTGTCTTTGAGTCATTTGTCGGAATTCTTTGTATGGACAATGACTGCAGAGAGTCAGTCTTAGAACAACAATGAACAGCTCTGAGAAAAACAAGTATAACTCAAGATGATAGATTCAATCACAGTACGTTGTTCTCTGAATGTTATCGTAAATCTGTTCACTAATGTTTTATTTAGGATTTTTGCATTTATATTAATAACAAAGTGGTATATAGTTTACCTGAGGGGAGGGGACTCCATTCTTCAGGTTTAAGTATCAGTTTCTTTTAATCTGGAACAATTTATGTAGCAATTCAATTTTCTGGTCTTTTAAGTGTTGCTAAACATCCTCAATGAAATCATCTGAATATCCCCAATGTATCATCTGAACTTGGTAAATTTTTGTGGGGTATATTTTTATAATTTTCTTCATCTCTTTTGTCAGTTTTTTGTTTAATTTTTCCCTCCACAATTATCAAATTTGAATCATGTTTTTTCCTCAAAAATTATCCATTTCATCCAGATTTTCAAAATTTTGTGGGTAGATTAGTACAGCATATCTAATTTTTCTTACTTTTCTGCTATTATATTTAGTTTTCCTTTGTAATTTTTTGAATATTTGTTTTTTTCCAATTCCCTTTATGTTTGCCTATTAATTTTTTAAATAAGCATCTTGATTTGTTAACTATATTATTTTTATTTGTTCTGCCTCACTATTTTTTGCTTTTATTTCTGATATACCCTATCTTGTCCTTCCTTTTATTTTTTTTATTTTTTTTATTGTTTTAAGTAGGCCCCATGCCCAGCGTGGAGCCCAATGTGGGGCTTGAACTCATGACCCTGAGATCAAGACCTGAGCTGAGATCAAGAGTCTGACACTTAACTGATGAGCCACGCAGGCATCCCTTGTCCTTCCTTTTGATTTACTTTGTACCTTTTCTATTTTATTGAGTTAGTAAGTAGTTCATACCTACATTCTTTAATTTTCATTTATAGAGAATCTAAAGCATCATTTTTTTCTTCTGTCCATTGCTTTAAATATATCCTGTTGGTATTAAATGTTTGTATTATTATAGTTCGCAAGTTCTACAGTTTTGGTTTGCATTTCTCCTTCCATCCAAGGTTCTTTATTTTATTCCTTTTTTTTTTTTAGATAGAAGTTTTTAGATTTACTGAGGTATCATTGACAAATAAAATTTTAAGATATTTAAAGTCTACAATATAATGATTTGAAATACGTATACATTGTGAAAGGATCCCCCATCAAGTAAATTAACACACCTAGCACCTCATATTTAATTTGGATATTTTGCTAGCATTTTTTGAGGAAAAAAAAATTTAGTGAGCCTGTTGTTTCAAGGAAACAGCTGACAGTATTTGTGGCCAGTGGCAAAATTAGAATTTCCTAGTGAAAATTAGAATTTTAGAAAATTTATATCTGCCACTGTGAGCTTGACAACTTATATATATTATTTTTTTCCCTGCTAGGATATTAGCATCATTATGATATTGCTAAAAACACAAATTTTCCATTTTGGAGAGGCTATGTCTGTTTCTCTGTAGAATAGAATGACAGAGGGAGATAATTGGCTGAAATTTACAAGAAATAAATTCCCTTTCACCATATTCAGGTTATTTTGTAGTTCAAATTATTTTTTTTTAAAGACTCAATACAATCACTGGCAATATTAACAACTGTACTTTTAAAATATTAAATAGTGAACTATGTCAACATTTGGAAGATCTGAATAACTTAGCAAGCCAAGATTTTCCAAATTATCAATGCGTGATGTTAAAGAATCATGTGTAGTGAAAAGATTCCTTCCAAGTCTAAGACCAACCATAGGATTTTAATGTAAGAGAGGACAGAAGCTGATTGAAATGGTTTCAGATCCACTTTGCAATTAACATTTAAGAAACTACCAAGTGGCCAAGTTTTTTTTTTAATTGAAGTATAATTGAGAATGTTACATTAATTTCAAGTGTAAAACATAGTTATTCCACAACTCTGTATGTATGGCAAGATCTCATCCTTTTTTATGGCTGACTAATATTCCACCTTATATATCCCACATCTTCTTTTTCCATCTGTTAATGGACACTTGGGATGTTTCCATATCTTGGCTATTGTAAGTAATGCTGCAATAAACATAGGGGTATATATATATGTACTTTTTAATTTTTTTTTTGAATTAGTGTTTTCATTTTCTTTGTGCAAATATTCAGTAGTAGAATTACTATATCACATTATTTCTATTTTTAATTTTCTGAGGAACCTCCATACTGTTGTCCACAGTGGCTGCACCAACTTATATTTCCACTGACTATACAAGATTTCCTATTTATCCACATCCTCACCAATACTTGTTACTCCTTATCTTTTTGAAACTAGCTATTCTGACTGGTGTACAATAATAATGCATTGTGATTTGGATTTGCATTCCCCTGATGTTTCCTGATGTTGAGCATCTTTCCATGTGTCTGTTGGCCATCTATATGGTATGTGTTCTTTGGAAAAATGTCTATTTGGTTCTCCTGCCTAGTTTTTACTAGAATTGTTTTTTTTGTTTTTTGTTTTTTGGTGTTAAGTTGTATAAGTTCTTTATCTATTTTGGATATTAACCCCTTATCAGATATATCATCTATGGATATCTTCTCTCATTCAGTAGATTGTGTTTTCATTTTATTGATGGCTTTAATCACTGTGTAAAAGCTTTTTATTTTGGTGTAGTACCAATAGTTTAATTTTGCTTTATTTCCCTTGCTGCACTAGACATAACTAGAAAAATTTTGCTAAGGCCTATGTCAAAGAGATTACTGCCTATGTTTTCTTCTAGGAGTTATATGCTTTCAGTTCTCACATTTAGGTCTTTCATCCATTTTGAGCTTATTCTTGTATATGGTGTAAGAAAGGGATCCAATTTCATTCTTTGCATGTAGCTGTCCAGCTTTCCCATCACTATTTATTGAAGAGACTGTATTTCCCCATTGTATATTTTTGTCCTCTTTATTGTAAACTAATTGACCATATAAGTGTGGGATTATTTCTGGGCTCTCTATTCTGTTCCATTGATCCATGTGTCTATTTTTGTGCCAGTACCATACTGTTCTGATTATTCCAGCTCTGTAGTGTATCTTGAAATCTGTGATCATGTTACTTCCAGCTTTGTTCTTCTTTCTCAAGATTATTGTGGCTATTTGGAATATTTTGTGGTTCTATACAGAAATTCTGTAAAAATGCTATTGATATTTTGATATGGATTGTGCACTGAATCTGTAGATTGCTTTGGGTAGTATAGATATTTCAATAGTATAGATTATTCTAGTCCATGAGCATAGAGTATCCTTCCATTTGTGCCATCTTCAATTTTTTTTCATCAATGTCTTACAGTTTTCAGAGTATAGGTCTTCCACCTCCTTGGTTAAGTTTATTCCTAGGCATTTTATTCTTTTTGGTGCAATTAGAAATGAATTTTTTTTCTTAATTTTTCTTTCTGCTACTTTATTATCAGCATATAGGAACTCAACGGATCTGTGTATTAATTTTGTATCCTGCAACATTGCGGAATTCTTTTATTACTTCTAATTATTTCTTGGTGGAGTCTTCAGGGTTTTCTATATATAATATCATGTCATCTGCAAGTAGTGGACAGTTTTACTTCTTCCTTACCAATGTGGATGTCTTTTATTTTTTTAATTATCTGACTGCCGTAACTAGGACTTTCAGTTCTATGTTGCATTAAAGTGGGGAGAGTAGGCATCCATTTCTTCCTGATCTTAGAGAAAAAGCACTCAGTGTTTCACCATTGAATAAGTTAGCTGTGGGATTTTTATATATGACCTTTATTATGTTGAGGTATGTTCCCACTAAACCAACTTTGTTGAGAGTTTTTATCATGAATGGATGTTGCATTTTATCAAATGCTTTTTCTTCATCTATTGAGATGGCCACAAGATTTTTATCCTTTATTAATGTAGTGTATCCTGCTTGATTTGAACTATCTTTGCATTCCCAGAATATATTCTACTTGATTGTGGTGACTGATCCTTTTAATGTATTGTTGAATGCAGTTTGCTCTATTTTGTTGAGAATTTTCACATCTATTGTTCATCAGGGATATTGGACAGTAGTTTTCTTTTTTTGTAGTGTCTTTGTCTTATTTTGGTATCAGGGTAATGCTAGCCTTGTAGAATGTATTTGGAATCTTTCCTTCCTTTTCTTTTCTTTTTTCTTTTTTTGGAATGGTTTTGGAATAATGGGTATTAACTCTTCTTTTAATGTCTAGTAGAATTCACCTGTGAAGCCATCTGGCCCTAGATTTGTTTGTTGGGAGATTTTTTTTTTTTTTTTTTTACTGACTCAATTTTGTTACTAGTAATTTGTCTGTTCCGATTTTGAAATACTGTATATTTCTAGAAATTTATCCATTTCTTCTAGGTTGCCCAATTTGTTGGCATATAATTTTTCATAGTCTCTTATAATTCTTTGTATTTCTTTGGTGTCAATTGTTATTTCTTTTTTTATGGCTGACTTTATTCATTTCTATCCTCTTTTTTCTTTGATGAGTCTGCTTCATCAATTTTGTTCATCTTTTCAAAGAAACATCTCTTGGTTTCATTGATCTTTTCTGTATTTTCTTTGAGTTTCTGTTTCATTTATTTCTGCTCTGATATTTTATTTAAATCCTTCTACTAACTTTGGGTTTTGTTTTTTATTCTACTGCTAGTTTCTTGCAGCATAAGGTTAGGTTGTTTGAAACTTTTCTTTTTTCTTGAGGTAGGCCTGTATCACTCTAAACCTCCCTCTTAGAACTACTTTGGCTGTGTCCCAAATAATTTGGAGCATAGTCTTTTCATTTCCATTTATCTCCATGTTTTGTTTTGTTTTTTATTTCCTCTTTGATTTCTTCATTAACCCATTGGGTGTTTAGTAGTATTTTGTTTGGCCTTCAGATGTTTGTGTTTTCTTAGTTTTTTTTTTTTTCTTGTAATTAATTTATAGTTTAATACCACTGTAGTTGTAAAAGATGCTTGCTATGATTTCAGTCTCCTTAAATTTATTGAGACTTGTTTTGTAGCCTAACATATGATCCATCATGAAGAATGTTCTATGTGCACTTGAAAAAATGTGTATTCTGCTGGTTTTTGATGAAATATTCTGTGTGTATGTCTTGAGTTCATCCTGTCTAATGTGTTGTTCAAAGCCACTGTTTCCTGGTTGATTTCCTGTCTGGATAATCTACTTATTGATGTAAGTCAGGTGTTAAAGTCATCTACTATTATTGTATTACTGTCAATTTCTCCCTCTATACATATTAATATTTGTTTTATGTATTTTGATATCCCAATGTTGAATGAAAAGAAATTTACAATTGTTATAACCTCTTGTTGGGTTGATCTGTTTATCATTATGTAATATAGTCTCTTTTAACAGTCTTGGTTTTGAAGTATATTTTGTCTTATATAACGAATGCTGACCTTTTTTTTTTTTTCCTTTCATTTGCATGAAATATATTTTTCCACCCTTCACTTTTAGTCTATATGTGTCTTTATGTCTGAAGTGATTCTCTTGTAGGCAGCATATAACTTTTTTAATCCGTTCTGTCTCCTTATATCTTTTGATTAGAAGATTTAAACCATTTACATTTATCTATTTATTATTTATTTTATTCATTTGTTTATTTTTGGTTAATAGAATCTTTTATATTCAGGGTGTGGGGGTGGGGAACACCAAAAATCAAAAATGTTTTCCAACCACACACAGGAGGGTTATGGGTAGGGGGAAGTGTCTGTCCATCCAGCCCCAGCCCCCAGCCCATGTGGTTTGGGCAGCAATAACTGGTACGGGATATGGGATAATGGCCCCCAAAATAAAAGAGGATGGGATAGTGGCCCCCAAAATAAAAAAGGGGTATGTGTATGTTTGGGGAGGAGAAGGGTGTAAAAACAGTGGGGAGTGGTGGGGGAAATTGACAGACCCAGTCAGTACTGGGAATACCACAGGTGGGAGGCCATTTCATAACATTTCTTGTTGATCATACTACTGTGGACACCTTCCTTGCCCATTAGAGTCATGGTGACTTAGCAGTCATGGTGACAGTGATATTAAAAATGGGAGCTCCACCAGGGATGACTGCCCAGATGGAGGGTGAATTCTTATAGCCTATGATAGCCAAATGCTGACAGGTCCCATCCACCATGAAGTTGATATAGGCATTCCACCCAGCCACAGCACTGTTAAAGGAGCTGCTTTCAGCACTGTTGCTGAGCCATGGGCTGGGCTCTGGGGCTTCAGGCTGTTGGGCTAAACCATTTACATTTAAAACAACTATTCGTCTCTCCCTTCCTGCTATCTTCTTTTTTTTCTTTTTAAGATTTATTTATTTATTTGAGAGAGCGAGAATGAGAGAATGAGAGAGAGAGAGTACATGAGAGGGGGGAGGGTTAGAGGGAGAAGCAGGCTCATTGCCAAGCAGGGACCCCGATGCGGGACTCGATCCAGGGACTCCAGGATCATGACCTGAGCCAAAGGCAGTTGCTCAACCAACTGAGCCACCCAGGCGCGCTTCTTTTTTTTTTTTTTTATGTTTTATTTATTTATTCCTGAGAGTCAGAGAGACAGAGAGAGGCAGAGGGAGAAGCAGGCTCCCTGCCTAGCAGGGAGCCTGATGAGGAACTCGATCCCAGGACCCTGGGATCATGACCTGAGCCAAAGGCAGACGCTTAACCATCTGAGCCACCCAGGCGTCCCCCTACTATCTTCTTTTTTATTAACATACAATGTATTATTTGTTTCAGAGGTACAGGTCTGTGATTCAAGAGTCTTGCACAATTCACAGTGCTCACCATAGCACATACCCTCCCCAATGTCTATCACCCAGCCACCCCATCCCTCCCACCCCCCACCACTCCAGCAACCCTCAGTTTGTTTCCTGAGATTAAGAATTCCTCATATCAGTGAGATCATATGATACATGTCTTTCTCTGATTGACTTATTTCGCTCAGCATAATACCCTCCAGTTCTATCCACGTCTTTGCAAATGGCAAGATTTCATTCCTTTGGATGGCTGCATAATATTCCATTGTATATATATACCACTTCTTCTTTATCCATTCATCTGTCGATGGACATCTTGGCTCTTTCCATAGTTTAGCTATTGTGGACATTACTGCTATAAACAGCAGGGTGCTGATATAAACATTTGTATCTTTGGGGTAAATACCCAGTAGTGCAATTACAGGGTTGTATGGTAGCTCTATTTTCAACTTTTCAAGGAACCTCCATACTGTTTTCCAGAGTGGCTGCACCAGCTTGCATTCCCACCAACAGTGTAGGAGGATGATTAACATAACATAATAAAATATAAAATAATAATAAAATAAATAAAACAATTATTGATAGGTATGTAGTTATTGCCATTTATTGATGGTTTTCTGGTTGTTTTGTACTTCTCTGTTCCTTTCTTCTCTTGCTTTCTTTCCTTGTGATTGATGACTTTCTTTAGTATTATGCTTGGCTTTCTTTATTTTTTATGTATCTATTATAACCTTTTGGTTTGTGGTACTGTGAAGTTCATACATGATATCCTAAGTATATAACAGTCTAAGTTGATTGTTATTTAAGTTCAAACACATTCTAAAAGAACTTAATTTTTACTACCCCCTCCAAAGTTTATGCATATGTTGTCATATTTTACATATTTTGATTTTGAGTTCCCTTAACTTTTAGATAAATTTGATTTTACTATTTTTATCTTTTAACCTTCATACTAGCTTTATAAGTGATTCTTCTACTGCCTTTACTGTATATTTGCTTTTATTCATGAAATTTTTTCCTTTAATTTTTACTTCTCATAAATTTGATGAAATGATCTTGTATATTGTCATCTCCTGTGTAGACTGTGTGCACCTGGTGACTTTGGCTGGCTGGCTGGAGCTGTGGCTATTATGGGCTGGTGGTCTTGGGGCACTCTGTGTTACGGCTGCTCTTGTAGGATGGCTGGAGCTGAAGTGGGCATGGGCTAGGGCAGTCCTAGGACTCTGCAAAGTGCACCCTCACCAGTCACCTGAAGCCAAAGTGGATGCAAGCCAGGGTGTCCTGGGGCTCTTTGTGCAGAGGTCAACCTGGCCAGATAGCTGAAGCTGAAGTAGATGCAAGACAGGGCTTCTTGGGGTGCTTCACGTACAGGACCCACTGATGATGTGACTGGGGCTGAAGTGGGCATCAGCCAGGGTGTCATAGGATGCTTTGCACAGGGGTTGCCTTGGTGGGGTGGCTGGAACCAAGATGAGTGTGAGTATGGGCTGGAGGGCGGGAGGTGGGTCTCAGGGCACTCTGCAGCAAGCACCCTGGCAGAGCAGCTAGAACCAAAATAGTATGGGCCTGTATGTTACAGGGTGCTTTGTGCCTGTGTCACCTTGGCAAGACAACTGGTGCTATAGTGAGTGCTGACCAGGGATGTCCTGGTGTATGCTGCTTTGGGGATGCCTTGGTAGGATGGCTGTGGCTGGTATAGGTCAGGAGCCAGGGCTCACTAAGGCAGTAGTCCAGCTAGGGTGCCCATATCTTGCTCCTGTCCATGCTATCAAGGTGCAGGAGAACATAAACCATTGCACTCACTAGCCCATCAGACCTGGAAAGAGTTCTAGCAGTTTCCAGCTGTTTGGCAAGGTTCTAGGGCTGGCTCCTTTATATTCTAGCTGTCCTTTTAAACCTCAGCTCTTTTTGTGTGCCCCAGACCAGATAAAACTGCTTATAGTCCCAGGTACTATCTCTCCGCACTGCAGTTCACAGCATCAGAGGTGGTGGTTCCCTTTGTAACTGTGTCTTTCTGTCTCCATCTCTCTTGCCATTCTCTGTGTGGTCTCTCTATCTTTTATTGTGCAAAAGCCATGCAGTCAGCCCTCAGTTCTTCAGAAGGAATTGCTCTATAAGTAGATGTACATTTGGTATGTCCACGGAGGAGATAAGTTGAGGGTCTTCCTACATCTCCATGTTGGACCAGAACTCCCCATCCAAAAATATTTTATTTTTATTTTTATTATTATTATTCTTAGAGAGGGAGAGAAGAAGAGGCAGGGGGAGGAGCGGAGGGAGAGGGAGAGAGAGAATCCTAAGCAGGCTCCATGCCCAGCACAGAGCCCTATGTGGGGCTCCATCTCACAATAGTATTTTTTTAAATTTTATTTTATTATGTTATGTTAATCACCATACCTTACATCATTAGTTTTGATGTAGTGTTCCATGACTCATTGTTTGCGTATAACACCCAGTGCTCCATGCAGTATGTGCCCTCCTTAATACCCATCACCAGGCTAACCCATTCCCCCACCCCCCTCCCCTCTAGAACCCTCAGTTTCTTTCTCAGAGTCCATAGTCTCTCATGGTTCGTCTCCCCCTCTTCTTTCCCCCCCAATAGTATTTTAATAGGTAGCTTTCAAATTTCTCAGTAAAAAGATCCTTCTGAATTTTTACTTTATTAATTTCTCATTTTACATTTTTATCAGGGAGCATTTGTAACTTTTCTATAGCATAGAGTTTAATAGTATTTCAAAATGTATTATATAGGCGAAATTTTTGTCAATGTTCTATGTGTACTTGAGCAGAAAATATATTCTCTCTTATAGGGTGTAATATTTGAGACACCACCTTAAAATCTACTTTAAGGATATGCCACTGATGACTTTATGTCCATATTGATTGGTTCATGTGACCTGTATTTAACTGTGAGTGAGTTAAGTCCCTATTAATGTGTTTCTGTTTATTTCTTCTTGAATCTCCTATTTCTTCTGGAATCTCCCATTTCTGTTTATGATTATTACTATCTTGAGTATAGATATTCAGAATTCTCATATGTTATTGTGAATTGGGTCTTTCAGAATCTCAAGTTGTCTTATTTGACATATTCTTTTTTATCCTGAATTTCTGAGTTTGATATCTAGAATGCAACTTCTAATTTCTTGATGTTTAAATATGTTTCCAGCATACCTTTGCCCTTTTATTTTTAGGCTTCATGAGTCCTTTAATCATAGGTAGGTTTCTTGTATACAACACAGAGCTGAATTTTGTGTGCCAACTTGCAAATCTTTTTAATAAGTGAGTGAAATTCATTTACATTTATTTATATGATTTATTTATTTTGTCCCAACTCTGCCATTTTATTGTGTTACATTTATGTGTACATATGTAAGTATTATCTGGTCTAATTCCTTAGCTTTCTTTTTAATTCCTTTTGATGTGTAGATTGGTATTACTATTATATATTATTTATTTTACATTCTTTTGCTTTCTTTTGTTTTCCTTCCAGGTACTCTAATTATATGTATTATAGACATTCTTAGCCCTATACTATGTATGAATGTCTTTTTTCCTGACATTTATACTATTCTCTATTTCATCTCATATTCCCATGGATTTTCAAGCACCTCTTCAATGTCCTTCATTAAATTTAAGTGAGCATATTGTCTCTTTGGTGGTTGTAATTTAGCCATCATTTTTAAAATGATGTGGTATATATCTTCAACATTTTTCCTGAGCTAGATTAATTCTTGTTTTATATTGTTCTGGTTTTTTTATACATTTATGTTCTGTTTTTGAATTTCTGATTCAAGACATTTATATTTGAAAATTCTTGTTGAAATATATTTTATTCAGGTTAGAATGCTGTGATGTAGTTTTCTTCAGTCTTCTGTTTGTGACTAGGGGGAAAATTTTCATAATTTCAAAATTTTTTTTCTAGTTTTCCAGTTTTATTCTTTCTGGAGCATTGTATGAATGTTGTTTTCCACTTTCTGTTCATTTCCTAATTTCATTTCCCTTTGGAGGAGCTATAACAGGTGTGTGCACTCAGGGGCAAGTATGGGAGTCTAAAAAAGTTTTCTAGTTCAAGACTGCCTTCTTCCATTGCTGTAGTAAATTGCAGTTTATTTATAGTGTTCTTTTACTTGGGGGTGGGGGAGGATAAGCTCAACAACAGCACCCAAATATGTCCATGTCATAATGACCCCACAACTTATATTACCTTATATGGAAAAGGGTTTTGTGATTAAGGCCCTTTGAGGTGGGAAGATTATCTTGGGTTATAAGAGTTGATCCAATGTAATCACAATGGTTCTTGTAAGAGTGACACAGGAGGAATCAGAGGTAGAAAGAAATATGATGATGGAAGGAGTGATGCACTTTGAAGATGAGGAAAGGGGTTGCAAGCTAAGGCCACTGGCAGCTACTAGAAGCTTAAAATGGCAAGCGAAAGATTCTCCCCTAAAGCCTCCAAGGAGGGGGGAAAAAAAAAAAGTCTTATAATACTTTTGGCTAACCCCTTGACTTTAGCCTAGTGAAAATGTTTTCAGACTTCTAGTCTCAAGAACTATAAGAAAAAAGATTTGTGTTGTTTTAAGCCACCAAGTTATGATAATTTGTTATAGTACCAATACAGTGGGAAATTAATAAAGGGTGTGACTTATAAATATGTAGTCTTCTGTGTTTCAGCAGGATAATTTCTTTTCCTGTTTTCTTCTTTATCCTTACAACCAAATCTCCAAAAGATGCTTCCTCCTTCCAAATTATTCCCTATTCCGTAGAAGTGGTGCCATACAGTACTGTTCCCTTGGACCCCACAACATTTAACCTTCTTCCTTCTGATTTCCTAAGGACAGGATCAATCTATGTGACATCAGATTTGTTCTCAGTATTTATCATTGAGGATGGGATCTGTTTTTCTGAGTGAATGTACCTCTGATTCACCACACCTAGGTGTGGGATCTGGAGTTTTTTCTGGTGGATTGGGGTGTTTATTTTTCATACGGACAGGTAGTTTGAAGTTCACAGTGTTCTCCATCTTGTAGTTATGCTAAAGATCCAAGTTATGATTTTTTTGGTGGGGGAGATTTTAATTTAGGTTATTACCATTATTCTGTGATATACCAGAAATCTAGGCAGAATCTACATATTGCTTCATATGAATGATGAGGATTTTGCTATATTAAATGAGAATTTATATATACATATATGTATAATTTTGCTATTGGTTATAATTGAAAATGGTATACTTGGATCTCCATCAATATATGAAAAGTTCTTTCTGCTTAATATTTGGTCAGATAAGAATATTAGTAAGCAATACTACTTTTTTCTCCCTTTTCACCACTCACATTCTCTTAGCTACACATCTACTTTCACTTCAACATTGCCATAGTGACAATCATTTACTTTCTGTTCTCCAATAACTTACTTTTTCCTGAGGTTGCTCTAAAATTTAGTTCCTAGAAAACTATGTCTTTAGGATTTTATGAATCTTATTCAATATCAAGTCAAGTTTTGAGTTAGAATGATAGTATTTCTTTATCCATTAGAAAACTATAACTCGGAGGGGGGAAAGATGGTGGAGGAGTAGGGGACCCTATTTCAACTGGTCCCCGGAATTGAGCTGGATATCTACCAGACCACTCTGAGCACCCACGAAACCAGCCTGAGATGTAAAAAGATCTGGATCTCTACAAACAGAATATCACAGGCAGTTGGTTTTGAGGTACGAAGCGGAGAGCCGTGATTCTGCAGGCAGATATTGGAGGATAAACGGAGGAGGGAGGGTGCCTGGATGTGGGAATCCTACACTGCCAGTGAGTGACAGCCTCGTGCGCTGCGGACGGGGCACAGACTCGCAGACCAGTAGTGTCGGGAAAGGACTTTAGGGCAGCCCCCGAGGTGGAAAACCAGACCAGTGAGGTCACGCGCACGCGAACCGCAGCCCCCTGGACAGAAACCCGGAGCGTGAACTGTAGCCTCCGAGACGGAAACCCGGTGCGCCGGGGTCGCGCTGGTGAACTGCAACCCCCGGGGGTGGAAACCCCAAGCTGTGGAGTCGCACGCATGTGAACTGGGAGCGGCTGGCAGTTTTAGAAGCACAAAGGGCAGAGATGTACCCCGACCTGAAGGCAGAACTGGGGGCACTGTGGAGGGGCACACAACCCAGGCCGCTGCAGTTTATAGCAGCACGGACAGAAATGGAGACACTGTGGCCTGGAGAGCTCACTGAAGAACAGACTGAGGTCTCTCTGCTCTGAGGCAGAGGGTTGGAAACGGTCTCTTCTGCTCTGACTCGCGGAAGAGACGTGGAAAGCCACCAGGGAAAGGTGCCAGAGAACAAAAGTCCCAAAGACTGATTCCCACTGAGCCCATCCCCCACCACAGGGGCACAGGGCAACTCCGCACAAACAGGGTTTCCTGAGTAACAGTGCGGCAGGCCCCTCCCACAGAAGACAGGCTGGGAAAACAAGAGGCCAGCAACCTGAAGGTCCCAAGAAAACAGGTGCATCTTGCTTGGGTTCTGGTCAATAATTTGGACTCTATACATTCCCTCAAACACCCATCAACAGAATGACTAGGAGGAGGAGCCCCCAAAACAGAAAAGACTCAGAGATTATGACTTATGCTGCAGATTTACAAATGGATGCAGATATAACCAAGATGTCGGAGATGGAATTCAGGCTAGCAATTGTGAAGACAATGGCTAGAATGGAGAAATCAATTAATGGCAACATAGAGTCTCTAAGGGCAGAAATAAAAGGTGAATTGGCAGAACTTAAAAATGCTATCAATGAGATCCAATCCAATCTAGATAATATAACAGCTAGGATAACTGAGACAAAAGAGAGAATAAGCGACCTGAAAGACAATATAATAGATAAAAAGGAAAAAGAGGAGGCCAGGGAAAAACAACTCAGAATCCATGAAAATAGAATCAGAGAAATAAGTGACACCATGAAGCATTCCAATGTCAGAATAATTGGAATCCTGGAGGGAGTGGAGAGAGAGGACTAGATGTATTTGAGCAAATCGTAGCTGAGAACTTCCCTAATCTGGGGAATTAAACGAACATTTGAGTCCTAGAGGCAGAGAGGACCCCTCCTAAGATCAAGGAAAACAGGCCAATACTCCAGCATGTAATAGTAAAACTTGCAAATCTCAGAACCAAGGAAACCATCTTAAGGGCAGTTAGGGGGAAGAGATTCCTTACATACAGAGGGAGGAACATCAGAATAACATCAGACTTATCCACAGAGACCTGGCAAGCCAGAAAGGCCTGGCAAGACATATCCACGGTACAAAATGAGAAGAACATGCAGCCAAGAATACTTTATCCAGCAAGGCTTTCATTTAGAATGGATGGAGAGATGCAGGGCTTCCACGACCGGCAGAAGTTGAAAGAATATGTGACCACTAAGCCAGCCCTGCCAGAAATATTAAGGGGGGTTCTATAAAAGGAGAAAGACCCCAAGAGTGATCTACAACAGAAATTTACAGGGACAATCTATAAAAACAACGTCTTCACAGGCAACATGATGACAATTAATTCATATCTTTCAATAATCACTCTCAACGTGAATGGCCTAAATGCTCCCATAAAACGGCACAGGGTTGCAGATTGGATAAAAAGATAGGACCCATCCATATGCTGTCTACAAGAGACTCATTTTGAACCTAAAGATACATCCAGACTGAAAGTGAAGGGATGGAGATCTATCTTCCATGCCAGCGGACCTCAAAAGAAAGCTGGGGTAGCAATTCTTATATCAGACAAATTAGATTTTAAACTAAAGTCTGTAATAAGAGACACAGAAGGACACTATATCATTCTTAAAGGGTCTATCCAACAAGAAGATCTAACAATTGTAAATATCTATGCCCCCAACATGGGAACAGCCATCTACATAAGCCAACTGTTAACCAAAATAAAGAGTCATATTGATAACAATACGTTAATTGTAGGAGACCTCAGTACTCCACTCTCAGCAATGGACAGATCATCTAAGCAGAAAATCAACAAGGAAACAAGAGCTTTGAATGATACATTGGACCAGATGGACCTCATAGATATTTACAGAACATTCTACCCTAAAACAACAGAATACTCATTCTTCTCGAGCGCACATGGGACTTTCTCCAGAATAGACCATATACTGGGTCACAAATCAGGTCTCAACCGATACCAAAAGATTGAGATTATTCCCTGCATATTCTCAGACCACAATGCTCTAAAACTGGAACTCAATCACAAGAAAAAAATTGGCAGAAATTCAAACACTTGGAAGCTGAAGACCACTCTGCTCAAGAATGTTTGGGTCAACCAGGAAATCAAAGAAGAACTTAAACAATTCATGGAAATCAATGAGAATGAAAACACATTGGTCCAAAACCTATGGGATACTGCAAAGGTGGTCTAAAGGGGAAATACATAGCTATCCAAGCCTCACTCAAAAAAATAGAAAAATCCCGAATTCACCAACTAACTCTACACCTTAAAGAACTAGAGAAAAAGCAACAAATGATGCCTAAGCCACACATTAGAAGAGAAATAATTAAAATTAGAGCAGAAATCAATGAATTAGAAACCAGAAACACAGTAGATCAGATCAATGAAACTAGAAGTTGGTTCTTTGAAAGAATTAATAAGATCGATAAACCACTGGCCAGACTTATCCAAAAGAAAAGAGGAAAGGACCCAAATTAATAAAATTATGAATGAAAGGGGAGAGATCACGACTAACACCAAGGAAATAGAAACAATTATTAGAAATTATTATCAACAACGATATGCCAATAAACTGAGCAATCTGGATGAAATGGAGGCCTTCCTGGAAACCTATAAGCTGCCAAGACTGAAACAGGAAGAAATGGACAACCTGAATAGGCCAATAACCAGTAACGAGATTGAAGCAGTGATCAAAAACCTCCCAAAAAACAAGAGTCCAGGGCCTGATGGATTCCCTGGGGAATTCTACCAAACATTCAAAGAAGAAATAATACCTATTCTACTGAAGCTGTTTCAAAAAATAGAAACAGAAGGAAAACTTCCAAACTCATTCTCTGAGGCCAGCATTACCTTATTCCCCAAACCAGGCAAAGACCCCATCAAAAAGGAGAATTTTAGACCGATATCCCTGATGAATATGGATTCCAAAATCCTCAACAAAATCCTAGCTAATAGGATCCAGCAATACATTAAAAGGATCATCCACCACGACCAAGTGAGATTTATCCCTGGGATGCAAGGGGGGTTCAACATTCGCAAATCAATCAATGTGATAGAACACATTAATAAGAGGAGGGAGAAGAACCATATGGTCCTCTCAATTGATGCAGAAAAAGCATTTGACAAAATACAACATCCTTTCCTGATTAAAACTCTCCAGAGTATAGGGATAGAGGGAACATTCCTCAAGCTCATAAAATCCATCTATGAAAAACCCACAGCAAATATCATCCTTAATGGGGAAAAGCTGAGAGCCTTTCCCTTAAGATCAGGAACACGTCAAGGGTGCCCACTTTCACCACTGTTGTTCAACATAGTAGTAGAAGTCCTAGCAACAGCAATCAGACAACAAAAAGAAATAAAAGGTATTCAAATTGGCAAAGAAGAAGTCAAACTCTCTCTTTTCACAGACTACAAGATACTTTATGTGGAAAACCCAAAAGACTCCACCCCCAAATTACTACAACTCATCCAGCAATTCAGTAATGTGGCACGATACAAAATCAATGCACAGAAATCAGTTGCTTTCTTATACACTAACAACGCAACTGTAGAAAGAGAAATTAAAGAAACGATTCCATTTACAATAGCACGAAAAACCATAAGATACCTCGGAATAAACCTAACCAAAGAGGCAAAGGATATATACTCTAGGGACTACAAAACACTCATGAAAGAAATTGAAGAAGACACAAAAAGATGGAAAAATATTCCATGCTCATGGATCGGAAGAATAAACATTGTTAAAATGTCTATGCTACCCAGAGCAATCTATTCCTTCAATGCCATCCCGATCAAAATTCCAATGACATTTTTCAAAGTGCTGGAACAAACAATCCTAAAATTTGTATGGAATCAGAAAAGACCCTGAACTGCCAAGGAAATGTTGAAAAGGAAAAACAAAGCTGGGGGCATCACGTTGCCCAATTTCAAGCTTTATTACAAATCAGTGATCACCAAGACAGCATGGTACTGGCACAAAAACAGACATACAGACCAATGGAACAGAATAGAGAACCCAGATATGGACTTTCAACTCTATGGTCAAATAATCTTTGACAAAGCAGGAAAAAACATGCAATGGAAAAAAGACAGTCTCTTCAATAAATGGTGCTGGGAAAATTGGACAGCCACATGCAGAATAATGAAACTCGACCATTCTCTAACACCATTCACAAAGATAAACTCAAAATGGATGAAAGACCTCAATGTGAGACAGGAATCCATCAAAATCCTAGGGGAGAACATAGGCAGTAACCTCTTTGACATCGGCCACAGCAACTTCTTTCAAGATACATCTCCAAAAAAAAAAAAAAAAGTATATGTACCATATTTGCAATTTTCAAATTGTAATTTCCTATACATTTATTAAAGTATTGTTTTGCTGTGTGATTTATTAAAAAATGAAAATATACAACCCCCCCCCCAAAAAAAGATACATCTCCAAAAGCTAGTGAAACAAAAGCAAACATGAACTTTTGGGACTTCATCAAGATAAAAAGCTTCTGCACAGCAAAGGAAACAGTCAACAAAACAAAGAGGCAACCCACAGAATGGGAGAAGATATTTGCAAATGATACTACAGATAAAGGGCTGGTATCCAAAATCTATAAAGAACTTCTCATACTCAACACCCAAAAAACAAATAATCAAGTCAAAAAGTGGGCAGAAGAGATGAACAGACACTTCTCTGAAGAAGACATACAACTGGCTAACAGACATGAAAAAATGTTCATCATCATTAGCCATCAGGGAAATCCAAATCAAAACCACACTGAGATACCACCTTACACCAGTTAGAATGGCAAAAATGGACATGGAAAGAAACAACAAATGATGGAGAGGTTGTGGAGAAAGGGGAACCCTCTTACACTGTTGGTGGGAATGCAAGTTGGTACAGCCACTTTGGAAAACAGTGTGGAGGTTCCTCAAAAAGTTAAAAATAGAGCTACCCTATGACCCAGCAATTGCACTGCTGGGTCTTTACCCCAAAGACACAGATGTAATGAAAAGAAGGGCCATATGCACCCCAATGTTCATAGCAGCAATGTCCACAATAGCCAAACTGTGGAAAGAGCCGAGATGCCCTTCAACAGATGAATGGATAAAGAAGATGTGGTCCATATATACAATGGAATATTACTCAGCCATCAGAAAGGATAAATACCCAACTTTTACATCAACATGGATGGGACTGGAGGAGATTATGCTAAGTGAAATAAGTCAAGCAGAGAAAGTCAATTATCATATGGTTTCACTTATTTGTGGAACATAAGGAATAACATGAAGGACATTAGGAGAAGGAAGGGAAAAATGGGTGGGGGGAATTGGAGGGAGAGATGAACCATGAGAGACTATGGACCTGAGAAACAAACAGGGTTTTAGAGGGGAGGGGGGATTGGTTAGCCGGGTGATGGGTATTAAGGAGGGCACGTACTGCATGGAGCACTGGGTATTATACGAAAACAATGGATCGTGGATCACTACATCAAAAACTAATGATGTATTGTATGGTGACTAACATAACATAATAAAATTAAAAAAAAAAAAAAACTATAACTCTGGCCCTCTGAAGTGACATTGTACCTAGGTCAAGGTCAAATGAAAACTTGTGTTATTCCTTTTAAGTGATTCCACATTTTAGGAAATTAGTCCTTCTTTCTAAACGCTTCGTTTTTCTTATCATATCCTCATCTTTCCTTTAGCTCCTGCTATTGGTTTTCCCTGCGTCATGCATTGTTCTTACTGCTTTGTTTAAAAGGATCCATTTAATTATTTTACAATAACCCTATTATCCCAATTGCACATATGAAGAAATTGAAGTGCAGAGCTATTGAATGTAACCTAGCTACAGAATTGATGGCCTTAAGTGAACACTTCTATCCTGAATCTCAATGACATAATCTATAAGCCCCCCTTTGCCCTTCACACTCATCCCTCCCCAGAAAGCCTCCTCTTAGATCTCTCACTCCTGCTATTCCAATCTGCAATGCTTACAGTATAGGCCAGCTGACATTGCTGTCCTTTAAATCCCTTGCATTCTTTATACTGCTCTTCCTAATTAGATCCAGAACTAATCATTGACCAGTGCTACAGTGGACCTGCTGGCATGTTGGTGGTCTGTGCCTGAGTTCTACAAATACATTTGTTTCTTAGTTCTTCTGGGCTATATATCCCAAAATAGTTTCCTAAGAAAGGGTATATGTCAGGTGAAAGTATTAAGTCCATAATGTTTTAAGAATATCTTCATGATATCCTGGCAATTAATTGATTATTGAGGTGAGAATTATATGTGAAAAATTTCTGTTTCCTTATGATTTTTTTTAAATATTGTTATAGTAACAGTCAAAAAAACCAGTTTTGTCCTATTTAGATTTAAATCTGTGAAAACCACCATTTGTTTTTCTTAAATATCCCAATAGAATAAAAACTAGACATAAGAGACTATTTTTCTAATAGAAAATTGTAAACTTTTTTTATAGACCCAAGTAAGATTAACACAGTTCATTAACTTTCTTACAATAGTCTACACATTAATGAATAACAGGTAGATGCTGGCTGTAGCCATTCCCCAACTTGCCATCATTTGCCCCCTGGCCACAAAACAAAAATCCATATATTAAAATGTAAACAGCTTCAACTCTTTAAAACAGATCTATTATTTCCAAATATGTCCTAGAAATTCTGGAGCATCCTCTGAAAAATACATCAGGTACTTCTCTGTCATTAACACTATTGCCCCTTTATCTTCTAAATCTCTATCTACCCCCACCAAAAAAATAAAACAATCTTTATCTAGGAGGAAAACATCCACATGAAGTCTTAATTTGAAATTTTATATGTTTATTTTTATTTTTTTAAAGATTTTATTTATTTATTTCACAGAGAGAGAGATTATGAGAGCAGGAACACAAGCAGGGAGAGTGGGAGAGTGAGAATCAGGCTTCCTACGGAGCAGGGAGCTGGACGCCGGGCTTGATCCCAGGACCCTGAGATCATGACCTGAGCCGAAGGCAGACGCTTAATGACTGGCACCCAGGCACCCCAGAAATTTTATACTTTTAAATAGATATGCAGAGGTACATTGATTACACAAAATTTTGCAAAGGAGGAATTACCAGTCTTGGTGATATTACAAAAAAATAGAAATGGTTATGGTTTCAAATTGTTTCAGAAGGGAATTCCAGTTAGAAAGCAAACCCAAAATAAATTTCTTTACTTACAGAGATACATAATAGCCTGTTCTTTTGCCTTCTGAGGACCTGAAAATGATAAACCACTCAATTCTTAAAAGTGAAGGGTTGTTCCATTCGTACTGACTACAAGATTTTAATGATGCTGCTGTTTAAGCACTTGTCTCTAATAGAAATATTGTGAAGGAAAATTACTCTGGGTAAATTTTCTGAGAGCATTCATTAGTTTTCTTGTGGTTTATTCCTTATGCATACGTGTACCATACTCGGATACTGTTGACAAATCTGTGGAAAGCTGTGTTTTTGTTTTCAGTGTGATAGAATAAAATTCTTTGTTATAAAAATATGTACGCCAACAATTGTAATGTTTAAACTATTAGGACACTGCAAAATGCATACATTAAAATGAAATGTTATACATAGTACCTTTTTTGGGACATCTGTACTTTTTCTAAATAGTATATTATTACAAAACTATCCATTTCAGGGTGCCTGGGTGGCTCAGTCGTTAAGCGTCTGCCTTTGGTTCAGGTCATGATCCCAGGGTCCTGGGATCGAGCCCCACATCAGGCTCCCTGCTCAGCGGGAAGCCTGCTTCTCCCTCTCCCACTCCCCCTGCTTGTGTTCCCTCTCTCTCTTTGTCTCTCTCTGTCAAATAAATAAATAAAATCTTAAAAAAAAAAAAACCTATCCATTTCAAAGTAAAAAAAAATGTTTAGACTATCACTAAAATATAAGTGCTCTTTCAGAAACACGTAATATAAAAAATGCACTAATATATTTTAAACAAAAACTAAATACAGAACTCATTCACATTTTTTTAGAAGTAGTATGTATTTACCAAACTATCCACCTTCAAAGGATATATCCCAGCATTTTTTCCCACAAAGAGATGGTTCTTTGAATAGAGTAGCTTAATAAATTGATCACTTAATTTGCCAAAGCATCATGAATCTAGATAAATCCTCAAAGTTAACATTTCCTAAATAAAAAATACTGGCTCCAACTTTGAAAATTTTGTCCCCCAATTTTGTATGTGGCTACTCCCTCTGAGCAATTTTTTTTCCATATTATGAGATAAAACACCTTAATCTTGAAAATTATTCTAGTGCTTTTGTGCACTGATATAAAAGGTATATGTTCTAGATTGAATCATAATTTAACTAAAGAGTTTCAATTATGCTTTAAACATAGTATTTTTTAAGGAGTCTAGCTTTGTGTTTTGCATGTGGAAAAATCATTTGCCTTAGCAATGATTTTTTAAGATAAAATTGACCCATACCATTAGATTCAGGTATACAATATTTATATGTACTGTGAAATGATCACCACAATAAAACCAGTTAATATCCATCACCACATAGTTACAATTTTTTCTTACCATAAGAACTTTTAAGATCTATGCTCTTAGCAATCTTCAAATGTATAATATAGGATTATTAACTGTAGTCATATGCCATAAATTATATCACCATGAGTAATTATTTTATAATTTGGTACCTTTTGGCCCCCTTTACTCATTACCCACTCCTTTCCTCTGGCCACCAGCAATCTCTATGCTATACCTTCAAGTGTGAGCATTTTGCTTTGTTTTGTTTTTGATTTTTAGATTCTACCTATAAATGATATCATACAGTATTTGTCTTTCTCTCTCTGGCTTCTTTCACTTACCATAATGGCATAAGTTTCATCCATATTTTAACAAATGGCAAGATTTCCTTCTTTTTTATGCCAAAGTAGTATTCCATTGTACATATATAGCACATATCCTTTATCCATTTACCTAGGTTGCTTCCATCTCTTGGCTATTGTTAATAATGCTGCAATGAAATATATACATATATATATAACTTTTTGAGTTAGTAATTTCATTTTCTTTCCTTTGGATAAATACCCTCAAAGTGGAATTGCTAGATCATATGGTAGTTCTATTTTTTTTTTTTTTTGGTGGAACTTTCATATTATTTCCCATTGTGGGTGCACCAATATGCATTCCCACCAACAGTGCACAAGGGTTCCCTTTTCTCTACATCCTCTTCAAAACTTTTTATCTGTTGTTCTGTTGTCTCTTTGGTAGTAGTCATTCTAACAGGTGTGAAGTGATATTTCCCTACAGTTTTGATTTACATTTCCCTGACGATTAGTGATATTGAGCACCTTTTCATGAACCAGTTGGCCATCTGTTTGTCTTCTATGGAAAATGTCTATTCAGATCCTCTGCCCAATTTTATTATATTGTTTGTTTTTGCTATTGAGTTGTAGGAGTTCCTTACATATTTTGTATATAAACACCTTATCAGATATATAATTTGCAAATCTATTTAGTAGGTTGCATTTTCATTTTGTTGATGGTTTCCCTTGCTATGAAGCTTTTTAGTTTGATGTGATCCCATTTGTTTATTTTTGCTTTGTTGCCTTTGCTTTTGGTGTCAAATTAAAAAATATCATCACCAAGATTGATGTCAAGGAGCTTAATGCCTATTGTGTTTCTTCTAGGAGTTTTATAGTTTCAGGTCTTATGTTTAAGTCTTTAATCCATTTGAGTTAATTTTTGTGTATAAAAAAGTGGTCCAGTTTCATTATTTAAATGTGGCTGTCCAGTTTTCCCAACATCATTTATTGAAGAGACTGTCCTTTCCCCATTATATATTTCTGGCTCCTTTGTCATAAAATAACCATATATGCATGGGTTTATTTCAGAACTTTCTATTCTGTTCCAGTACAATACTGTTTTTTGTGGGGGTTTTTTGTATTTTCATGGTAACTTTCTTTTTTTTCCTTTTTTTAATTTTTTTATTCTTATGTTAATCCCAATACATTACATCATTAGTTTTAGATGAAGTGTTCCATGATTCATTGTTTGTGCATAACACCCAGTGCTCCATGCAGAAGGTGCCCTCCTCAATACCCACCACCAGGCTAACCCATCCTCCCACCCCCCTCCCCTCTAGAACCCTCAGTTTGTTTTTCAGAGTCCATCGTCTCTCATGGTTCGTCTACCCCTCCGATTTCCCCCGCTTCATTCTTCCCCTCCTGCTACCTTCTTCTTCTTCTTCTTTTTTTTTT
>NW_023270323.1:33012885-33118650 GCF_011800145.1 Mirounga leonina | reverse complement strand
AAAAAACAGAATGTGATCAAATATGATCAGGCTGGTATATAGATCAGTGCCACACACTAGATTTGGGGTGTATTTTGGTCTTTTAGAAGAAAGTGCCTCCCAAAATTTTAAAGAAAGAAAAACTTATATATGTACAAAAATAAGGGTTGATATGATGAAGGGATGGAATATGACTGTAAAGATGGAAATTATAAAAAATTTTATAAAAGGAATTGATAAGAAGTTGTTTGAAAAAAGAAAGAAGAGGATTTAAAAAAAGAAAAAAGAAAAAAAAAGGGAGAGAATGTGATCAGGCAGGGGAATAGAAAACACCATATACTAGAGATTTAGAGTATATTTTAATCTGTTAGAAGAAACTATCTCAAAATTTTAAAGAGAGAACAACTTATATATATAAGCCAAAAATACGGGTAACTACTATGAAGGGATAGAATATGACTCTAAAAATGAAAAATAAAAATGTTTTTTTTAAAAAAAGGGATTGATAAGATGTTGGTTGAAAAAGGGAAAAAGAAAAATTCAAAAAGAAAAAAAAAGAAAAAAGACAGTTAAAAAAAATAATTAACTTTGAAAGACTAAAGAATCATGGTAAAAATGCCATGAATTCTATGTGCAGTATTCCCCTAGCGCTGGAGTTCTGCCGTTCTCACTGATCAGTAAACTTGGTCTTGGCTGGCTGTTCTCACTGATCTTCTGGGGTGGGGCCTGTTGCCGTGGTTTCCAAATGTCTCTGCCGGAGGCGGAATTGCCCCGCCCTTGCCCCCTCCCGACTAAGTAATGTGCTCGGGTTTGCTCTCCGGGGCTTTTGTTCCCTGCGAGCTTTCCCTACAGCTTTGGAGGCGGAGAGTGAAAATGGCAGTCTCCCAATCTCCCTGCCGGAGGAGCCGAGAACTCCGGGCCCCGCTCCTCAGTGCGCCCCAGAGAAAAGCAGTCGGTCACTCCCATCTCCCCGGTCTCTGGCCGCACTCCGTGCTCACCCGGCCTGTGACCGCGCGTTTCTATCTCTGGCACCGACCCCGGGTGGAGTCTCTAAGCCCAGCAGATCCCTGCGGTGCACTCCCGCGCGGCTCCTCCCGCGGAAAGAAGATGAGTCTCCCCGGATCTGCCGCTTGTGGGGTCCCTGCTGGAGGAGCAGGGGCCCGACTGTGCCGCGGATCACGGTTTATGGCCACCCCGAGCTGAGAGCCCGCGCCTGGGCTCCACCTCTGCAGCCGGCTTCCCTGCTCCGTTACCTGGGAGCTCTGCCGCACTCAGGCACCCCCGGTCTTTCTGTGACCCCGAGGGTCCTGAGACCACACTGTCCCGGAGGGTTCCACCCCCCGCTTAGCCACCAGAGTGATGTCCCTCGGCGGAGCAGACTTTTAAAAGTTCCGATTTTGTGCTCCGCGGCTCTATCACTTGCCAGAAGCAGCCGACGGAGGCCCTTCCCCCGCCGTCTATCCTCCCGAATATCACCTCGGATTCACTTCTCCGCACGTCCTACCTTCCAGAAATTGGTTACTTTTCTGTTCAGAGAGTTATTGCTATTCCTTTCTTCGATCTCCTGTTGGGTTTGTAGGTGTTCAGATTGGTTTGATCCCTATCCAGCTGAATTCCTGAGTGGAGACGAAATCCAGGTCTCCTACTCCTCCGCCATCTTGCTCCGCCCTCCAGTACCATACTGTTTTGATTACTATAGCTTTGTAATGCAGTTTGAGGTCAGGAAGCATGATCCTTCAGCTTTGTTCTTCTTTCTCAAGATTTCTTTGGCTGTTCAGGATCTTTTGTGGGTCCATACAAATTTCAGTATAGTTTTTTATTTTTGTGAAAAATTCCATTAGGATTTTTATAAGGAATGCACTGAATCTGTATATTGCTTTGAATTGTATGGAAATTTTAACAGTATTATTACAATCCTTGAGTATGGAATATCTTTTGTGTTGTCTTCAGTTTCTTTCATCAATGCCATATAAGTTCAGTGTATAGGCCTTTCACCTCCTTGGTTAAATTTATTCCTATGTATTCTTTTTGATGCAGTGGGAAGGTTCTCTTAATCTCTCTGATGGGTCCTTATTAGTGTATAGTTACAGAGATGAGTTATGTGAATAGACTATGCATCCTGCAGCTTTACTGTATTTATTTATAAGTTCTAACAACCTTTTGGTGGAGTCTTAAGGGATTTTTATACATGGTATCATGTCATCTGCAAATAGTTGAAGTTTTAATTCTTTCTTTCTGACTTAGATGCCTTTTATTTCCTTCTTTTGCTTAATTGCTCTATGACTTCCAAAAGTAGTTGAATAAAAGTAGCAAGAGTGGACATCTTTGTCTTGTTCCTGATCATAGAAGAAAAGCTTTCAGCCCTTCCACATTGAGTATGATGTTAGCTATCGGTTTGTCATATAGACCATTATTATTGTGAGATAGGTTCCCTCTATAGCCAGAAAGCTCTCAAAAGTTGAGAGTTTTTATCATAAATGTATGTTGAATTTTGTCATATGCTTTTTCTGCATCTATTGAAATAATCATATAATTTTATCCTTCATTTTGTTAATATGGTGTATCACATTGATTTGTTGGGTTTGAACCATCCTTTCATCCCTGGAATAAATTACATTTAATCATGGTGAACAATCCTTTTAATGTTTTATTGCATTCAGTTTGCTAATATTTTGTTGGGAATTTTTCATCTAAGTTCATTTGGGATATTGGCTCGTAATTTTATTTTATTAGGGTGTTTTTGGTTTTGGTATCAGGGTAATGCTGTCCTCATAATATGTGTTTGAAAATGTTCCTTCCTCTCCTATTTTCAAAAGAGTTTAAGAAGGATCGATATTAATTCTTCTTTAATGTTTAGTAGAATTCACCAGTGAAGCCATCTAGTCCTGGATTTTCTTTCTTGGGAGGTTTTTGATTACTGATACAATCTCCTTACTAATAACCATTCTGTTAAGATTTTCAGTTTCTTCATTATTCAGTCTTGGTAAGTTGTATGTTTCTCAGAATTCTGTAAAGTTGTCCAATTTTTTGGTGTATAATTATTTATAATGTTATCCTATGATCCTTTGCATTTCTGTAGTATCAATTATAACATCTCTTATTTGATTTTGAGTCCTCTCTTTTTTCCTTGGGGAGTCTAACTAAAGGTTTGTTAATTTTGTTTATCTTTTTTTTGTTTTTGTTTTTGTTTTCTGTTTTTTTTTTATTCTTATGTTAATCCCAATACATTACATCATTAGTTTTAGATGAAGTGTTCCATGATTCATTGTTTGTGCATAACACCCAGTGCTCCATGCAGAATGTGCCCTCCTCAATACCCACCACCAGGCTAACCCATCCTCCCACCCCCCTCCCCTCTAATTTTGTTTATCTTTTCAAAGAATCACTCTTTATTGGTCTTTTCTATTGTCTTTTTAGTCTCTATTTAATTTTGTTCCTGATATTTGTTATTTCCTGCCTCCTACTAACTTTGGGACTTAGTATTCTTTTTCTGGTTCCTTGAGGTGTAAAGTTGTTTGAGATTTTTCTTGTTTCTTGAGGTAAGCATTTACTGCTATGAACTTCCTTCTTAGAATTGCTTTTGCTGAATCCCGTAAGTTTCAGTATTTCTAGATTCATTCATCTCAAGGTATCTTTTGTTAGTCTTTTGATCCATTAGTTATTTAGTAGCATGATGTTTAATATCCACATATTTGTGATTTTTCCAATTTTCTTGTAATTGATTTCTTTTAAAGATTTATTTATTTAATTTTAGAGAGAGAGGGTGAGAATGGAGGGGGAAGGGGTAGTGGGAGAGAGAGTCTTAAGCAGACTCTACACTGAGAGGAGCCCAACATGGGGCTCAATCTCACAACCCTGAGATCATTACCTAAGCCAAGGCCAAGAGTCGGATGCTTAGGTGCCCCTCTTCTAATTGATTTCTAGTTTCATACTATTGTGGTCAGAAAAGATGCTTAATATGATTTCTATCTCCTGCTATTTATTAAGTCTTGTTTTGTGGCCTAACATTTGGTCTATCCTGGAGAATGTTCCATGTGCACTTGAATGTATATTCTGTTGCTTTGGAATGCAGTGTTCTATATTTGTCTTTTAAGTCTACCTGTTCTAGGGTGCCTGGGTGGCTCAGTTGTTAAGTGTCTGCCTTCAGTTCAGGTCATGATCCCAGTGTCCTGGGATCGAGCCCCACATCAGGCTCCCTGCCCGGCGGGGGACCGGCTTTTCCCTCTCCCACTCCCCCTGCTTGTGTTCCCTCTCTTGCTGTGTCTCTCTCTCTCTTTTAAATAAATAAATAAATAAATAAATAAATAAATAAATATTCCAAAAAAAAATAGTCTACCTATTCTAACATTTCATTTAAAGCCAATTTTTTTTTTTTTTTGAAAATTTTCAGTTTGGATGATCTATCCATTAATGAAAGTGGGTTACTAAATTCCACTATTATTATTTTATTGCTGTTTATGTCTCCTTTTAGGTCTGTTAATGTTTGCCTTATGTATTTAGGAGCTCCAATTTTGGGTGCAGAAATATTTATAAATGTCATATCTTCTTGTTAGATTGACTATCATTAAGAAATGAACTTCTTTGTGTCTTAATTACAGTCTTTCTCTTAAATCTACTTTTAGTATAGCTACCCCTGCTTTGTTTTGGTTTCCACTGCATAGAATATATTTTTCATTTCCTTTCCCTTTCAGTCTGTGTGTGTCCTTAGATCTGAAGTGAATCCTCTGTAGGCAGCATACATGGGTCTTTTCTTTTTACCCTTTCAGCCACTCTATCCTTTGATTGAAGAATTTAATCCATTTATATTTAAATTCACTACTGATAGGTATGTATATTGCTATTTTGTTAAGTGTTTCCTGGCTCTTTTATAAGTCTTCAGTATCTTGGTTTTTTTTCTCTTGCTCACTTTCTTTGTGACTTGATTTTCTGTACTTCCACGCCAAGATTCCTTCTTTGCCTTTTGTACTTCTATTATAGTTTTTTGCTTTGTGATTACCATGGAGCTTGCATAAACCTACTTATAACAGTCTATTTGAAGTCAGTAACTTAAGTTTGAACACATTCTAAAGCTCTACATTTTTACACCCCCCCCAAATATTTTTGATGTCACAATTTACATATTTTTATTCAGGGTATCCATCAACAAATTATTGTAGTTGTAGTTATTTTTACTACTACTTTTGTCTTATAACCTTCAAAGTAGCTTTCAAGTGATTTAACTACCACCTTTACAACATTAAGTTATTCTGAATTTTACTATATATTTATCTTTACCAGTGGGATTTATACTTTTATATTTTGTACAAGGCCAGTTTATCATAAAGAACTCCTTTAACTTGTGCTTCTCTGGAAAATTCATTATCTTTCCTTCAATTCTGAAGAACCATGGCATAGAATATTCTTTGTTGGCAGATTTTTTTTTCTTTCTTTCAGCACTTGGAATGTATTGTTTCATTCCCATCTGGTCTTCAAAGTTTCTGCTGAAAAATCTGATAATCTTATGGAGGTTTTTCTATTGCTGCATTTAAGACTCTGTTCTTGTCTTTAACTTTGACACTATTGATGTTGGTTTCTTCAGGCTTATCATTTTAGAAATCTCTGAGTTTCCTGTATCTGGATGTCTTTTCCTTCCCCAGGTTAGGGAAGTTTTCAGCAATTACTTCTTCAAATAGGTTTTCTGCCCCCTTTTCTCTCTCTCCTCCTTTTGGAGCCTCTAAAATGTGAATGTTGTCTGCTTGATGTTATCCTGTAAGACCCTAAAGCTATCTTGATTTTCTGTCATTTTTTTTTCTTTTCTCACGTTCTGATTGTGTGAGTTCCAGTGGCTTCTCTTTGGGTTCACTGATCTTTTCCTTGTGACTCATCTATTCTGCTCTTGAATTCCTCTATTATAGATTTCATTTCAGTTATTCTTCAGCTCTTTGACTTCTTTTTGGTACTTTTCTATATTTTCTATTTCTTTGTTTAAATTAACACTTGTTCATTAATTAAGTTATTGAGTTAAAAGTGAGCATCTTTATGACAATTACTTTCAACCCTTTATCAGGTAAATCATGATCTCTCATCCATTAAGGCTTTTTCTGAGGTTTTATCTTATTCTTTCATTTGGAATATATTCCTCTGTTTCTTCATTTTCCTGACTTTCTGTGTTGTTGTTGTTTTTTTTTTTTTAAGATTTTTATTTATTTATTTATTTGAGAGAGAGAGACAAAGATACTGAGAGAGAGCACGAGCAGGGAGGGGAGGGAGGAGTAGGCTCCCCACTGAGCAGGGAGCCCAAGCAGGGCTCAAACCTAGGACTCTGGGATCATGACCTGAGCTGAAGGCAGATGCTTAATTGACTGAGCCACCCAGGAACCCCTCTGTGTTGGTTTCTGTGTACTAGATAAAATAACCACCTCTCCCAGTCTTTAAGGAGTAGCCTCATGTAGAAGATGAACCTTATCATTCAGTGCTGCCCTAGATCTTGATTGTCTGTCAAACCTTTGTGGTTGTTTAAGCAGCCTACTTCACTTTTTGTGCCTCTGAGGAGTTGAGAGTGTACTAAAACCTGTCACTGTCCCAAAGGGGAGTATCTCAGTTATTACCTGCATTCAGGCTGATTGGAAGCCAGACTCTCAGGCAGCAGCTTTTAATGTACGCAAAAATAGCTCTTTCAGGGGAAGACTAGAAGGTGAGCATTTTTGTCTGCTCCCTCAACACTGAGCCCTGGGTTAACTAATTAAGGACCATGTCTTATTTTGATATCATCCCATCTAACTAGTGAACATAAGCCCTATTGACCACCAGGGTCAGATAGTCAAAGGTTGTCCCCTGGGCAACATCCACAAAAACTGAGGTATGAGCCATAACAACTGGGGTATCAAACACATACACATACTCCCCTCTGGGAGATATTGGCACTCTGGAGCACAAGAGAGGGATAGGGCAAATAGCACCCATGCTGTATCCCAATGGAGAAAATTATACTCAGCCTTTAGATGTATGCTTAATTAGAAGCCTGACTCTCAGGTCACAACTGTAAAAATAAGCTAAAAAGGCTCTTTCATTCTGTTGTACCTCTACTGTGCCCTGGAGGTGGTAGCCATTTAAAAACTCTCCATTTGTTACAGTCCCGTGGGAGCCATGAACATAAGCTCCACTAGCCACCTGAGCCAGGTGATGTAGAGCCAGGTGATACAGAGATGTCCCCTCTCTACATGGCAGCCACAAAAATTGGGGATCCAGACAAGAGTGAAAGCTTCCTTCCAGGAGATACCAGCAAGCTGTAGTGAGGCATAAGGAAAATACACAGATGGCACCCACTTGCTTCCATCTTTGGAAAGTATTTTGTTCTGTTCTAAGATGCCTGCCCACAGGTAGATGCTTTATGTAAAAAGGCTTATTTGTTGATTTTAAAGTCTGGGAGCCTCTCAATCAGCTACCTTTGTGCTGGTCCCTGGGGTTGGTGAGACTGTGTGTGTGTCAGTCCTTTAAAATCATTTTTCAGTTTACTATACTCTTGTGAGTCTTGTAGGTATAAGTCCCATTGGCTTTCAAAGCTGGATGTGTTGGGGACTCATCTCTCAGGTTCAGATCTTAAATGATGGGGTGTCACTGTGAGGTTCACTCCTCAGGGAGAAGTTCAAGTTTGTGATTTCCCTCCAGATTTGGTTCACCATACCAGGGGCAAGATTGTGTCTCAGCCTCCCCTACCTACTTCAATATAGGTTTTTTCTCATTCACATAATGTATAGGAGTTTCTCAGCTGGTTTGGAGTTCTTTCTCAGAGGAAATTATTCCATATAGTCACTGAAGGTTGGTGCATTCATCCAAGGAGGTGAGCTCAGCATCCTCCTATGTCATTATCTTGGACTGGAATGCCCCTGCAATAATTTATTAAAAATAAGCAATCATATATTAAATATCTTCAAGATAAGAATTTCTTTTTTAGTGCATAATTTTATCATAAAAATAAATTAACATAATGTGTAAGAGTCAAGTATGTTTATTAGACCATATCTTTTTGCCTCATTAAAAGCATTTTTAAAAATCATGTGGATGTCCAAATATCTGTCTTCCCTATCTAAATAGGTATAAATTTAACAGAAAGACGTTACTGTATATTCTTATCTACACCCTCAAGTTTCTATCATGGTGTTTCCAAGAAATAATTTACAAAGGTATTTTTTATACCAGCCATATTAACTAGTTAGATGGATTATATTATTTTAATATGCTAATAATACAGCCTAATTGTGTTCTCTAGAAAAATGATTATTAATTGGTAGTAGTGAGGGAGTAAGAATATCATACATTGCCCTTCAAATCTAAGTTCTTTAGGAAAAAACTATACACATACATTTAAAATTTGCACACATCTTCTGGGATTCATACATACTGATCTCTAAGGGTGTGTTTAAAAAATGTTATCAGGGATTGCACTGTGGTAGAACTGAGAGTGAGGAAAAGCAGAAATATCATAATATCTGTGAGTTTCCCTGATGCTGCAAATAATAAACATTTTGGAAGTGAATAATAGAAGGCAATAGGCCTTGTCATCTTCAATGATTTAATGACATACTGAAGGTTTTCTAGAGGTACAAAATAGGACTGATGTTCCCTGAATTTCCTAGAACATATAGCCTCTCTGGACAAAGATGAAATTTATATTTTGCTCTTTTTTTTTTAAAAGATTTTATTTATTTATTTGAGACAGAGAGAATGAGAGACAGAGAGCATGAGAGGGAGGAAGGTCAGAGGGAGAAGCAGACTCCCTGTCGATCAGGGAGCCCGATGCAGGACTCGATCCTGGGACTCCAGGATCATGACCTGAGCCGAAGGCAGTCGCTTAACCAACTGAGCCACCCAGGTGCCCCTATATTTTGCTCTTTAATAGTTGATTAAGTGATCTCAATTTGAAAAGATTTTATACAAGTTGATGTCAGAAAGCTTTAGTGTATTTCCAGTCATCAAAACTGAATAAAGTAGTCTCATTGTAACCTGACTTTTGACAAGTGAAAAGACTTATGAAAATTGACTATAATGAAGAGAAGAATGTGAACTGTGAACAGGAACACAAAAAAGGCATGAAAATTTCTACAAATTGCACAAAATGTTTATCAGACAATGTTGATAATCTAAACCTCTGTCCTTGTAGCTAGCATTTCAACCTTAGGAAAATAAGTCTTATTCTATTAAAATTTTATGAATAGACAGATGGTGATCTTGATATCAAATCTGATAGGAGCTTAATTTGACAAAACAATTACTATTCAAGATAGTCAAGTTTTAAAACAATGGCTTCTAGTAAAGGAAATAGCTTGGAATGCAGGAGAAATGTTCTATGGGAGTGATAAGTTAGGAACTATTTCCAACTATTACACACAGAACTGATTGTGTGTACCATGTGACCCTAATATTTCTCTATTTACATAAAGTGTAATAATCTTTACAGCTCTCTCTTGATAAATAAAGATCATTTTCCACAAGAAGAAACTCACATAAGGAAAACATAGAACCCTCTTAGCTCTTTTTCTGTGCTTGATGTTTTTCTGTAATTTTATTCTGCGCTATATTCTTAAGATAGGACAAAACATTTGCTCACATACACCACCACAGCACTGTCTTTTGAAGAATAGTGTGGACCAGTGTCTTGTTGGGTAGAACTTCCTAGGTTATACCTACTTTCTCTCATGAGTTGTCTATTGGGGCAACTATCATGAAAAAAAAAAATCATGTTTGGCTGAGCTTATCGTATGTCATAGGTACATATGAAAAATATGTGAAAGTGTTTCATAAACTTCCAAGTGTGATACAAATTTATTTATTAGAAACAATAACTGGAACAACTTCTCATACCCTCCTTTATGTTACCATTTGTTTTTAAAAATATTTTCATGCCCCCTCATGCCTTAATTCGAGAAGTATAAATTTTGGCATTTTTATGTTTTCATTGAGAATTTTCATAGTAAGTAGTGTTTAAAGTGTTCAGCAATATATAACATTAGCATATTATCCTATTACTGATAGACAAAATTATGACATGAATCATTTAATTCTTCTTAGTCACTGTTCAAAATATTCTGAAATTCTTACTTATATTGACAGTTTAAGTAAATACAGAGAAGTTGAGGAAAGTACATTTTAACAACTCTTAACTCTCTAAAAATGTTAATTAGAAAGAATAACCAGAAATTCCAGTATAAGTCTCTAATGATTTCATAGGTATAGATCATATATACTAAAGATAATTTGTTTTATAGGGGGAAAAAAGAACAAATCCATGTTGAAGTTCTGTGATTTAATTTCTAGATGTTCCATCATTAGCATTATTAATAACAGACTCTTGTATTTACATAGTCACAGCATTACCTTTATGTTCATTTTAAAGATTTTTTTAAAAGAAAGAAATAAAGTCCACCACTGTACTTCTGTCTCTGGGCTTCAGGCATTTGTAGCACTGCTGAATTAATGTGAAAGTATTACTTACAGTAGACAGTAAGGGGGACATTGTGCTTATGGATGTTAGTATATCCCAGAGCTCCTAGGAAAGAATTGAGCCTTTTATCAGTCAGGGTTCTCTAAAGAAACAGAAACAATATGATATAGATATACAGATAGAGATATTGTAGTGAATTTACTTACACAATTATGAAGACTGGTAAATTAAAAATCTGTAAGTCAGGTTGGTAGGATAGAAATTCCAGTAAGAGTTGATGTTCAAATCCTGTGTCCAAAATCCAGAGAGCAGACCAGCTGACAAATTCAGGCAAGCTTTCTAGACTAGTGACATGAGCATGCTATGAAGGTGCACACACGAGTTGTGTCTTTCCACAATGTCAGCTTTATTCAATCATAAAGCCAAGTTAAATTACAATTATAAAGCAGGTTTAGGATGCCAAATTCAATGACAATTCACCATGGTGATTAAACTTGGCTTCTTACACAGCACACAAAGCAGGACAGAAGACAAGCCACACAACAAACAAGATAACAGAAGGGTGTAGGAAGTTAACGAACCAAACACGAAGTCAGTCTGTGAGCACACAGTTGAGATAAGGCCTTGGACTGGTCCGGGTCAGCTCTCGGCATTTACTGCTTCTTATTTTCAAGCGGTGAGGGATCTTGTTCTGTTCTGAGATCAATCAGGCAGAGCCTTCGGAGGTAGTTGCCTTTTTTAAGTTGTCAGACATAAAGGGGTCAGGTCTGAAGAGTCTGGCAGTTTGCTGCCAAAATCCTTCCCTTTTTAAAGGGATTTCATCAGTTTTGGGTCTTTGCAGACCTCCTCTGGTTCTGCTCCTTATCAGTTTTGGGGTGTCAGCTGACATTGGCCCCAGCAATATCTCCTAACTACAGTACCTTAACTTCTTGCGTCATTGCTTGACACAGACTCCTGCTTGACATGAGAGACTCCATTTTGCTCTCTACAACTAGTCTTGAGGAGGAATTCCTTCTCCCCCAGGAAACCTCAATTTTTGTTCTTACCGCCCTTAAATGAATGAGGCCCACTCACTTTACCATGGGAAATTTGCTTTACTTAGACAACTGATTATAAATGTTAATCACATTTACAAAATACCTTCACAGAAACACCTAAACTAGTGTTTGACCAAACAACAGGACACCATAGCCTAGCCAAGCCAACACGTAAAATTAAGATCACAAGCCCTAAAATAAAATTACAAAGTAAAAGTCAAATACTTATTGTTTTATTCTTTAAAGATATATTTATTTTAGAGAGAAACAGAGAACATACTGGGGGTGGGAGAGAGCAGAGGGAGAGGAAGAGAGAGAATCCCAAGTGGGGAGTCTGACTTGGGGCTCAATTCCACGACCCTGTGGTGATGACCTAAGCCAAAATCAAGAGTCAGAAGCTCAAATGACTGAGCCTCCAAGGGGCCCCTTGACTTTTACTTCATAATTTTAATTAAGAGGTAGTTGGAAGATATTTAGGAACTAATGTGACAGGAAAATGATATATGAAATTTCTTATTTTAAAAATATAAATGTTGATTAGAGCCTAATTTAACTAGTTGTGAATTATTAACACACTCGATGATGATTCAAAATAGTTTGAAGCCAATGAATTTGGGCAAGATATGAACCATATATCCACAGCTAAAGGTAATTCTTTCCTCCCTTCTTATTCATCTTTCCATGACAGCTTAAGTAAGGACTTATGTGCAATTCATCATATTATGCAAAGAAAAGCAATTTATATATAACTATATATATATATAACTATATATAACTATATATATGTAACTATATATATATATAGTTATGTGTTACCATTTTATATACAGACTGTCTTAGCTTAGGTTCCTGTAGCAGATTAGCATAGACTGGATGACTTAAAAGCAAACATTTGTTTCTCACAGTTCTGAAACCTAAGAAGTCAAAAATCAAGGTGTTAGTAGATTCAGTGTCTGGTCAGAGCCCTCTTCCTGGTTTGCAGACGGAGGCCTTCTTACTATATCTTCATATGACTGAGAGACACAGAAAGAACAAGCCCTTTGGTCTCTTTTTATAAAGGCACTAAACACATCACAGAGGTTCTACACTAATGACTTTATCTAAACCTAACTACCTCCCAAAGGCCCCGCCCCCAAATAATCATCACATTGGGGATTAGGGCTTCTACACAGGCCAAATAAATGTTGCTTCCATTTGGAAAAAGTCTTTTAACAGCTTGATGATTTCATGATCCATCTCTTTCTCTACAAAGCTTGTTTTACTATAAATTTGGTAGACATACATGCCAATCTTTCCTTGAAGGTGGTGTGTAGGGGATTGTTACTCCTATCCTTTAGATTCTTACAAGATACCTTTTTCTTTAGGAAAAATAAACCAGAAAGCTGAGCAAAAAAGAGCAGTAACTGTCTTTCATGTGGCACATAATATCCTATCACCCTTTTTGTTCAAATTTCATTTATAATTTTTACTCATCTCTCCTTTGTTAACTCTCTTTCATGTCCCAGTGGAGATAACAGATAAAATTTAAAATATAAAGACACATTCAGTTTTCAGTTCTGTTAAAGTGAAGATACAGAAATCTTTGTACGATATAGATATGTTGCTATTTACAGCCTGCCAAATTTTGAAAAATTAAATTTATAGCCTAAAGGTTTTTAAAAATATTTCTAATTTCAATAGTTTTCATAGTTCCTGTCTATTTATTATCATTTACAAAGATCATTTGAATAGTTTTCCTTTTCCAAACTGTTCAAGATTTTAAGCACGACAATGTACCAACAGATCTGTGGTACCTCATTAGATTTCTCCTTCTAATTAAATTCACTATGGCTGTTTATAGACTTTTAGGCACTTTTCAATACTGAATGATTTTCCATACACAGTCCAGTAAAGCCTCATGTCTTGAGGACTTTTCAAAAATGGTAAGTACATAAAACAATCTTTTGAAAAGCACAGAAAATAAGGCCAACAGGTCCCACTGGTTTGCATATGATAAATTTTTCTAATTACTACTCTTTTATCTGCTTTTTGTCAACTGACAATTTTCAAGGTCTTTATTTCTCACTTAATGAGAAAATTGACAAATAACATGACAGTACTGTTCCAGTTTAACATCATCATTAATGTTCTTACTTTCTAGAGTATTTCTCTGTTAGAATATCTCCCCTGAGAATATCTTTGTAAATGCTTTTTTATAATAATCTTAAAAGCTATTTATGAACAATAAACCCATTCTGTATTTGGCTTTCTACTTCAATTTGCTTTCCTAAACTCTAAGTAACTCTTTATATTTTGTTTCTTTCATCTCTTGCTTCATTTTCAGAATATCTATATTCCCCTTTCCTTTTATAGCAGAGTCTTCTAAATTAGCAAATTTAGAAGACTGAAATCATTTCCTTTAAAAGTAGAATTATAATTTAACTACTCTTAATATAGTATCTTTTTATAATATCTAATTTTCTAGATTTCAATACTTTGTTACATATTACAGATGCCTTAATTCTCTTATCTTTCTCTAATTGAAGTCAAATTTCATTTCCTCTGGTACTTAAAAATAATATTCTACTGTGTTAAAAAAGTAATATCTGTACAAAGCCTATATTAAAATTTGCAATCAGGCATCCATAATCATAAATTTAATAACATATTTGGTATAGTAGACTTACCTGCATTTTTTTGTCCAAAAAAAATACCTGATTGAATAGAGTATTTTGAACAGTTGAAGAGTAGTCAGTACAGAATATCTTCTGAAGTTGCTTGTGTTTCTCATGCCATTGTTACAACTAAAGAGATAAGAACCACATGTGTATATTCATTATGTTATTTACTCATTAAACAACCATTTATCCATTATGTGTCAGGCCTTGCTTGTATTTGGGAAACAAAGGAGACATGGGATCAAACTCCTACCCTCACAATAAAGGGAAGAAAAAAGTCAATTAACCATCAGATATGTACATTAAGAGGATCAAAGCGTGAAATAATAGGATTAAGGGGGAAAAGGAAGAAATAACAGGGAGTGACTAGGGGACTCCTGAGAGGAGGTGTTTTTAAACGTCTTTTGGAAGAAGCAACATTTGAACTGAGATTTTAATAATACATAGAAGATAGTCTTACAGGAATGCTTCCCAAACTGAGGAACAGCTAGAATTAAGGTCCAAACCTAGCAAAAAGTTTGTCATGCTTGACTCTCAGAAAAAAAGCTGTGCACTTGGAGTTTAGAGATTGAAGGCAGATAATATACAACACAATTGTTCTGGTTCTATCTGAAATAATACATTATCTCATCTAAATAGCAAGTCTTCAAATATTTGGATATAAGGGACAGACTCCCAGTTAATTCTTCAGGTACCAGAATAATGGACTAGTAAGGGTTGAAAGACGTTTGTTTAACTGAATAATCTTGAAAGAAATTTATAGAATACTGCCTCCCTTGCTGGGAGTTCTTGTGGTTTGACCCTGAAGAGTGATATTGTGAGTGGCTAAAATGGCCAGTAGCATGGAAAAACTCTCAAGTTTGGAAAAGAAAAAATATTTTCATGGGATGTACCTTAGGTCAAATGAAACTAAGATCATGGAAGAATTTTGTACAACAGCAGCAGATCCTGCAGGGGAGAGACCAGTGCCTGAGATCGTAAAAGACAATCTATAACTGAGAAGTGGCCAACAGAATGAATTGAGGAAAACCACCTCCAATATCACTAAATGCTGCTTTTCAATAAGTGAACTTGTATCTGGCAACTTAGATTTCTTGGGAGAAAGAATAGGGAAGAAAAAGGTCCCTGAAGTGGAAAGTGACTAAATGGGAATTCACTCTTACAAATCTTAACAAATTTAGAAGACTGAAATCATACCAAGTACCTTTTCTGACCACAATGGTAAGAACCTAGAAATCAACAAAAGAGGAAATCTAGAAAATTTACACACATATGGGAACTAAACAATTCACCTCTGAACAACCAGTGGGTTGAAGAAGAAATCTTATATGTGTGTGGTATGTATGTGCAAATACACACACATGCCTACATACCACATTTGCGTTATCTATCCATCTATCAATGGCCACTTAGGCTGCTTCTGTATCTTTTCAAATTAGTGCTTTTTGTTTTCCTTGGGTAAATACCCAGTAGTGGAATTACTGATCATATGGTGTTTCTATTTTTACTTTTTTTTGAGGAAACTCCATACTGTTTTCCAGAGTAGCTGTAGCCATTTATATGTCTACAGATAGTGTACAAGGGTTCTGTTTTAACCACATCCTCACCAATTCTTATTTCTTGCTTTTGGGTTTTGTTTTGGTTTTGGTTTTGGTTACTAGTCATTCTGGTTGCTGTGAGGTGATATTATGGTTCTGACTTGCATTTCCCTGATAATTAGTGATGAGTATCTTTTCATTTGGCTGCTGGCCATCTGTATATCTTCTTTGGAAAAATGGCTATTCAGGTCCTGTGCCCATTTTTAATTGGATTATTATTTTGGGATTTTTGTGTGTGTGTTGGGTTGTATGAATTCTTCATATATTTTGCATATTAACTCCTTGTCAGATATATCATTTGCAAACATCTCCTATTCAGTAGCTTACCTCTTCATTTTATTGATGGTTTTCATCACCATGCAAAAGCTTTTTCATTGTATAGTCCTAATAGGTTATTTGTGCATTTGTTCCCCTGCCTAAGGAGACATATTCAGAAAAATTTTGCTAAGGCCAATGTCCAAAAGATTATAGCCTATGTTCTTTTAGGATTTGTATGGTTTCGGGTCTTATATTTAGGTCTTTAATCCATTTTGAGTTTATTTTTGTGTTGATGTAAGAAAGTGGTCCACTGTCATTCTTTTGCATGTAACTGTCCAGTTTTCCCACCATTTATTAAAGAGATTATTTTTCCTTATTGTACCTTTTTGCCCTTTTTCTCATAGATCAACTGACCAAATAAGTGTGGTCTATTTCTGGACTCTCTATCCTGTTCCATGTGATCTATGTGTCTTTTTTTGTGCCAGCACCACACTGTTCTGATTACTCCAGCTTTGTAGTAGTCTTGAAATCTGGAATTGTGATACTGCCAGGTTTTCCTTACTCAAGATTGCATTATGGGGTACCTAGGTGACTCAGTCAGTTAAGTGTCCAACTCAGTCTCGGGGTCATGGGTTCAAGCACCATCATGGGGCTCCACACTGGGTATGGAGCCTATATTAAAAAAAAAAAAGACTAATTGGTTATTTGAAGTTTTTTGTGGTTCAATACAAATTTTAGGATTATTTGTTCCAGTTCTGTGAAAAATGCTATTGGTATTTTTTTTGATTATGTTAATCACCATACATTACATTAGTTTTTGATGTAGTGTTCCATGATTCATTGTTTGCGTATAACACCCAGTGCTCCATGCAGTACGTGTCCTCTTTAATACCTGTCACCAGGCTAACCCACCCTCCACCCCCCTCCCCTCTAGAACCCTCAGAGTCCATAGTCTCTCATGGTTCATCTCCCCCCTCTGATTTCCCCTTCATTTTTCCTTTCCTGCTATCTTCTTCTTTTTATGCTATTGGTATTTTCATAGGGATTGCATTGCATTTGTAGATTGCTTTGGGTAGTATGGAATTTTTAAGATAGTCCACACTCATGGATTGGAAGAATTACTATCTTTCCATTTGTTTATGTCATCTTCAACTTCTTTCATCAATGTCTTGTAGTTTTCAGAGTATAAGTCTTTCATCTCCTTCGTTAAATTTATGCTTAGATATTTTATTCTTTTTGGTGCAATAGTAAGTGGAATTGTTTTAATTTGTTTTTTTCTGCTACTTCATTATTAGTGTATAGAAATACAATAGATTTCTGTGTATTAATTTCATATCCTGCAACTTTAATGAATACATTTATTACTTAGAATAGTTTGTGTGTGTGTGTGGAATCTTTTAAGGTTTTTTTACTTATAGTGTCATGTCATCTGCAAATAGTGACAGTTTTACTACTTTCTTAGCAATTTGGATTTTTAAAATTACCTTTCCTTTTATAATTACTGTGGCTAGAATCTCCAGTACTATTTTGAATAAAAGTTGTGATAGTGGACAGATTTGTCTTGATCTTGATCTTAGAGGAAAGCTTTCAATTTTTCACCATTGAGAATAATGTTAGTTATAGGTTTGCCATATTTGGGTTTTATTATGTTGAGGTATGTTCTTTATAAACCCATTTTTAGAGAGTCTTTATCATGAATGGATGTTAAATTTTGTCAAATGCTTTTTCTGAATCTACTGAGATGATTATAAGGTTAACATTTTGTTAATGTGATATATAGATTGATTTGTAGATACTGAACCATCCTTACATACCTGAAATATATTCCACTTGACTTGGTGAATGATCCTTTTAATGTATTGTTGAATGCAGTGTGCTAATATTTTGCTGAGGATTTTTGCATCTATGTTCATCAGGAATATTGGCGTGAAGGTTTCTTTTTTGTAGTGTCTTTCCTGCTTTTGGTATCAGGGTAATACTGTCCTCATAGAATATATTTGGAATCTTTTCTTCCTCTTCCAACCTTTTTGGAAAAGGTTAAGAATAAATATTAACTCTTCTTTAAATGTTTGGTAGAATTCTCCTTTGAAGCTATCTATACCTGGCCTTTTATTTCTTGAAAGATTTTTTTTTTAAAGATTTTATTTATTTATTTGAGAAAGAATGAGAGAGAGAGAGAGAGAGCACATGAGAGCGGGGAGGGTCAGAGGGAGAAGCAGACTCCCCGCCGAGCAGGGAGCCCGACGCGGGACTCGATCCTGGGACTCCAGGATCGTGACCTGAGCCGAAGGCAGTCGCTTAACCGACTGAGCCACCCAGGAGCCCCGAAAGATTTTTAATTACAGATTCAATTTTGTTTCTAGTAATCAGTCTGTGCAAATTTTCTATTTCTTGGGATGCCTGGGTGGCTCAGTCAGTTAAGCGTCTGCCTTTGGCTCAGGTCATGATCCCAGGGTCCTGGGATGAAGTCCCAAGTCTGGCTCCTTGCTCAGTGGGGATCCTGCTTCTCCTTCTGCCTGCCACTCCCCTGCTTGTGTGCACTCTCTCTCTCACAAATGAATAAATAAAATCTTTAAAAAACTTTTTTTCTATTTTTTCCTGACTGTTTTGGAAGGTTGTATTCTAAGAATTTATTAATTTCTTCTAGGTTGTCCAATTTGTCAGCATATAATTATTTGTAGTAGTCTCTTATAATCCTTTGTATTATTATAGTGTTGGTTGTTATGTCTTTCATTTCTGACTTTGAGTCCTCTCTCCCTTTTCCTTGGTGAATCTAGCTAAAGGTTTATCAGTTTTGTTAATCTTTTCAAATAACCAACTCTTGGTTTCATTGATATTTTCTATTTTTTTTTCTCTTAAGTGTCTATTTCATTTCTGCTTTGATCTTTATTTTTTTCTACTAACTTGGGGCTTTGTTCTTCTTTTTCTAGCTCCTTTAAGTGTAAGGTAGGATTGTTTGAGATTTTTCTTCTTTCTTAAGTTAGGTTTATGTAACAGTAAACTTCTATGTTAGAACCATTTTTCCTGTTTCCCAAAGATTTTACACAATTTTGTTTCCATTTTCATTTGTCTTCATGTTTTTTATTTCCTCTTTGATTTCTTCATTGAATGTTTAACAGCATGTTATTTAGCCTCTACATGTTTGTGTTTTTTCCATTCTTTTTTTCCAAGTGATTGATTTCTAGTTTCATAACATTGGTTGGCAATGTTGTTTGACATGCTTTCAATCTTCTAAGTTTATTAAGACTTGTTTTGTAGCCTAACATGTGATCTATCCTGGAGAGTGTTCCATGTGCACTTAAAAAGAATGTGTATTCTGCTGTTTGGGGATGGAACGGTATGTTTATTTCTATCTGTTAAGTCTATATGATCTAATGTTTCATTCGAAGCCACTGTATCCTTACTGATTTTCTGTCTGGATTATCTATCCCTTGATCTAAGTGGGATATTAAAGTCACCTACTATTTTTGTATAACTGCCAATTCCACCCCTTATGTCTATTAATATTTTCTTCTTGTATTTAGGTTCTCCTATGTTACGTACATAGATATTTATAATTTTTATAACCTCCTCTTACACTGATCTATTTATCATTATGTAATGTTCTGTCATTTTTGTACAGTTTTTGCTTTCAATTCTAGTTTGTCTAAGTTTTGTTACTCCATCTTTATTTTTCACTTCCATTTGCATGGAATATCTTTTTCTATCCTTTAATTAATTTCTGTCTGCATCTTTAAGTTTGAAGTGAGTCTCTCCTATGCAACATCTTATTTTTACCCATTCAGTCACCCTACATCTTTTGATTTGAGCATTTAAAGTAATTTTTGCTGGGTATGTACTTACTGTCATTTTTTTTTATTCTTTTTGTAGTTCCTCTCTTCTCTGATGACTTTATATAGCTTTACACTTGGAATCCTTTCTCTATTATTTATACATCTATGACAGGTTTTTGTTTTATAGTTACCATGAGGTTTATATATAACATCCTAAATATATAGTAGTCTATATTAAGTTGATGGTTATTTAAGATCAAACACATTCTAAAAGCACAATATTTTACTACCCCCTCTATGTTTTATGTATATGATTTTATATTTTATGTCTTTTTATTTTGTAAGTCTCTTAACTAATGTTTTAGATATATTACTTTTGGCTTTCAACCTTCATACTGGCTTTATAAGTGATTAATCTACTACTTTTCCTATATGTTTGCTTTTACCTGTGAATTTTTTTTCCTTTAATAATTTTCTTCTAATTATGGTCTTTCTTTTCTTTGCCACTTAAAGAAGTCACTTTAACATTCTTTGTAAGGCTGGTTTAGTTGTGATGGACTCCATTAATTTTCATTTATCTGGGAAACTCTTTATCACTCTTTCAATTATGAATGATAATCTGGCCAGGTAGAGTGTTCTTGGTTGTAGAAGTTTTCATTTCAGCACTTAGAAGGCTGGAAGGGGGTGACATGATATACTCAGGGTTTCTGCTAAAAAATAAGCTGATACCCTTATGTGGTTTCCCCTGGTGCATAACTAGTTGTTGTTCTCTTGCTGCTTTTAAGATTGTTTCTGTATTTTTAATCATTGATGTTTCAATATTATGTGTCATGGTGTGGACCTCCATGGGTTCATCTTGTTTGGAGCTACTACGTTTCCTGTACCTGAATATCTATTTTCTTCCCCAGGGTAGGAAAGTTTCCAGCTATTAGTTCTTCAAATTAGTTTTCTGTCCCTTTCTCTCTCTCTTCTACTTCTGGGGTCCCTATAATACAAATGTCAGTACACTTGATATAGTCCAAGATGTCCTTTATCCTGTCCTCTCTTTTTATCTTTTTGCTGTTTAGCTGGGATACTTTCCATTACCCTGTCCTCTAGATGTCCAATCCATTCTTCTACATCCTCTAATCTGCCATGGATTTCCTCAGTGTGTTTTTAAGTTAAGTTATTGTATTCTCCAACTCTGGTTGGTTCTATTTTATATCTCCTCTCTCTTGGTTGAAGTTCTCACTGAGTTCATATCCACTTTATTCTCAAGTCTGGTGAGCATCTTTATGAGCATTACTTTGAACTTTTTATCAGGTAGATTGCTTGTCATTGTTTTATTTAGTTACTTTTCTGAAATTTTGTATGGTTATTTAATTTGGAAATATTCCTTCGTCTCCTCATATTGTTTTACTTTCCATGTTTATTTCTATGACTTATGGAGAACAGCTACCTCTCCTAGTCTTGAAGGAAAGGCCTTATGTAGGAATATCCCCTGTGTAGAGTTTCTGTGCCTGACACATTTGGCTGGAGATAGAGTAGGTAAAGACTGGTATTCCTGGGGTACTCACCTCTGATGCCAGCCTATGGGACAGCTAGGCTAGCTGTCAGCTCAGCCTGACAGCTCAGGCTAGTGATTCCTGGGGAATTCTGCACAAGGGTACTATGTCAAGATGGCCGGAGCTGAGGTTGGCATGGGCCAGGGGTTCTTGGGGCATTACATGCAGGGATCACCCTGGCAGTTGGCTTGAGCTGAAGTAGAAGCACCATGGTTGGAATGCTAGAGCTAAAGCAGGTGTCTTCTGTGTTTCTAGACACAGACAAGAAAATATCTGAAAAAGAAATGAAAAAAGATATAGTAGCATCAAAAACAATGAAATACAATTTAACCAAGGAAATAAAAGATCTGTATGATGAAAATTACAAGATTTTGATGAAAAAAATTGAAGACGACACACAAAATGGAAAAACATCCCATTTTCATTGACTGGAATAATATTATTAAAATGTCCATGGTACCTAAAGCCATCTATATATTCAATACAACCCCTATCAAAAGTCCAATGGAATTTTTCACAGGAAATAAAAATATTAAAGTTCATGTGGAACCATAAAAGATCCAGAATAGCCAGAACAACCTTGACAAAGAAGAATAAATCAGGAGGTGGCATATTTCCTTTATATTTCAAAACTATAATGGGCGCCTGGGTGACTCAGTCGTTAAGCGTCTGCCTTCGGCTCAGGTCATGATCCCAGGGTCCTGGGATCGAGTCCCACATCAGGCTCCCTGCTCGGCGGGAGGCCTGCTTCTCCCTCTCCCACTCCCCCTGCTTGTGCTCCTGCTCTCGCTATCTCTCTCTCTGTCAAATAAATAAATAAAATCTTTAAAAAAAAACTATAATAATTAAAACAATAGGGGGATGCTGGCATAAATGTAGAGACATAGACCAATGGAACAGAATAGAGAGCCTGAAAATAAGTCCTCACATATACAGTCAACAAATACTTGATAAAGGAGCAAAAATGTTCAATGGGGAAATATAGTCTGTTCAACAAATGGTGTGGGGGAAACTGGATAAATACATGCAGAAAAATATTAGATCCTTACACCACTCACAAAACTAACTCAAAATGGATTAAAGGCTTAAACATAAGACCTGATACTCTAAAATTCCTAGAAGAAAACAGAAGAAGCTCCTTGACATTGGTCTTGGCGAGATTATATATATATTTATTTATTTATTTTTACATACAACACCTCAAGCACAAGCAACACAACCAAACATGAACAAGTGGGACTAAATTGAACTTAAAAGATTGACAGCAAAAGAAACAATCAACAAAATGAGAGGGTAACTTACAGAATGGGAGAAAATGTTTGCAAACTCTATTGCATAAGGAGTTAATATCCAATATATAAAGAACTTAACAAAAACAATCTGATTAAGAAGTGGGCAGAGGCTACTACAGAGGTAGGAAGGGGACATGGGAGTAAGCAAAATTTAAACTCTATCAAGCTTGCTGTTATTACTGAGATTCAGCCATTTTTTTTTAATAAATGTTCTTTGGATTGTTAAAAAAAAAAAAAGTGGGCAGAGGAACTGAACTGAATATGCATTTTTTCAAAAGACATACAGATGAACAATAGGCACATGAAAAATGCTCAACATCACTAATCATCAGGGAAAAGCAAATCAATCGCACTATGAAATACCACCTCACATCTGATAAATAACTATCATCAGGAAAATAAGCAAGAATAAGTATTGTTGGTTTATGTAGAAAAAGGAACCTTTAAACATTGTTGTTGAAAATTTAAATCAGTTCAGTCACTATGGAAACATTATTATTATTGAGGTTCCTTAAAAAATTAAAAATATAGAACAACTGTGATCTCTATCATAATACACTCCAGCAATCTTGCTTTTGGGTATATATTTGAAGAAAATGAAAATATGTATGTTCCCATGTTTATGGCAGCATTATTTATAATAGCCAAGATGTGGAAACAACGTGTATACTGACATATGAATGCATAAAAAAAATGTGAGATATATATAAAAAAAAATATTCAGCCATGAGAAAGAAAGAAATCCTGCCATTTGCAACAACATAAATGGACCCTGAGGGCATTATGCTAAGTGAAATAAGACACCTAAGTTAAATGGTCTCTAGCCAACAGCCAGCAAAACAAAACAAAACAAAACAAAAAAAACAAGACTCACAAGGCCTTCAAGTCATAAAACCACAAGGAAATAATTATGCCAACAACTGATGCGTAGCTTAATGAGTTTGGAACCAGAATCTTCCCAGTTGAGCCTCCAGATGAGAATAGTTCCACTAATGCCTGATTGCAGGCTCATGAGACTCTGAACAGAAAGAAACCCAGTTAAGCTGTGAGTGGACTACTAACCCACAGAAACTATGACATAATAAATGTGTCTCACTTTATGCCACTAAATCTGTGATACCCTTTTATGAAGCAAAAGATAACTGACACAGGGCATACATTTGGCATTTTCATCTCTGTGCAAGCATGGCTTATTGGGACATGAATAGTTTGTATTCCTTAAATATAATTCATCTGATATTTTCCATTAACTCTAATTAACCAGAATTGCTTAAAAATAATGCAGTATAAAACCTTGCTTTATATCACCATACCCATCACCATGATCCGACAACTATAAAAATAATGTCATCATAAAGTCAGAATTGCTATGCTTAAATTATATACTCTGAAATCTACCTGCTTGTGTTTGGATTTGGGTTCCACTAATTTCTTGCAGTGTATTGCACAGATTTCTTAACTTCTCTGTGCCTTCATGTCCTTATTTGTAAATTGAGGAGAATAATAATTTATATTCAGTTTTTTAAAGGATTAAATTGGATATATGTCAAACATATAGGTTCTCAATCAATATTAAATTTATTATTAATGCTGATAGTGTCATTACTAGTAAAACTAATACACTAATATATTCATACATATAAAAGAACTACATAAATGTTCTTTTACAATGGTTTAATTAAGTTGTGTAAGTCACCTAATGTTAAATTTCAAAAATGGTAGAGCCAATAATGTAGTGTTTGGAGACTAATTTTATACTTTGATTATTCATAACTTTTATTTCATTAATATCACTACTTATTTGTTGCCATTGATAACTACATATTCTATACAGGCTAGAAGTATAATACAATTCAAAAATAATATAACATCAAATGTTAAATATATTGTACATAAACATATTCTTACTTATCCTTCATATCATTGTTTACAATTGTCCTTATTCATCCATCCTTCATATCACTGTTTATAATTTAAAATTATAATAATTAGACTGGAAATATAGATAATTGAATAATTAAAATATATGCATTCATATTACAGAGTGATCCATAAAAAAATGTAGGTAAGGTGTCTCAATTTTCTGTAATCAAGGTACAAAACTAAAGAACTAAAGAGGAAAGATTTTAATAAAAAGATTCATCTATGAGTAAGTATAAAACATAAATCTTTCTTAGATATGTCATCCAATGGCTTTATAAATCATCTTTATTTTTCCTATTAAATTTTTGCCAGATTGGATGAAAAAATACAGTCCAGTCTACTTTTGTTTATATCAGCATTTCTTAGACATATTTTTAAAAATAGAAGCAAGTTTGTTTAAATGCAGCAATAAATGCAAAAGGAAGACTTCTATGTTATCTCCAAAAAGATTTTATAAATCCTAAAAGATGAGTCCTTATAATTTGCTACCAAACTTCAAGTTTCAAAGTAAAAAATATGTCCAATTTTCCATCTTGAGTCCAATTATCTATCTTCTACAATGTTACTATGGTAATTTTAATTGATTCAGATTGGTCTATTTCCTCCTCCAATATATGATACAGTAGGGGTTATTGTTCTATGATCTATAGAACAGTTCCTCCTGAAGAAGAACTGAGAGCTGAATAAAGAGCTTTTGCACAACAAAAACAGAGAAGCCCCACAGAGAATGGCAAGAGAGATGGAGACACAGTAATAAAGGAAATCACCAATGCTGCACTGCAGTGGGGAGGGATAGTGCTGAGGGACTGTCAGTAGAATCACCTGCCCTAGGTTACAGAAAAAAGCCACATTACAAAACAGCAACTAGAATAAAAATGAGCCAGGTTTAGAAATCTGCCAAATAGTGGGGGAGTTGCTGGAACCCTCCCTGGGTTGCAGGGGTTGGCCCCTAGCCCAAATGAACCTTGAGAGCACTGGGACACATGAAAAAGCTGAAGTTTAAAAGACCAACTAGACAGACATCCAGGAAAGATGGAAGAGTAGGAGGGCCCTAAACTCACCTTGTTCTACAGGTACAGCTAGATAATACCCACATCAGTGTAAGTAACCTAAAAAAAACAACCTGATGACTAGCAGAACATACTCTATCTACACAGCTAAATGTAGAGAAGAGGCCATATTGAAGAGGGTAGGAAAGGCAGAGACAAGGTCAGGAGCTAAATGGACCCGTAAGACTGTCCCCAGGTAGAAGGTACACCACAGGTACACTGCTTTCAAGGGCAGGGGATGTAGCTGACTTTTCTAATACATAGAAACAGACACAGAGAATTAGAAAAAAATGAAGAGACAGAGTAATATGCCCCAATTAAAAAACCAGGACAAAATCACACCAAGAGAACTAAATGAAACAAAGATAAATAATATACTTGGAGAATTTAAAGTAATGGCCATAAAGACAGTCAATGGACTTGAGAAAAGAGTACAGGATGTCAGTGAGACCCATAACAAATATGGAAAACATAAAAAAGAACCAATAAATTGAAAAACTCAATAACTGAAATTGAAAATACACTAAAGGAAACAAATAGTTGACTAGAAAAAGCAGAAGAATGGATTAGTGACTGGAAGTACAGAGTAATCAAAAGCAATCAAGCTGAACAGGAGAGAAAAAATAATAAAACAGTGATAATAGGTGTAGGCAACTCAGTGACAACCTCAAGTGTAATAATATTTGCATTATAAGGATCCCAAAAGAAGAAAGAGAAAGCAGAGAAGAAAATTTATTTGAAGAAATAGTTGAAAACTTCTGGAATCTAGGGACAGAAACAGAAATCCAGATCCAGGAGGCACAGATCCCCTCAAAAAATCAACTGAAGGAGGTCCACACCAAGACATAATTAAAATGCCAAAAAGTAGTGATAGAGAATTTTTAAAGCAGCAAGAGAAAAACAACAACAGTTACATACAAGGGAAAAACTTCATAGAGCTTTCAGTAGATTTTTCCATAGAAACTTTGGACTCCATCTGCCTGATCACATTCTCTCCCCTTTTTTTTTTTAAATCCTCTTCTTTCTTTTTTCAACCAACTTATTATCTTATAAATTCCTTTTATAAAATCTTTTATAATTTTCATCTTTACAATCATATTCATTGCCTTCATTGTATTTACCCTTATTTTTGTACATATATAAGTTTTTCTTTCTTTAAAATTTTGGGAGGCACTTTCTTCTAACAGACCAAAATACACCCAAAATCTAGTGTGTGCCACTGATCTATGCACCAGCCTGATCAGATTTGATCATATGTTGGTTTTTTGTTTGTTTTTATCTTTTCCTTTTTTTTTTTCTTTTTTCTTTCTTTCCTTTTCTTTTCCCCCAGTTTCAGGTCTCTTCTGATTTGTTTAGTGTATATTTTTCTGGGGTCCTTGTTACCCTGTTAGCACTTTTTTCTCTCATCTATTCTCCTCTGGACAAAATCACAAGATGGAAAAAAATCACCTCAAAAAAAAGAACAAGAGGCAGTACCAACTGCCAGGGACCTAATCAATATGGACATTGGTAAGATGTCAGAACTAGAGTTCAGAATGACAATTTTAAAGATACTAGCTGGGCTTGAAAAAAGCATGGAAGATATGAGAGAAACCTTTTCTGAATAAATAAAAGAACTAAAATCTAACCAAGTCAAAATCAAAAAGGCTATTAATGAGGTGCAATAAAAAATGGAGGCTCTAACTGCTAGGATAAATAAGGCAGAAGAGAGAATGAGTGATATAGAAGACCAAATGAAAAATAAAGAACCTGAGAAAAAGAGAGATAACTACTGGATCATGAAGGCAGGATTTGAGAGATAAGTGATACAAGATAAAACAATATTAGAATAATTGGGATCCCAGAAGAAGAAAGAGAGAGAGGGGCAGAAGGTATATTGGAGAAAATTATAGCAGAGAACTTCCCTAATTTGGGGAAGGAAACAGGAATCAAAATCCAGGAGGCACAGAGAACACCCCTCAAAATCAATAAAAATAGGTCAACACCCCAACATCTAATAGTAAAACGAGTCTCAGAGACAAAGAGAAAATCCTGAAAGCAGCTCGGGAGAAGAGATATGTAACCTACATTGGTAGAAACATTAGATTGGCAACAGACCTATCCACAGAGACCTGGCAGGCCAGAAAGGACTGGCAGGATATATTCAGAGCACTAAATGAGAAAAATATGCAGCCAAGAATACTCTATCCAGCTAGGCTGTCATTGAAAATAGAAGGAGAGATAAAAAGCTTCCAGGACAAACAAAAACTAAAGGAATGTGCAAACACAAAACCAGCCCTACAAGAAATCTTGAAAGGGGTCCTCTAAGCAAAGAGAGAGCCTAAAAGCAACATAGACCAGAAAGGAACACAGACAATATACAGTAACAGTCACCTTACAGGCAATACAATGGCACTAAATTCCTATCTTTCAATAGTTACCCTGAATGTAAATGGGCTAAATGCCCCAATCAAAAGACACAGTGTATCAGATTGGATAAAAACAAAGACCCATTGATATGCTGTCTGCAAGAAACTCATCTTAGACCCAGACACCCCAGATTGAAAGTGAGGGGGTGGAAAACCATTTACCATGCTAATGGACACCAAAAGAAAGCTGGGGTGGCAATCCTTATATCAGATAAATTAGATTTTAAACCAAAGACTATAATAAGAGATGAGGAAGGACACTATATCCTACTTAAAGGGTCTATCCAACAAGATCTAACAATTGTAAATATCTATGCCCCTAACATGGGAGCAGCCAATTACATAAGCCAATTAATAACAAAAGCAAAGAAAGACATAGACAACAATACAATAATAGTGGGGACTTTAACACCCCCCTCACTAAAATGGACAGATCATCTAAGCAAGGGAAAAATGAATGGGAGGAAATCGGAGGGGGAGACAAACCATGAGAGACTATGGACTCTGAGAAACAAACTGAGGGTTCTAGAGGGGAGGGGGATGGAGGGATGGGGAAAAAAAAGTGAAGGGATAGAAAAGCATTTATCATAAAAATGAAGGGGTATATTATTACATAAACATTGTTAATAGCCCAATTTTACATATATTTTGAAAAACTATATTTTAGTTATAAGTGTTTTAGTAGTTAATAAAATTGGTATTTCAAAGTGTTTCCAAATAATGGCTTCTGGGGTTGTCTTAAGAAAATTCACCTCAGATACTTTCCTAAATAAAGGAAGAAGATATCAAATATGAAAAAAAAAATGGAATAGAAAATAAGGCTGGAGTACCAATACTTATATCAGACAAAATAGACTTCAGAACAAAGACTGTAACAAGAGACAAAGAAGGACACTATATAATCATAAAGGGAACAATGCAACAAGACATAATAATTGCAGATATTTATGCACCCAACATGGAAGGACCCAAATATAAAAAGCAGCTAATAACAAACATAAAGGAACTAATTGATAGTAATTAGATAATAGTAGGGGACTTTGACAACCCACTTATGTCAATGGATAAGATCATATAAATAGGAAATTAACAAGGAAACTCTGGTTTTGATTGACACATTTGACCAGATGAATCTAACAGATTATTTAGAACATTCCATCATAAACTATTAGAATACACATTTCTTTCAAGTGTACATGGGACATTCTTTCAAGTGTACATGGAACAAAATAAGCCTCAACAATTCAAAAAGACTGAAGTCATACCATGCATCTTTTCTGACCATAAATGAATGCTATGAAACTATATCAATAACAAGAAAAAAATCCAGAAAGAACACAAATGCATGGCAGTTAAATAACATGCTACTAAAGTAATGAATGGGTCAGCTAGAAATCAAAGAGAAATCAAACTATACATGGTCAAAAATGAAAATGAAACACAATGGTCCAAAAACTTTAGGATACGGCAAAACCTGTTTTAGAGGTAAGTTTACAGCAATACAGGCCTAACTCAATAACCAAGAAAAATCTCAAATAAATAACCTAACCTTACACCTAAAGGAGCTAGAAAAAGAAGAACATACAAATCCTAAAGCCAGCAGAGGGAAGGAAAAAATAAAGATTAGAGTAGAAATAAATAAAATAAAAACTAAATAAAAATAATAGAACAGATCAATGAAACCAGCACATGATTCTATGAAAAGATCAACAGAATTGATAAACATTTAGCCAGACTCATCATAAAGAAAAAAAGAGAGCAAAAACTCAAACCAAATTAGGAATGAAAGAAGAGAACTAACAACCAACATCATAGATATACAAAGGATTATAAGAAAATATTATGAAAAATTATATGCCCACAAATTAGACAACCTAGAAGAAATGGATAAATTCCTAAAAACACACAACCTCCCAAAACTGAATCAGGAAGAAATAGAAAATTTGAACAGCTCAATTAATAATAATGAAATCGAATCAGTGTTCAAAAAATTCTGAACAAACAAAAGTTCAGGACCAGATGGCTTTGCACATGAATTCTACCATTTATTTTTTTATTATTATTATGTTATATTAATCACCATACATTACATCATTAGTTTTTGATGTAGTTTTCCATGATTCATTGTTTGCACATAATACCCAGTGCTCCATGCAGAACGTGCCCTCCTTAATACCCACCACCAGGCCAACCCATCCCCCCACCCCCTCCCCTCTAGAACCCTCAGTTTGTTTTTCAGAGTCCATAGTCTCTCATGGTTCGTCTCCCCTCCAATTTCCCACCCTTCATTCTGCCAAACTTTTAAAGAAGAGTTAATACCTATTCTTCTCAAACTATTCCAAAGATAGAAGAGGAAGGAAAACTTCCAAATTCATTCTATGAGGCCGGCAATACCAGATACCAAAACCAGATAAAGACTATTAAAAAAAGAGAACTATATTGGGCGCCTGGGTGGCTCAGTTGGTTAAGTGACTGCCTTCGGCTCAGGTCATGATCCTGGAGTCCCTGGATCGAGTCCCGCATCGGGCTCCCTGCTCGGCGGGGAGTCTGCTTCTCCCTCTGACCCTCTTCCCTCTCGTGCTCCCTGTCTCTCATTCTCTCTCTCTTTCAAATAAATAAATAAAATCTTTAAAAAAAAAAAAAAAAAGAGAACTATAATCCAATATCTCTGGTGAAAATAGATGCAGAAATCCTCAACAAAATATTAGCAAATTGAATCCAACAATACATTAAAAAAATCATTGACCACAATCAAATGGGATTTATTCCTGGAATGCAAGGGTGGTTCATAGTCACAAATCAATTTGATATATCACATCAACAAGAGAAGGGATAAAAACCTTATTATCATTTCTATAGATGCAGAAAATGCTTTGACAAAGTAAAATATCCATTCATGATAATAACCTTCAACAAAGTAGGATTAGAGGGAACATACCTCAACATAATAAAGGCTGTATATGAAAAACTCACACTAACATCAATGGTGAAAAACAGAACTTTTTCCCTAAGATCAGGAACAGGACAAGAATGTCCACTCTCACCACTTTTTTTCAACACAGTACTGGAAGTCCTAGCCACAGCGATCAGACAAGGAAAAGAAATAAATGGCATCCAAATTGGTAAGCAAGAAGTAAAACTTTTACTATTTGCAGAATAAGATGACACTATAAATAAAAAACCTTAAAGAATCCACCAAATAAGACTAAAACTGGAGGTATCAAAAAACCAGATTTCAAAATACCCTACAAAGCTGTACTAATCAAAAAATACAGTTGCACAAAAATAGACACATAAATCAACAGCACAGAATCGAGCACTCAGAAATAAATCTACACTTTAAAATTCAATTAATCTTCAACAAAATAGGCAAGAATATGCAATGGTAAAATTCTCTTCAAATGATATTGGGGAAACTGGACAGCTACATGTAAAATAATGGAACTGGACCACTTTCTTTCATCATACACAAAAATAAACTCGAAATGAATTAAAGTCCTAAATGTGACATCTGAAATCATAAATGTCCTAAAAGAGAGCACAGACAGTAATATCTCTGACATTGGTCATAGCAACATTTTTCTAGATATGTCTCCTTGAGGCAAGAGAATCAAAAGCAAAAATAAACTACTGAGATTACATCAAAATAAGAAGCTTTGGACAGCAAAGAAAACTATCCACAAAACTAAAAGATGACCTGAATGGGAGAAGATATTTGCACACAACATATTTGATAAAGAGTTAAAATCCAAAATATATAAAGAACTTACACAACTCAACACCAAAAGAACAAATAATCCAATTAAAAATGGGCAGAATACATGAACAGATATTTCTCTAAAGACATACAGATGGCCAACAGACCTATGAAAAGATGCCTGGCTTACATTTGCTTTGGCTCCAGCCACTCCATGAGGGTAACCTGCATGGAATACACTCTGACACCCTAGTCTGCAATAATCTTATCTCCAGTTGTCCTTCCAGGGCACCCCTACACTGAGCTCCCTGGGACACCTGGGCTTGCATCTAGTTTAGCTATCTGCCATATTGCCCTCTGTGTAGAGAGACCTGGGATTCCAGTTTGCACCCACTTCAGCTTCACTGATCTTTCTAGTGTTCCCTCTGCACAGAGATCTGGGACTGCCCTGGCCCATGTTCAATCAGCTCCAAATATCCTACCAGGGCAGCCCCAATACAAAATGCAACAGGACCCTAATCCATGCCAGATGCAGCTCAGCCAGCCAGCCATAATCATCAGGCACACATAGTCTACACTGGGGATTACCATATATGAGTACATTCTTTCAAGTTTAACAGAAGTAGGCTTTACATCTGGTACATAGAAACAAACATAAAGTTAAGCAAAATGGGGATATAGAAGCGTATGCTTCAAACAAAAGGACAAGATAAAACCTCAGAAAAAGAACCAAATAAAGTAGAGATAAGCATTATGTATAATAAAGACTTTAATGTATTTGACCATAAAGTTGCTCACTGGGCTGGAGAGGTATGGAAGAACTTAGTGAGAAGTTCAATATATAAAAATGAAACAATCAGAGTTGAAGAATACAATAACTAAGTGAAAAATACACTAGAGGAAATCAACAGTAGATTAGCAAATGCAGAAGAATGAATCAGACATGTGGAAGACAGGGTAATGGAAAGCACCTGAGCTGAACAACAAAAAGAAAAATTTTTTAAATTATAATAGGACAATGGATCTCTTAGACAACATCAAGCAAACAAACATTTACATTATAAGGGTAACAGAAGGAGAAGAAAGAGAGCACAGCAATTTGAAGAAATAATAGCTTAAAACTTCCTTAACCTGGGGAAGGAAGCAGGTATCCAGGTTCAGTAAGCATAGAGCTCAAAAAAAGTTGAACCCAAGGATGTCCATACCATGACACATAATATTTAAAATGTCAAAGGGTAAAAGATAAAGAAAATAAAGAGAGAATTTTAAAAGCAGTGGTAGAGAAGTAAAAAGTCACATACAAGGGAAATCCCATAAGGTTATCAGCTGATTTTTCAGTAGATCATTTATAGGCCAGAAGGAAGTTGCGTGATATACTCAAGGAGCTGAAATGAAAAAAAAAAAAAAAAAAAATTAAATCAAAATAATACTCTAAACAGGCAGGTTCAAAATTGATAAGATAATTAAAAGAGAAATAGTTTCCCACACAAACAAAAGTTAAAAGAGTTCTTCACCACTAAACCCACCTTAGAAGAAATGTTAAATGGACTTCTATAAGTGGGAAAGGAAAGGTCAAACTTAGGTTGGTGGAATGAATTTTTAAAAAATCCATCTAGGGGTGCCTGGATGGCTCAGTCATTAAGCGTCTGCCTTCAGCTCAGGTCATGATCCCAGGATCCTGGGATCGAGCCCCGCATCGGGCTCCCCGCTCAACGGGAAGCCTGCTTCTCCCTCTCCCACTCCCCCCTCCTTGTGTTCCCTCTCTCGCTGTCAATCTCTCTGTCAAATAAATAAATAAAATCTTTAAAAAAAAATCCATCTATATACTGCCTATAAAGGATGCTTTAGAACTAAAGACATATAAAGACTGAAAGTAGATGGATGGAAAAGCACAGTCCATGCAAATGGAAACCAAAAAAGCCAGGGTAGCAATACTTATATCAGAAAAAAAAAAAAGATTCTAAATCAAGGACTGTAACAAGAGACAAAGGAAGGCATGACATAATGATAAAGGGGTTAATCCAAAAAGAGGATATAACAATTGTAAATATCTATGCACTGAACATTAGAGCACCTAAAGCCATAAAGCAAAAATTAACAGACATGAAGGGGGAAATTGACAGCAATACAATAATAGTAGGTGACTTTAAACCCAAGTTACATCAATGGATTGATCATCCAAAAAATCAATAAGGAAACAGTGGTTTTGAATGACACATTAGACCACATGGATTTAACAAATATATACAGAACATTACATACAAAAAGAGCAGAATACACATTCTTTTCAAGTGCACATGGACAATTCCCCAGAAAATAATCACATTAGGCCACAAAACAAATCTCAATAAATTTAAGATTGAAATCATCTCAAGCAACATTTCTGACCACAACAGTATGAAACCAGAAATCAATCACATGAAGAAAAAAAAAAAATTTTGAAAATGCAAACACATGGAGGCCAAACAACATGCTACTGAACATCCAATGAATGGGTCAATGAAGAAATCAAAAAGGAAATTAAAAAAATGTGTGAAGACAAATGAACATGAAAACCAATAATTCACAATTTTGGAATGGAGTAAAAGCAGTCCTAAAAGGAAAATTTGTAGTGATACAGGCCTACCTCAAGAAACAAGAAATATCTCAAACAATCTAACATTACACCTAACAGAACTAGAAAAAGAACAAAGAAAACCTAAAGTTAGTAGAAAGAAGGAAATAATAAAGATCAGAGTAGAAATAAATGAAATAAACTAAAAAATACAAGCTGAATTGATAAACCTTTAGCCAGATTCATCGAGAAAAAAGGATAGAGGACACAAATAAATATCAGAAACTAAATAGAAGTAAAAACTGACACCATAGAAATACAAAGAGCCATGTATAAAGAGAATACTATAAAACATTATATGCCAACTAATTGGACAACCTGGTAGAAATGGAAAAATTTCTAAAAACATATAATCTTCCAAAACTGAATCAAGAAGAAACAGAAAAACTTCATAGATGAGTTCATAATGAAATTGAATTGGTACTCAAAAAAGTCCCCAAAAACAAAAGTCCAGGAACAGATAGATTCATAGTTGAATCTATAAAACAAAGAAGGGTTAATATTTAATTCTCCTCAAACTATTCCAAAAAAATAGAAAAGAAAGGAAAGATTCCAAATAAATTTTTTGAGGCCAACATTACCCCAACACCGAAACCAAAGATAACTACAAAACAAAACAAAACTACAGGCCAATATCCCTGATGAACAAAGATGCAAAAATATATTAGCAAGCTGCATTCAACAATACATTAGAAGGATCATTAACTATAATCAAGTGTGATTTATTAAGAGCTGAAAGGATGGTTCAGTATTCCCAAATCAATCAATATGATACACCACATCAGCAAAACGAAGGATAAAAATCATGTGAACATCTCAAAAGTACAGAATAATAATTTGACAAAATTCAACATCTGTTCATGATAAAAACTTTCAACCAAGTGGGTTTAGAGGGTACATACTTCAACATAATAAAGGCCATCTATGAAAAACACATAGCTAATGCCATACTCAATGGTAAAAAAGAGATTCTCTTCTACGATCAGGAACAAGACAAAAATTTCCATGCTCACCATTTGTATTCACCACAGTATTGGAAGTCCTAGTAACAGCAATCAGACAAGAAATAAAAAACATCCAAATTGGTAAGGAAGAAGTAAAACTTTAACTATTTGCTAATGACAGATATATATAGAAACTCTAAAGTTCCACTAAAAAACATAATACATAAATTCAGTCAAGTTGTAGGATAAAAAATTAATACACAGAAATTGGTTGCATTTCTACACACTAAAAATGAAGTCGCAGAAAAAGAAATTAAGAAAACTCTCCCATTTACTATTGCACTAAAAAGAATAAAATACCTAGGAATAAACTTAACCAATGAGGTAAAAGACCTATACTCTGAAAACTGTAAAACACTGATAAAAGAAATTTACTACAGTACAATTGGAAAGATAGTCTATGCTCATGGACTGGAAAAATTAATATTACTAAAATGTCCATACTACCCAAAACAATCTACAGATTTAATGCAATCCCTAGCAAAATACCAACAGCATTTTTCACAGAACTAAAGTATTGAAATTTGCATGAAACCACAGAAGACCCCAAATAGCCAAAAATAATCTTGAAAAAGAAGAATAAAGCTGGAGGTTCATAATCCCAGATGTCAAGATATGCTATAAAGCTATAATCAAAACAGTATAATACCGGCACAAAAGTAGACACATAGATCAGTGGAACAGAAAAAACCCAGAAATAAATCCACGATTATAAAGTCAGTTAATCTACAATTAGGAGGCAAGAATATGCAATATGGAAAAGATAGTTTTGTCCACAAATTGTGTTGGGAAAACTGGACAGCTACATGCAAAAGAACAAAACTAGACAACTTTGTCACACCATATACAAAAATAAACTCAAAATGGATTAAAGACCTAAATGTGAGATATGAAACCATAAATCTCCTAAAAGAAAACATAGGCAGCAATTTCTTTGACACTGGCCCTAGCCACATTTTTCTACATATGTCTCCCCAGGCAAGGAAAACAAAAGCAAATATGAACTATTGGGACTACATCAAAATAAAAAGCCTTTGCACAGTGAAGGAAACCAACAAAACAAAAAGACATCCTACTGAATAGGAGAAGGTATTTCAAATGATTTATCTGGGAAAGGGTAAATATCTAAAATATATAAGGGACTTTAATAATCCAACACCAAAAATCAAATAATCCAATTAAAAACAGGCAGAAAACCTGAATAGATATATTTCCAATGTAGACATACAGATGGCAAACAGACACATAAAAAGATGCTCAGCATTAGTAATCATCAGGGAAAGGCAAATCAAAACTACAACGAGATATCTCCTTACCTTTCAGCATGGCTAGAATCAAAAAAACAAGAAATAACTAGTGTTGGTGAAGATGTGGAGAAAAAGTGCACTGTTGGTGAGAATGTAAATTGTTGTAGCCACTGTGGAAAACAGTGTGGAGAATCCTCAGAAAATTTACAACATTTTTATATGATCAAATAATTCCACTACTGGGTACGTACCCAAGGAAAATAAAAACACTTGCTCAAAAAGATATATACACCCTGATGTTTATTGCATCATTATTTACATTAGCCAAGATATAGAAGCAACCCAAGGGTCTATCAGTAGATGGATGGAGTAAGAAAAAGTGGTACACACACACACACACACACACGAATATTGTTTTGCCATAAAAAGAATGAAATCTTGCCATTTGCAAGAACATGGATAGACCTAGAGGGTATTATGCTAAGTGAAATGAGTCAGAAAAAAAGACAATTACCACATGATTTCATTTATATATGGTATCTAAAAAAATAAATGAATAAACAAGCAAACATAAAGCAGAGAATAAAAAATATAGACAATAAACTGAAGGTTGCCACAGGGAATGGGCAAAATGGGTGAAGGAAGCAAGCAACATAGGCTTCCAGTTATGAAATTAATAAATCATGTAGTTAAAGGTACTGTAATAGTGTTATTTAGGGACAGATAGTAGCTGCACTTGAGGTGAGCATAGCATAAGCTATACACTTGTTGAATCACTATGTTGTATACCTGAAACTAATGTAACATTGTGTCAACTGTATTTCAATTTAAAAAATCAAACTATTTCATCCATATGGGAATTTAAGGAACAAAAGGAACAAACAAAAGAGGAATAACAAAAAAGAAACAGACTCTTAAATAGAGAGAACAAACTGGTGGGTGCCAGGGGGCAGTGTGTAGCGGGGAGGGGTGAAATAAAGGGGATTAAAGTATACTTATCTTGATGAGCACTGAGTAATATGTAGAATTGCTAAATCATTATATTGTATACCTGAAACTAATGTAACCGTATATGTTAATTACACCTCAAGAAAAACAAATTATTAGAATTTAAAAAAAAACAATTTAAAATTATCTGGTATATTCTTTCACCTTGGAAATTAAAAACAAAATAATATGCAATAATTTGTCCTCACAGTGAGACCTTTCTGAGGTCTGTTCCAATGCTCAAATTCTAAGACATTTTGGTTAAATATTTTCTCCCAAAGAACAAATAGTTTTCTTATATTAGGTTCATACAGGGGATCCTAATTTTTTGGTGGTTTGAAGATATACCCATTGTTACATTAGTAAAATGGAAAAGCATACTTTTCTTACAAAAATCATAGCAGTTAGAAAATTACTAACTACCTGTTGGCCGAGAAGGGAAGCTAATCTGCAGGGCTTCCTTCCTTCCATTGGTGGTGTTTTCTACAGAAATAGAGAATAGTACCTCCCACAATGCCACTCCTCTGCTGTCAGGGCTGGAAATATTAACAGTCTAGGACAGAATAAAAGACGGTGCACTGTTTGTTGATTTCTCTCCCATCATAAAATGGCCAGTGTCCAGAAGGCAGTCTTTGGCAACTAACAATGAAACACGAAATGGCCTATAGTAAATATTCCCTTCAATTCCCTGTTCTGACAATACTCACCAGAATAAGATGAAGATACTCAAATGACTAATGTGTGTGATCTAAAATGTTTTGTGTTTGTCTGAAGAATGTCATGAAAAAGAAACTTTTCCACACATTTTCATCATCAAGAGATAACAAATTCTGATGAGGATTTGGAAAAAAAAAAAAAAAGACACTTGTGTACTGTTGGTGGGAATGTAAATTGATGCAGCCACTATGGAAAACAGTATGGAAGATCCTCAGAAAATTAAATATACAATTACCATACTATACAACAATTCTACTACTGAAAATATATTCAAAAGGAATGAAAACACTAACCCGAAAAGATATCTGTACCCCCATGTTCACAGCAGCATTATTTACAATATCTAAGATATGGAAGCAACCTATGTGTCCATCAATGGTTGAATGGATAAAGAAATTGTGTTATCATCTATCTATCATCTATCTATCAATCATCTACCTATCTATGATGAACTATTATTCAGCCATAAAAAATTAGTCAATCTGGCCATTTGTGACAACATGAATGGACCTTCGGGACATTATGCTAAGTGAAAAAAGTAAAAAAAAAAAAAAAAAAGATAAAAACTGTATAATCTCACTTATATGTAGAATCTAAATAAACAAAAAGCAAGTTCATAGAAAAAGAGAGGAGATCTGTGGTTAACAGAGGCAGGGGGTGGGGGAGTGTGGGGAGAGGTAGAATTGAAGGAAGGTGACCAACAGGTAAAATCTTCCAGTTATAAGATAAGTAAGTACTAGGGATATAATGTACAACATGATGACCATAGTTAACACTGCTGTATGATATTCAAGAAAGTTGTTGAGAGTAAGTCTTAAAACTTATCACAAGGAGAACTTTTTTCCCTTTCTTCTTTCTTACCTTTTTATTTATATGAGGAGATGGATGTTAGCTGAACTATTGTGGTAATCACTTCACAATATATATTAATCAAATCATTATGCTGTCTTAAACTTCTACAATGATATATGTTAATTATTTCTCAATGAAACTCAAAACTGCAAAAAATTGAAAAAAGGTGATGTAGTGGAAAACATAATGTAGCTAAATTCCACTGTTTTGGAGTTGAGACATGCTCTCATACCTACCTAGTGAGTAGAGACATACCACAACTTCTCTGAGGATCAGTCTCCTCCTCAAATCAGAGATAAAATATTATTTTTGTTTTGGTTTTAGGTGTTTTATTTTTGTTTATTTTTTCGCTTTTGGTAAGAAATACATATAAAGTCCTTGACACATAGGTAGTGCAAAAAGAATAAAAAATGGAAGTTAAATATAAATAAATACCAATAAGGAAAATGAGACATCAATCCATGACTTTTGTTTTCATCAACACTATTTTAAAAAATAGGATCAAATTAACAGAAGTGTAAATTGACAAGAGAAAGAGTTGAGGGGGGCTAACAGATAATTTTTTTAATGCTTATAGGGAATAAACATTGAAAATATTTCAAACACCATAACAAAATTAGATAACCAAAGGAGAATATTTAGTCATACTCTTCATTGCTTGTTTTTTTTTTTTTCCAGTTCTAGTACCTTCTCACTTATGCTTCCTTGTTCTTTAATTACATAATTCCAAAAATGTTAAGCTTTTACATTTTGGTAGGACATAATAGCTTGATGGGAAAAAAAAAAAAAAGACAGTATTCTATCACCCTAAAGATGTCATACATAGAAAATGTGGAGTAATCATATTGAAATATATAAATGTAGCAAATCCACATTTTATACACCATAAACTTATACATTATTATATGTCAATTATATCTCAAAAAATTTTGTCACCCAATAGATGTCATATGTAGAAGCTGACCAAATCCTCATTAGCTATGTTGAGATGACAGATACCAGGGTATGGCAGGTGGTTCTTGATAGGAGTAAGAATTTCAAAACTATTACTATTTCTAACACAAATGACCTACATGGCTCTGAAGAAAACCACCTCATTCATCAGGTAAAATTGTAAAAAATGTATGTAAAAATAAATGGGTTAGTTGATTCAGTCATTTGTATTCTTACTAACTTCAAATACGTTTTTTACCAAAGGAAATTATATTAAATTACATCATGTAAAATTTAGGTAGATAAGAATTTCCTTTTCATAAGAGTAGTCGAACATTAGAATGACATATAAAATATCTTTCCTTGGCTGTTTCTCAAAGCATATTAGAATCTAAATTGGTGGCAGTTAATTAAGCTTTACTAAATAATTTTCCAAAATTCTACCTACTTATAACATAATAGATGTTCAATATGTGTTTGTAAAAAATAAATCACGTATGCTAGTTTATGGGCACTTTAGAGTACAAACATCAATAAAAATTAGCTTCGGGGAAAAATATTAATTTGTTAGTTTCATTCTTCCCATTATAAAAGATATAAAATGAAACCTATTAGAATAGTCATAACAAGAACTTGTGTTAAGGTTTTTTATTCGTTTGCTGGACATTGACAGTCGTCATTGTAAACAGAAAAGGTACCAAAATGATAGGGATGACACATGCTCAAAACAAAAAACTACAGATATCGTCAATTCTAGATTTTTTTTTAATTTGCAGTAAGATTCACAACAATAATTGAATATTTAAGTTTTAGTACAGGGTTCAATAACCTTCTTCCAACTAGGGTGTACACGTATCATGAGAAACTGCAATTCCTCCTACACACTTCAGTCCTGCTTTACTGAGAGAGCTATTCATGATCAACTATAATTAAATATAAGTCCATCACAAAATTAAACACACTGTATTATAGTATTCCAGCCTTACCTGAAATATTCCTGCATGGGATATTTGTACATATTCATTTGATTTTGTAAAACTTTGAAGTGATTTAACATTTTAACTTTTGTGACCTTCATACAGACTTAGAGACTTGCAATCAATGAGGTTTTATAAAGATTACTTCCACAATCAGAAAGTAGAAGAGGATTTATTGCCTTATTATGTTCAGCAAAAAACTCATTTTTTTCTAATAAAAAAACATTCCATTGCTCTATTGTAAATTAAACACAAATCAATTAACTAATTGTATTGTTAAAAAAAAAAAATTCACCGGGTGCCTGGGTGGCTCAGTTGGTTAAGCGACTGCCTTCGGCTCAGGTCATGATCCTGGAGTCCCTGGATCGAGTCCCGCATCGGGCTCCCTGCTCAGCAGGGAGTCTGCTTCTCCCTCTGACCCTCCCCCCTCTCATGTGCTCTCTCAGTCTCTCTCTCTCAAATAAATAAAATCTTTAAAAAAAAATTTCACCAAATATATAGAACATCTATCATGGCATAAACATTGTGCTAGGTACTTTGGGCAGCATTAACTAGAATTTTATACCTAGTGACTCTAGCTTTCCAACTTAAACACCAACTGATCCACACTAATGAAAATATTAAAGGAGTTCTGGCACAAAGAGAATTATTCCAGATGTGACTATAAAGAAGGGAAGGATAGAGAAAAGAAGGGAAAAAAGAATAAATATGTGACTCAATCTAATATGTGAGTAAATAGATGGGTAAATCTATTTGCTAATTAAATAAAAATAGTTATGACTTGTGGGATTTTAAAACATTTTAGAATTAAACCACATAACCACACTAACGGGAAAGCGTGGGAGGTAGGGTAGTTGGAGTTAAATGTGTTCCAAGGCAATGCCCTTTGAATTTAAGGAGCATAAGTTACACCTGAAATTCTTGTAAAACTGCTCTGATTCAGTAGGTTTGGATGGATCCCCAGAATTCTAAACAAGCACCCAGATGATGCCAATATTGTTGGTCTATGGGCCAAATTTTGTGGAGCAAGCGTCTAATGTTCCCACATAATCTAAAGTGTGGTTAATATATTACTGTATGTAATCGAAATTAGTTAAGGCATATTATAATCACCAAGGTACTCTCAAGATAGTAGTTATAGAATGTGTAAATAACAAGGTAATAAAGAGGAAATATATAATAACAAAAGTCCCAAATAATCCCCAAAATGCCAAGGAAGGAGAGGAAAAGGAGTATAGAACAAGTGACACCAGTCAATAACAACAGTAAGATTGTAGGTTTATATTTTTTAAGATTTTATTTCTTTATTTGAGAGAGAGAGAGAGCAAGAGCATGAGCAGGGGGAAGAGGCAGGGGGAGAGGAAGAAGCAGGCTCCCTGCTGAGCAGGGAACCCAGCGTGGGGCTCAATCCCAGGACCCTGACATCATGACCTGAGCCGAAGGCAGACGCTTAACCGACTGAGCCACCCAGGAGCCCTAAGACTGTAGGTTTAAGTCCAAACAGCTTTAAATGGATTAAACACACCAATTAAAAAACAAACATTTTCACACTGGATTTCAGTTTTATTCTTAAGAGACACCCCTAATTTAAGGACACAGGATGGTAAATGGTAAGCCTAAGGAAAAAGATATAAATGACTAATAGAAAGTGAGAAAGTCAGTTGATATTAAAGCAAGGGTCAATACTAGAAATAAAGAGGATTTTTTGATAATATGGGAGCCAGTCTACTGGGAAGATACACAAATTATAATTTTGCAGGACACCTAATATAATTTCAAAATAAATAAATTAAGAATTAAGACACAAATATTGAGGGCACCTGGGTGGCTCAGTCGTTAAGCGTCTGCCTCCAGCTCAGGTCATGATCCCAGGGTCCTGGAATCGAGCCCCGCATCGGGCTCCCTGCTCCCCGGGAAGCCTGCTTCTCCCTCTCTCACTCCCCCTGCTTGTGTTCCCTCTCTCGCTATGTATCTGTCTGTCAAATAAATAAAATCTTAAAAAAATAATAATAATAAAAATAAAAGATATCAAGAGATGTGTACCCAACAGACAGAAAATACACATTCTGTACAAAACTATTGGAAACAGTCACAAAGACTAATCAAGTTTTAGGCCAAAAAAAAACCCAAACCTCAATAAATTTCGAAAAACAAGATCCATGCAGACCACATTCATTGATCAAAATTCTATTGAATTTAAAATTTGTAACTATGTGAAAAATTAAAAACTTCCTTTTTAATAACTCTTGTGTTAAAAATAGGGTAACCATACGGGGCACCTGGGTGGTGCAGTTGGTTAAGCATCCCACTCTTGGTTTCGGCTCAGGTCATAATCTCAGCCTTACGAGATCAAGCCGCACCCCTCCCCCCTCCCCGGTTGGGCTCCGCACTCAGCGTGGAGTCTGAGATTCTCTCCGCCTTTCCTCTGCCCCTCCCACTCATGCTCTCTCTCTCTCTCAAATAAATAAACCTTTAAAAAAAAAAAATAAGGTGACCATATTTCCCAGTTCACTCAAAATAGTCCTGACTTTTACCTATTGTCCTGACATAATAGATATATTTCATTGCAAAAGTGTCCCAATTTGGATGATAAACTATGTAGTGACCCCAGTTAAGAAATAATTCAGAACTGAAATTGGAATCTATTTAGAAAGCAATGACAAATAATGATTAAAAACCCTGTAGGGGTGCAGCCTGAAGTTCTCAGAGGAAATGTTGTAGTCTTTAATGAATATATTAGAAAATAAGAAAGATTGAAAATGAACTAAGTAGGGGCACCTGGGTGGCTCAGTCGTTAAGCGTCTGCCTCCAGCTCAGGTCATGGTCCCAGGGTCCTGGGATCGAGCCCCGCATTGGGCTCCCTGCTCTGCGGGGAGCCTGCTTCTCCCTCTCCCACTCCCCCTGCTTGGGTTCCCTCTCTCGCTGTGTCTCTCTCTGTCAAATAAATAAAATCTTAAAAAAAAAAAAAAAAGACAACAAATATTGAAAAGCACAAAATGAGGTTTAACATACCTTCTTTCAGTAACTGACCAAACAAGAGACAGTGATATAAAAGATTTGAACAAGTTTAACCAATTTGTCCTAGCTGATACATATGAAATGCTGCACTCAAAAATTTCAGAATGTACATTGTTTTCTAGTGTTCTTAGAACATTTATATACATTGGCAATCTGTACATTCAAATAGCAATTGTTAGCAAAGCTCAAAATTATGCATTGCACTCTGAAATTAAGCAAGAAAACATTAAGATAACTCAAAAATCTCCAAATATTAGGAAAACAAGCAATATAGTTTTAACCCATGCATCAAAGAAAAACTCAAAGCAGAAAAAGCAGAATTATTTTTATTATCAGAATAATCAAAATTTGTGGGATGTAGTTGAATCTGATTAAAAAGACATCTGTACCTTCAAAAACGTGTTAGAAAAGAATAAGACAAAATAATATCCAGTAGAAACAATGTCAAATGTTAATTCTATGAAGCAATAAAATTATAAAGCCACTAGTAAGAAGGACTAAGAAAAAAATGTAATATAAAATGTTCCAGGCAGTAAAATTAATGACAGATTATGAATAAGTTTCTGCCAATAAATGTGAAATTTTGAATTTTTTTAAAAAAATTCTAAGAAAAATACACAAATTACCAAAACCAACAGAAAGAAATTTTGAAAATCTAACTAGTCCTTTATCTATTAAATATATTAACTAATTCAATCTTTCACACAAAGTAAACTTCATGCCCAGATGGCTCCACCAGCAAATCTTTACATTTAAAGAAGAAATAAGCACAAGTCTTTCACAGACTAGGAAAAAAAGGGAACTTTTTTCAGCTAATTTTATACAGCCAGTTTAAGAGTGATTACTAAATAAAGTTACAGGTCATTTTTCTCATGAACATACGATCTAAAATCATAACTGAACTTTTAGCAAACTAAATCCAGCAACTTTTTAAAAAATTTTTTAAAGTAGGCTTGACCCTGAAGTCAAGACTTGAGCTGAGATGAAGTGGGAGACTTAACCTACTGAGCCATCCAGGTTCTTCAAATCCAGCAATTTTTAAAGTATGAGTATCCACTGTAATAAGATTTGATTATTTAAGGAATGCAAACTGTTTTACCAGGCAAGACCTTTGTTTACATTAAAAAATTCCAAGCCATCCTAAAAAATATTAAGTAAATTACAGCAAGATTTTAGGATTTAAGGTTGGTAAATAAAGAATTTAAAAAAATGGTATTTTCTTACTGAAATACATTTAATTAAAAATCTATTTTTGAGGGGCACTGGGGTGAATCAGTCAGTTAAGCGTTGGACTCTTGGTTTTGACTCATGTTATGATCTCCTGGGTGCTGAGACTGAGCCCTGCCAATGGGCTCCACTCTCAGCGGGGAGTTGGCTTGAAGATTCTCTCCCCCTACCCTATTCTCAAGCACTCTCTCTCTCCCTCAAATAAATAAATCTTTTAAAAAAGATCTATTTTTGAAATATTAATATGGGGAATTGGGAAATGGTGATGACCAAATGTTACAGAATGTTAACATTGATACTAAATGATTTAGAAACACAGAGATCATTTTTGTGATTAAAAGTGTCTGGTGGATTTAAACATAATTGATATCTCACATTTTTTTTCCCAAAACTATTCTTTGCTGATCAAACTGCATACCCACTTCCTTAACTCTTTCTTCTTTAGATTAATTCTGCTTAAGGGCATGATAAAGTTGACTGTATAATTTTAGATAGGACTTAAACTATGTTATGGTGCTTTAATTTTAATTTTTAAAAAAATCACATAAAATTAGAAATGCTGGCATATAGAGCTATTACCCTAAGAAAATACGATAATAAAATTTTCTAATATTACACTATCACTCATAACACACAGCAATATACTATATCAAATACTACATATATTTCATAAAACTTAGAAATGAAATACATTTTGAATGACTATATTTTTACCATAATCTAGGCTAATATCAAATCTAGGAAAGTCAATCCTTGTCTAACCTTTAGATCAATTTTTCATGAGATAGCATTAGTAATGTTAGTCATCATGAACTATTTATCAAATTTACAAATAATATTTTCAAGGCATATAACCCTTTCTACTAGTGTTGTTAATCTGTAAGTGTCAAACCATTTGAGAATTTTAGTGTTATTCCATTTCTTCTCTAGGTGCTTGAAAGATACCATTTTCTAAGAATACTCCCTGTGGAAGGGTACTCAATATTCCCCAACAGTGTGGAAACTTATGCTGTGTACTGCAAAGTACGTCACACCATATTCCAATCTCCTTAACCTTGCCCCCAATTCTATTTTTTTCTGAAAAGTTCTCTTAAATAATTACACCAGAAGAAAAAGTATGGGAAGGGGTTTCCTTTTTGGTTCATAAAGACTATTCCCATTGTTTAAGATTTCTTAAGCTTAAGCTCCTTTTAGCTCCTTTTACTGATAGACATAGGGATACCAAAGAGAGTCATATATTTCCGTATTTGTTCAATGACTCAAATTAACATTTTCAAACTTCTGACATTCCTCTTTACCTTCAAATTATACTCAAAAGCATTGATCCAAAGATGTGACTGTTTCAATGGATCCACCAACTCCCATACCTCTGTAACTGGGTTGCTTCATGGTCACTGATTACTTAAAAACGCACATTCAATCTAAACCCCTAATTTATTCTACTCTCCTCTATCAGTGTTCTGATAGTCTGGCTGTACCTTGGCAAGGGCAAAGTGGGCATTGGTGTTTTTTCTTCAGTAATGTCCTTTATTTCCCAGGTCTCTATTTTTGGATCTCAATATTGCCCTCTCATAAGAGATTAAGTACTATGGTTCTAAATCTCCTCTGTTATGGATGATTGGGATAAACTCAGTCGGAGTTATAATTAAAACATGTGCTACACAATTCTAGGGTCATGCCTCAGCTAGAAAGGGAGGTCGTTTTATACATTATGCCAACTATTCTTATTCTACCCTGAATCACAAGTCTTATTCTTAGTGAAATATCACCTGTAAAAATTCTCCTAATTCTTAATTTATCAACTAGTATAGCACTTAGTCCCTGAGTGTGCTGAAGCTGTATCATCACTAATTCTTACTCTTGCAGTGGAGAGATGAATGATTCTGAATAAACAGCTATGGCCACTCTGAGTCCCTCTCTTCCCTTCTTATAGGGCTCTTACATTTAATTGCACACTTAAAGTTCTACAAAGTAACATTAAGTTTGAGAAAACTATTCTAATATAACAAATGTATGTAGCATTTTCACATATATTTGGTTCCGATGTGTTGGATTTTCATAAACATACGGTGTATCATGATTATATGCAGATATTATCATGATTATCCTAATCTATCCCTATAGATTAGGAAAATAACATCAGTGTAATACAGCTTCAGCAAACCAAGACTCAGAGCCAGTTCTGAGGATTCCAAAAGCTCTTGCATATTATTGATAGTATATCACTTATCTTTCGTTTATTCATCATGCCTTCTAAATATAAACCCCATGAGAAGTTACTGAAAAGAAGATCTGTTTACATTATCACATTTCTTATTTCATTAAGCCTAAACTCTTTAATCTGACATTAAATGCCTACTCTCATTTGACATTGTGTTAGTCTTTCAGTTTTGGAAAATGCTTGAGCTAAAATATTTGATTTCAACAGATCTTCTATTTACTAGCTCTATGACAAGTTATATACGAGTAAAGAAAATAATTCAATAATAGAACCATTAATATTAAATATGTACAATTCAAATATTGCTATTATTCTTTTTACTTGCTATTCATTCTAAACATAGATTATTTTTCTTTAACCAAGCCCATTCTCATGCCTTCTTAAATGCTACACTTCTGTCACTATCTGTTTGCTTTTCCCTCATGTCAACCTCAAAATTTTTCCCTATGTGTAGTTAGGAATTGCCTATGAATTTTCTAAGGTAAAACAATGGCGATTTTTCCCAGGGCTTCTACATTTCTACAATATTTTATCTGCTGAAACTTTAAGTGTTAATATCTAATTTTATAAGCAAACTCTAACTTCTAAAATAAGAAGTTCCCTTAATGTGAACACTTTTCATTATATCTTTTTAATGTCCATGACAGAACAAGGCATGCAAGAAATACTTCATAGGCATTGTACATAATTACTTATATTGGCTAAGTTAATAATTGGCAGAAAAAAATTTTAAGTAACAAGGTAATGTGATTCTTTTTTATGTATTTGTTAAGTAAATTTCATGTTCTATCTTTATCTTTAGTTACCATAATTTTAAAAATTGTATATTTTACTATCTAAAGTATAAAACATGATTGAAGCACTTATGTGAGTCTATTAAGAAGACATTTATGAATTGCAATTGTGATTTTGAATGCAGGTCACAAAATTATAACTTCACTACAGTTCAGTTGTACAGAATTTCTTTAGTCTATAATCAACCTGGTGTTCCATCTAAGCATTACCTATTACTAAGGTGGAAAAACTTATTTGAATGTCTAATCTGGTTTAAAGTTAAACCAATGTGATAACTGTAGGAATACCTTCAAGTAGTGCTCAGTCTTTTTCAAATAAAAGAATATTCAGTCTATCATATATGTCTGTTTAGTACCTCATGTCAACCCTTATGTCTGTTTCCTCCCCTAAATGGTCTCTGGGAGTAAGGACTGACAAATGTGTGACTGTGCCTTACTGAAGTGAAATAAGGGAGACTTTATCCTGGACTTTGATTATCTCCTGCTTGCCTTAGCTGGTCTGCCCAATGTCACATGTCCAGTCATCATTGATTTTCCTGCCATTTTCTGATGCTGAAATCTAAAAACTTAATGAACTGTTTTTTCAATCCCAGAAATGCTGTGATATTCCCTTTCAAAACTGAAATCTTTTGTTTCAGGTATCTAAATCTGCAAGGATCTCTTTCATCCAGTCCACTGCCCCAGGGGTCCATGCAGCCTCTGCTGCAGGTTTACCTTGTTCTGCCCACGTGGCCCCACAGCAGGCCTAATAGCTCTTAGCTCAGTTCTCAATGTCAGTGATCAACACTTAGTCTGGCTCAGAGGAGCTAACTCTGAAATCCTACCTCCACCTGACTTCTGGGACTGCATCCCAGATTAACACAGAGAAGCTTGAAATTTGGATTCTCTCCAGAATTCCAAAGAAGCCAGAGGTAAGCGCTGGACCACTTCTGAGCCTCACTCCTCTCCTCATTTCATTTTATATACTTTGTTTCTCTTAACCCAGAGTCAGAAAAGCAGAAATCGAGTATCTACAAGGTTGTTCTAATCTCCTATTGCTCTTTTTCCTTATTGTCATTCCCCACAGGCAGAAAGAATTGAACTACTTTGAATGCCTTATACCATCCCCTTTCCATGCCTTAGCTAAATTCTAAGCATGTACTTGAGTGTTCCCTTACAGTACTAACCTCTGTGCACTTAATACTCCAAACTAGGTGATAATTCAGGTACTAAATGGGGGTAAAAGAAACTTGAGAAAACTTCCCTTGGGACAATATCTAGCTTGAAAGTTAATTGTGCAATTATATGATCCTTGTTTTGAATGTCAGAAGCTGAATATCATTAAATATTACCACTATGCCTATTTTTCTCTACATTTCCTCTGCTACCAGTTCTAATCTCTTCTTGCTGTCTCCCCATCCATCTACCTCCTCACAGATAGGTGCCTGGGTAGCCTAATAAAAAGTCCAGTACATTTTACAGAGAAAGACAAGAAAAGTATAATATATTTTAATATCATTGTTAATTCTGTTAATCTCCATTAGATGCTATCACAGCTCTGTTTATACTTAACGAAAATGACTAAATTGCAATGTATCTTACCGTCTTTTAGATTTGTTTTTTCATGTATATATAGACCTCAAAACCTTATTTAAATTTATAATATCAGCTATTTTTCTTTTTAAGAGAGATGGTGAGCAGAGGGAGAGAGAGAATTCTAAGCCCAGCACAGAGCCTGACACGGAGCTCAATGTCACAACCCTGAGATCATGACCTGAGCCAAAATCAAGAATCGGAAGTTTAAGCAACTGAGCCACCCAGGGGCCCCTATAATATCAGCTATTAAAAGCACTTTACACATATACTTATTAAAACTAAAAGTTTATCAGAATACTTTTTTTTTTTTTTTAGTAGTCTCCATGCCCAGGGTGGAGTCCAATGCAGGGCTTCAACTCACGACCCTGAGATTAAGACCTAAGCTGAAATCAAGAGTTGGTCACTCAACTGACTGCACCAGGCGTCCCTATTAGAATACTATTCTTGTTCATGTAAAAAAGTTTTTAAATTTTGGTATTTTGTGCTATTTCTAATTTTCAGCTTAAAAAATGCATTTGACCACTTACTTTTAACAGAATAGTATTTAAAATTATTAACTAATTATTTTTGTTTTCTGCTTCTTTATGTATAATTTTGAAATAGTACATCTATTTGTTAATTGAACTTTAAAAAATTGTCTAAATATCTTATATTTTTTAATTTAAATTCCAAATTATTATATGCTGTGTTTTTAGGCTCTATTTATATAAAATGTTATTATCTTAATTAAAGTGCTATCAATCTATACTAATGAGATCTTCTAATACACTGTCAGACAAAGTCTTCATACACCCTATAAATATGTATGGTTTTTGCTATTCAAAATGATAATATAATACAGCAGGTGTCACGTCTTCATTTAAAAGCTAAAAATTTTTTCAACATATTCTTTTAATAGACTAATATTTTAGTCATAAACTTGATATTCCTTTTAAAGTTTTCACTCTAATTAATAGTGACCTCCTAAATGCCATCATTCTACCACTGTTAAGGCAATCGTGTTTGGATGCGTAGCCCAGATGAATTGTCAAGGACTATGGAGTTCATTATTTTCTTCTATAAGGAATATTTTTCTCATCTTGGGTTTAAGGTTTGCTTCTCGTCTGAATGGTATTTTTATAAAAGAATTGAAATAATCTTTTAAAAAAGAGGTTGGCAGACTATAGCCTGTGAGCTATATCTGACTCATTGCCTGTTTTTGTAAATAAAATTTTATTCAAACACAGCCATACCCATTCATTATGTACCATCAAAGACTGCTTTTGTGCTTGGCTGGTAGTGTTGAGTAGTGGCAACAGAAACCCTATGCAAAAAGTTTCAGCAAAGCTGAAAATATTTACTATTTGGACCTTTACAAGAAAAGTTTGCCAAACCATATCCTAAAGATATATTATAAGTATTTAAAAGTATATCAATGAAATGAATGAGTGGCCTTGGCATATAATAGTAATACATATATTACTATTTTATATATGGCCTTTATTATGTGACACCCTATTCTGAATTATGTGACACCCTATTCTGAATAATTTTGGTGTATTAACACATTAAGTCTAATTTTATGAGGTATAATAAATGGCAGAACTGGGATTCAAACTCAAAAATCTGACTTCAGAGTTTTTTCTCTTAACGAGCAGTCTATCCTAACTTTTGTTCATGATAGGTTTCTCAGCATTGGAGATGTTCAGCTGGTTTAATGAATACTTGCCCAAGACTATTAGAAAAGAGGAAAATTGTAAGGTCATTCTCCACCATAAAATCCCTTGAATTTGTCTGTCTAGATCAACAGAGAAGAGTGGGAAAAGAAAAAGAAAGAAAGAAGAAAGAAGAAAGAAAGAAAGAAAGAAAGAAAGAAAGAAAGAAAGAAAGAAAGAAAGAAAGAAAGAAAGAAAGAAAGAAAGAAGAAAGAAAAGAAAGAAAGGATCAACTTCTATAATTCCAAGATCTACTGTTTGATAGTTTTATGACATAAATTAGAAGATAAGCTAAGCATACAAAAAGTCAAGTCTTTGAAGTTTTAACCTCATGAAAAGAAAATGGTCCCAATGAAAAGGTCGAGGATGAAAAGTACTTTTCCACAATTCACTTAGTCTCTGACCCATTAAAGGCTTATTACTGTTATGTGGAATTTTCTAACTTAATAGAAAATCATTTTTTCTTATTAAAAATTAATGTATCAACATAGTCATTAAAACAAAAAAAAATCTTACTTATTGACAACTTGCCACTGTTAGCTAAAAACAGATACCTATTTTAGTAATATGCAGGATAATTTATAGTTCAGACACATTTTAGATGCACCTTTGTCTGAGATCAGTTTTTCCCAATCAGATTTATAACAGTCTAACAAAACAACCATCTACCATAGCTACCATCTTCACAAATCACTGTCAGAGAAGACAGTTTAGAACCCTGAATCCCAAGAATATGTAACCCCTCCTAACTCACTATCTCTTTCTCAGGGAAGGAGATTTGAATGGCAAGACAGTCTTACATCATTGTTCCCATTAACCTCTGTCCTCACCTTCTTGCTCCATCCTTGATCTCATAGAAAGACCTGACTTTTTCTCTTTGGTATTTTGAAAAAAGAATTAAACCTGAAATTAGAGGGTCAGGTGCTAGATTCAGACTCTAAAAGATTCAGTGTTTGCTCATTAGTGGTTCACTTCTTTGTACTTACTTTCACATTCCCCATTAGAAACAGAGCATAATAATATCTACCCTATAGGATTTGGAGAAGATAAATGCAAATGGATATATAAAAATTTCTGGGAAAAAAACTAATGCATTATTAAATATTCAGTATAGACTTGTTCAGACTGCAACTGAATGATCAATTTCTTACTAAAATTCAGTCATGGGTCCATTCTAAGTCATGGTTATATTCATTCTATTCTTTCTCACTTTGTGTATGGTTTAAAATTTCTGTAATAAAATAATTAAAAGAAAGTCTCTTTTAGGATGAATTATTGTAAGAATTAAAATGCTAGAAAAAAGTTACACAGTCACTTCATATCTAAGAAAAAACGTTATTTAGATTCTAATGGAGCACATAAACTTTATAAGATTTAATATTTTTCAATAGACTCTGGATGAAACTAAATTTCTCACCTGTATACATATTAGCCTCAAATTCATATGTACATAAAACTATTATCTATTGCCTCTAACAATATGATTTTCCCAAATATTTATTTATAATAGCTACTGTAAACCATGAAGCACAGTGGTGAAATGCTGGAGGGAAAAAAAAAAAAACAACAATAAGATTAGAGAAGCTCAATCCTGAGCCAAAAGCAATGGCATGACTCATTTTAAGGGAATGTTTACTTCGGCAAAGGTTGAAATCCAAAATGCGGCAGAATCTATAAAAAATGGTAATCAGTAGTCCTATACAGCATTGGCTCCCAGTCATAATTTGGCCTTTTAAGACAGATCTATCTTCAAATAATAAGAGATGCAGTAAACCATTTGCATATGATTCTTTAAATTTTAAAAAATATGTATCAGGTTCACTTCTCCTTCCACCCATAGGCAAGATTCAACTATTCTGAATTAAACAGTGTTTCAGCTTATACCATCTGCTTTCAATGCTATGTAATTCACCAAAGGATTAAAGGTAATGGCAGGTATGCCTTATTTCTATCATCGTCCTTTCATCAATCTCAAAAATTAATATGATACTGGAATAATCCAAAGTATTTTTGCTTTGAAACATCCCAAACACTAATATACAATGTAGGCCCCTTACTGAAATGTAGATTTTGTTGGCAGGGTGAAGGTTATTAGTGTTTTACTACTAAAAAAAGGGACTCATGGGCTGGTAGGTATTATAGATTTTGTATATTCTTAATACTTTGAGTACTCAGTTTATTTTCAAAGAATAATAACTTATAAATAAATATGAGCTTTTAGCACCAAAACTGTGATTCCTGAAGAAGTCAAAGAAAAAATGTATTTTATGAATATAAGCCTATGCAGCATATATGGAATATCCTTGAGAATTTTATACTAACTACTCAATTTTGAATTAAGTGTTCATGTTAAGCATAAGAAAATCTCTCTGCCTGCTTTAATGCATTTTGCATAAGAGCTAAAGATTGTTTTACACCATTGTTAATCCAATTATATGCAGTATTTATTAATGTTTATCATTAATACTGACACTTCACACACATTAATTCAGCTGTCAACAGTATTGTCAGAAATCTATCAATTCTTTCATTATGATGCATTTACATTCATTTCCATGTCATATCCATTAAAACATTAGACTAGTCCAAAAATTAAACTATGACATTATTTTATAAATCCTATGTTCAGAAGTATCTGTTCAGCATTCCCTTAAAAATTCTTATAAACATACAGCTGTGGATTACATTTCTTTGCTCTCTTTTGGGTTATCTTAATCCCCCAACTCACTTTTTTAAAAGATATTTTACCTGTAGTTCAAAATAAAGTATACAGAATGATATACAAATAGTACTCTGAAAGCAAGAAAACTGGAACATAATTTACATTTTGAAGACTTCATGCCATTTTACAATAGTATATATTATAGTATATATTACCTGGCTAATTAGAGGATCCTATAAATAAGTAATAACATTATATCAGACAATTCAATGAGGTCTTCTAGTAAGATGTATCTTGTAATTAGTCCAATATATTGGAAAAAAGTCTTACTCCTTGGACTTTTTCTGGTTACTTCTACTGGGACCTACAGAAACTGTCTTTCTAAAGGCTCAGGCCAGGACTGTTCCTGTTTAAAAAGGGAAACAGATCAGTAACTTGAGTCTCACAATCTTGGAAGGCCTACAATTAGTCACATTTCCAGTCCTGGCATTTCATGGTCAATGATTATCAGCTCCTTTATAATTCCCACCACTGCAGCCTGCTCACGGACTTTTATTCCAACAGTCCAGGTTATGATATTCCCAGAAAAGCAAGCTGTGCCTAAATCCAAACTTTCCATTTTTCTTCTTCAGTAGTGTAACCCAATATTTCTCAATGTGAAAGTCTCAAAACACATGTGTCACAATCATAATGTTGACTCAATAAAAACACAGCTCCTTGTGTATGGGTACATGGGAACTCTCTGTACTATCTTCACAAGTTTTCTGTAAATTTAAAGCTGTTCTAATATTAAAAGTATGTATTTTAAATTCACCTACCTAGGTTCCAAACTTATCTGCTAAATCATTATTTCTAAAGATTTTATTTATGTATTTGACAGAGGGAGACACAGCGAGAAAGGGAACACAAGCAGGGGGAGTGGCAGAGGGAGAAGCAGGCTTCCAGCTGAGCAGGGGGAGCTGGATGTGGGGCTCCATCCCAGGACCCTGAAATCATGACCTGAGCTGAAGGCAGAGGCTTAACGACTGAGCCACCCAGGCGCCCCTAAACCATTATTTCTAGAATTGGCATGAGGGAAAGTGCATTGTAATAAACATCCCAGCTGATTTATATGCACACTAGTTTCCACAGTGTCTAAGAATAGGCTTGTGACCTTTATACTCTCTTCAGTATTGTCTAATTGACTAACTGATCTTCAATGTGAACCTGGAACCACAGATGTTATCACTACTCTGTCCATGACTCAAATTGTTGGATGTATCTTTTGTTGGTAATAGCTTCCTAGGCAAAAAAAATAACCACCTGTAATCAAATGTAGGTATGCTGACTGATGAAATGAGCTCCTGGAATTAGTAAGTGGCATAAACACCAAGCTTCCCTCACCAGGTCCAACCTCAAGTCCTGAACTAAAAGAACCTTCACTGCTAACTTCTCTTTTCCTGGATCATGAAATGCCTCCCACTGCCACACACCTGAGTTAAGATGGAGGTGAGAAAAAGGATAAGAAAACCCATTTTGGAAGGAAAAAAAAGAAAAAAAAAAAAAGCCTTGCCATCACAAAATTCTAAAAAAATAAACAGAGGTATATTATTTGAGAGTATTTAATATGTTTCTTATGGCTTTCTGGAATCAGAAAGTAATTACCTATTACTTACATTATTTACATTCATTTATTTGTTTGCTTAAATTGTCACATTAAGTAACCACAAATGAAATATAAGTTACTAACTACTTACTTAAGTGTAATCACTGAAATGATATTGTATGTAATACAATTATATTAAAATTGATTAATCCACCCATCAGCATTTGTAAAATGATCTAAAATTTGTCAAATTTGCTTTGTATGAAGCATTCTTATGGAAACCCTGAAAATTGTTTTGAAAAAACAACCAGATATCTACCGAGTCCTTTTCTGAATGATCTTTACTACCCCTTTTACTCACAGGAGCCCATAAAACAAAATTAGTATTATTTTAAGGCACAAATTGTGCCACCGAATGCACTTTATCTTATTGTTAACCTTTTAAGGCTATTTTCCATACTATTCAATTTAGGCATACCATTCAAGTCTCCTGGTCCCAAAATGATTTCAAGGAGTTCTGTCTCCAACAAACTTCTTAAATTACTTGATTTTAATCTTGTCTGTTTAAGCTTAAATTAAATTAATGAACAGAAAATGCCTTATGTGTACCTAACTAGAAAAAAAAACCCTGAAATATTAAAACAATGTGCCAAAACCTGATTCACATCATCCAGCACTAGGGACCCTGGGTCAGGCCTCCTGGCCCCCTCTGCTGCTCTTGTTCAGTGGGGACTATGCCAGAAACAACTAGTCATTGTGAAGAATTGTTTAAAAATGAATGTGTTGAAGATTTTCTGATTCACATTCATTATCCACTGACCTGCTCTCAATGGATTTCACAAAGAGAAGCAAAACTAATTACCTCAGGCCAGGCTGTCTGGAAAATAATGGCACAGTGATTTAGAGAAAAACATTCATGCTGTAGAGGCCTTTTGGAATAGTATATATTTTTAAAATTAAATATCACACTTTTTTAATGATAAAACTTTTGCATTTGAACTAATGCACCATCACTTCTTAAAAAAAAAAAATCAGTACTAAACAAAAGACCTTTGTGGGCTAAATATCAGTACTGTTAGCCTCATGTTAAGTGATCTCAATATACTTGAAGAGAGGCTTGCAAAATTTAGGGGATTATATGTGTGAAGAAGGGCACTTTAAAAAGGAGGAAAGAAAATAGTATGATAAATATTAGGAGGTCTAAGGTAAGTTGTTTATTAATCCCATTTATTATCACTGTCTTAATTTACCACAAAAATAATTGTTTTTTCTTAATAAAACATGCATAATGGATAATGAGAATGTTTTCCAATGAAACCTCTCTTGTTACAAGTGTTTACTGATTTTATTGATATGCAAGGAAATTCTGCAAATCTCCTAATAGCTTAGTGTACAATAGGTAGTGGTGACAACATTGAAATCTATTGCTTTGAAGGGAAGCAAGCTATTAGAGATTTTTTAGTAGAAATATAATGTGTGCAGTCAGTGCATTCTGGAAACACATAGAGGTGACAAGACAACACAATAAAAATGTGGGGGATCTATGAAATGATTACATTCTTATGACCACAAAAGTGAAGGAAATCAAGAACACAGCGGGAGTTTGACCAAATACAGGGTAGAACAGTGGCTCCCAGAAGCCCTAATTATGAGGTCCTCTCTCACTGCTAAAAAATAATCATAATGAAAATTAGTAAAGAGAAGTTAGAGATGAAAATTTAGTCTAGTGGTTCAGTTGGCTCTACTTTGGATGAAGTCTGAAAAGGTTTGGAGGCAAATTAAATTGCATTGAAAAAGCTAAAGTCAAGAGGAAAACATATGGGATTATATGAAAAATGTTTATGTAAATTTTCACACTGGGAGGAGACTGGCAAGATGACAGAGTAGGAGGATCCTAAGCTCATTTTATCCCACAGATATACCTATATAACAGCCATAGCAGTATAACCCAGAAAACCACCCAAAGACTGGCAGAATAGACTCTCCACAGTTAATCATAGAGCATAAGCCACACTGAAAATGGTAGGAAGGGTAGGGACATGGTCAGGTACCAAACAAACCTTTAAGACTAACTACAAATGGGAGGGACACCACAAGCACAATGAAGGGAGAAGAACAAACCCCACATCAGGCAACCCAGACACAGGGGTGGGAAGACATGTCCCCATAACACTTGGTTATGAAAACCAGAGGGGCTAAACTTTGTGAGTTCTTACAATCAGTGGGGCTTAACACCAGGAACTTTAAAAATCACCTGACTGAGCTCTGGGAGGGCCCAAGAGTGACAGGAAACAGTCCCCACCCTTAAAGAAACAGCATAACAAATAGTACTGCCAATATGCAGCATAAAAGCAGCAGTTTGAAAAGCACCTGTGGTATATGAGACATAGATTTTATTTATAATCTCAGAACTTGTGCACTGGAGGGGCAGATATCTTTAGGAGACTTCTCCAAGAACAAAAAGAACTGGCTGCATCATTTCTCTACCTACCCCACCCCCCAGGCTAGAACCCAGACAGCTGCTAGAACCAACAACACACTGCACATCTAGCTTGCTAACACTGAGTGCCCCACCCCTGCATTCTCCTATGGACTGCCCCATCCAACCCACCCTACTCTGCAAGAGTCCAAACAAAGCAGACACCTATCATTCTGCAAGCAGCCACAACATAGGCCACCACCATCCCAAAGTGACTCATGTCCTAGCATGAGGGGAAGATAATCACACACCAGTTTGAATGAGTCCCAACAGTGGGTTGGGGGCATACATCTGATCTGACTGATGACACTGCCCACCAACAAAAACATCACAGGGGACAATACAAAGAACCCTGTAGTTCAAGTCACAGCAACACCAATAGATAGATTGTGGGAGGGCATATGTTCTGACTGGAGGGCCAGTCAGAATAACTAGGTTATGGGAATTCAGCAATATCATCAGGCATAATAATGTTCACATTATAGGGATACTAGGAGAAGAGAGAGAAAGGGGGGCATATAGTTTATATATAACAAGTAAGAAGAAAAAATACCTGGAAACTTCCCAAATCTGGGAACAGAAACAGAAATCCAGGTCCAGGAGGCACCAAGAGCCCCCAATAAAATCAACCCAAAGAGGTCCATACCAAAACACATGAAAATTAAAGTGGTAAAAATTAGGGATAAAGAGAGACTTTTTAAAACAATGAGAAAAGAAAACAGTCACATACAAGGGAAAACCCATAAAGCTATGAGCTGATTTTTCAGTTTTCAGCAAAAACATTCCTGGCCAGAAGGAAATGGTATGATATATTTGAAGTGCTGAAAGGAAAGAAAAAAATGTAGCAAAGAATACTCTATCCAGCAAGGCTATCATGCAGAACAGAAGGAGAGATAAAGCATTTCCTAGACAAAAATAAAAGGCAAAGAAATTCATCACCACTAAACCAGCCTTATAAGAACTATTAAAGGCAATTTTTGAGTGGAAAGGAAAGGCCATAATCAGGAGATAGAAAATTAAAAAAAAAAAAAAATGCACAAGTACATGCAAACATCATAAAAGTAGTAGATTAATCACTTATAAAAATCAGTATGGAAATGCCTGACTTCAACCTATATTACAAAGCTGTGATCATCAAGACAGCATCGTATTGGCACAAAACCAGACACATAGATCAATGGAACAGAATAGGGACCCCAGTAATGGACCTTCAACTCTATGGTCAACTAATCTTTGACAAATCAGTAAAGAATATCCAATGGAAAAAAGAGTCTCTTCAATAAATGGTGCTGGGAAAATTGTACAGTCACATGCAAAAGAATGAAACTGGACCATTCACTTATACCATACACAAAGATAAACTCAAAATGGATGAAAGACCTCAATGTGAAACAGGAATCCATCAGAATCCTAGAGAAGAACATAGACAGTAACCTCTTCGACATTGGCCACAGCAACTTCTTTCAAGCCACATCTCTAAAGGCAAGGGAAACAAAAGCAAAAATGAACTTTGGGGACTTCATCAAGATAAAAAGCTTCTGCACAGCAAAGGAAATAGTCAACAAACCTAAAAGGCAACCCACAGAATGGGAGAAGATATTTGCAAATGACATTACAGATAAAGGGCAGGTATCCAAGATCCATAAAGAACTTCTCAAACTCGGGGCACCTGCATGGCTCAGTCAGTTGAATGTCTGCCTTCAGCTCAGGTCATGAACCCAGAACCCTGGGATCAAGTCCCACATCAGGCTTCCTGCTCAGCAGGGAGTCTGCTTCTCCCTCTGCCTATATGGCAAATGCAGAATCAAAGTAGAGAGATTGAAAAATGTTTATCATGCAAATGAAAGTGAAAAGAACTTCAGGGTAGCAATACTTATATCAGACAAAAATATACTTTAAAACAGACTGTAACAAGAGAAAAAGGACATTACGTAATCATAAAGGGAGCAACCCAAAAGGAAAGTAAAGCAATTGTAAATATTTATGCACCTAACTTGGAAGTACCCAAATATACAAAGCAACTATACAAAGGAAGAAATTGATAGTAATACAATAATAGTAGGAGACTTTAACATCCCACTTACATCAACGGATAGATCATCCAGACAGAAAATCAACAAAGCAGCAGTGGCTTTGAATGACACATTAGACCAAATGGATCTAATAGATATATCCAGACATTCCATTCAAAAACAGAAGGAATAGGAGGAGGAGGGAGTTAAAATAGCAGAGTAGTGGAGGGACCCTGGACTTGCCTAAGCCCTTAAACACACTAGATTAACATCAAATCATTTTAAACACCTAGGAAATCAAATGGCGGATTGAGAGAAAATCTGCACAATTAGAGGGAAAGAAAGTAACAGGTATGAGGTGTAGAGATGTGAATTGGGGGAGAGAAAGACTGCAGTGCCACAGAGGGGAGGGACCTCTTTTTGCAGAGAGAGGAGAAAGAGAGGGGGGGAAGAAAAAGCAGCTTCTCAGGTTCACCCAAGAAAAACACTTCTCCAAAACCACTGACTAGGGAATTGAGAGGAACTGACTATCACAAGTTTTTACAAGCAGCAGAGCTCAAATTCTGAGTTTTAGAAGTCCGCACCATTTGCTGGAGTCAAGCCAGATGAGCATAGCACTGCTCTCCTGGGGAGAAGGAGGTCAGAGGCCCAGGAGTGGACAGCATGATGTATGGATCCCCTGGGTCACATTGGGAGAGAATGATTCCCTTCTTGGAGTACTTTTGGAAGAGAGTATATTGCCTCTCCAAGGACAAAATATGCGGTGTGTGCCACTGAGTAGATGTTCATCAGTATGGGACAGAAACATGCACAGAGGGTAGATAACCTGTTCGCTACTTTCTGCTGTGCTTCACCATAAACTCCAAGCAACTGTGCAGTTGTGCAACAGCTTTTCTGGGACAAAACAACAATTACTCTCATGAACAGGAAACATAACAAGCTTTCATAAAACAGAAACCTAGATAAAATGAAAAGATGGAGGAATTATCCCCAAAAGAAAGATCAAGAAGAAATCACAGCTAGGGACTTGCTCAAAACAGATATAAGCAATATATCTGAACAAGAATTTAGAAGAACAATCATAAGAATATTATCTGGGTTTGAAAGAGCCATGGAAGACACCAGGGAAACCTTTGCTACAGAGATCAAAAGACATAAAATTAGTCAGGCTGACTATAAAATGCTATAACTGAGATGCAAAACTGACTGGATGTAATCACAAGGATGAAAGAAGCAGAGGAATGAATAGGTGATATAGAAGATAAAATGATGAAAAATAATGAAGCTGAAAAGAAGAAGGAAAGAAAACTATTAGATCACAAATGTAGACTTAGGGAACTCAGCAACTCCATAAAGTGCAATAATATCCATATCATAAGAGTCCCAGAAGAAGAGTGGGAAAAAAGGGCAGTGGGTTTATTTGAAGAAGTTATAGCTGAGAACTTGCCTAATATGGGCAAGGAAACAGGTATTTGAGTCCAGGAGCCACAGAGAACTGCCCTCAAAATCAACAAAAACAGTTCAACACCAAGACATATCATAGTGAAACCTGCAAAATACAAAGATAAAGAGAATTCTGTAAGTAACTAAAGATAGAAGGTCCTTAACCTACAAGCGTAGACACATAAGGTTAGCAGCAGACCTGTCCACAGAAACCTAGAAAGATAGAAGAGAGTAGCATGATATATTCAATGTGCTAACTGGGAAAAATATGCAGCCAAGAATACATTATACAGCAAAGCTGTCATTCAGAATGGAAGAGAGATAAAGAGTTTCAAAGACAAGCAAAAACTAAAGGAGTTCATGCACATTAAACCAGCTCTGCAAAACAATTAAATGAGGTACTTTGAGCGGGCAAGAGAGACCAAAAACAACAAAGACTAGAAAGGAACAGAGACAATCTACAGGAACAGTAACTTTAATGTAATACAATGGCACTAAATTCATATCTATCAATAACTAATCTGAATGTAAATGGACTAAATGCTCTAATCAAAAGACACAGGGTATCAGAATGGATTAAAAAAAAAAAAGCCCCACTGACATGCTGCTTACAAGAGACTCATTTATACCTAAAGACACCTCCAGATTGAAAGTGAGGGGATGAAAAAACATTTGTCATGCTAAGGAACTTCAAAAGGAAGCTGAAGTAGCCATACTTCTATCACACAAACTAGATTTTTAAACCAAAGTCCACAATAAGAGCTGAAGATGGGCACTATATCATAACAAAGGGTTCAATCCAAAAGAAGATCAAACAATGGTAAATATCTATGTCCCCAACTTGAGAGCAGCCAAATATATAAATATATAAGGGGACCTTAACACACCACTTACAGCAATGGACAGATCATCTAAACAGAAGATCAACAAGGAAACAATGTATTTGAATGACACACTGGACTAGATAGACTTAACAGATATATTCAGAGCATTTTATACTAAAGCAGCAAAACACACATTCTTTTCAAGTGCACATGAACATTCTCCAGAATAGAATACATACTGGGTCATGAATCAGCCCTTAACAAGTACAAAAATGCTGAGATCATACCATGCATATTTTCAGACCACAATGTTATGAAACTTGAAGTCAACCACAAGAAAAAAATTGGAAAGACCACAAATACATGGAGGCCAAAGAACATCCTACTAAAGAATGAATGGGTTCACCAGGAAATTAAAGAATAAATTTAAAAAATACATGGAAGCAAATGAAAATATAAACACAGCAGTCCAAAACCTTTGGGATTCAGCAAAGGCAGTCATAAGAGGAAAGTATAGAGTAATAAAGGCCTTCCTCAAGAAGCAAGAAAAGTCTCAAATACACAGCCTAACCTTACACCTAAAGGAGATGGAAAAAGAACAGCAAATAAAGCCTAAAACCAGAACAAGAAGGGAAATAATACATATTAGAGCAGAAATAAATAATATAGAAATAAAAACTACAGTAGAACAGATCAACAAAACTAGGAGCTTTTTCTTTGAAAGAATTAACAAAATTTATAAACCCCTAGCCAGACTTATCAAAAAGAAAGAGAAAGGACACAATTAAATAAAATCACAAATGAAAGAGGAGAGATCACAACCAACACCACAGAAATAGAATTATTAGAGAATATTGTGAGCAATTATATGCCAACAAATTAGGAAATCTGGTAGAAATTTATAAATTCCTAGAAACAGATGAACTACCAAAATTGAACCAGGAAGAAATAGAAAATCTGAACAGACCCATAACCAGCAAAGAAATTGAATCAGTAATCAAAAATCTCCCAGAGCCCAATGGCTTCTCAGGAGAATTCTACCAAACATTTAAAGAAGAATTAATACCTACCCTTCCGAAACTCTTCCAAAAAATAGAAATGGAAGGAAATCATCCAAACTCATTCTAAAAGGTCAGAATTACCTTGATTCCAAAACCAAAAACCCCACTAAAAAGGATGATTACAGACCAATATCCTCGATGAACATGGATGTAAAAATTCTCAACAAAATACTAGCAAATCAAATCCAACAGTACATTAAAAGAATCATTCACCAGAATCAAGTGGGATTTATTCCTGGATTGCAAATGTGGTTCAATATGCACAAAATGATTAACATGTTACACCATATTAATAAAAGTAAGGATAAGAACCATATGATCCTCTCAGTAGATGCAAAAACATTTGACAAAATACAGCATTGTTTTTTGATAAAAAGCCTCAAGAATGTAGAGATAGAAGGAACATACCTCAATAACATAAAGGCCATATACAAAAACCAACAGTTAATGTTATCCTAAAACTGAGAGCTTTCCCCCTAAGGTCAGGAACATGACAGGGTTGTCCCTTCTCACCATGTTGTTCAACATAATACTGGAAGTCCTAATCTCAGCAGTCAGACAACAAAAAGAAAGAAAATGCATCCATTTAGGCAAGGAAGAAGTCAAATTTTCACTCTTTGCAGACAACATGATATTCTATGTAGAAAACCCGAAAGACTTGACCAAAAAATTACTAGAACTGATACATGAATTCAGCAAAGTCACAGTATATGAAATCAATTACAGTAATCTGTTATATTTCTATACACCAATAATGAAGCAGCAGAAAGAGAAATCAAGGAATCAATCCCATTCACAATTGCACCAACTGGAATAAACCTAACCAAAAGAATAGGAATAGGAACAAACCTAACCAAAGAGGTAAGAGATCAGTACTCTGAAAACTCTAGAACACTTATGAAAGAAATGGAAGATGACACAAAGAAATGGAAAAAACATTCATTCCATATTCATGGATTGGAAAAGCAAATACTGTTAAAATGTCTATACTACCCAAAGCAATCTACACATTCAATGCAATCCCTATCAAAATAACAGCAGCATTTTCACAGAGCTAGAACAAACAATTCTGAAATGTGAATGGAACCAGAAAAGACTCTGAATAGCCAAAGTGATGTTGAAAAAGAAAAGCAAAGAGGGAGGCCTCATAATTCCAGACTTCAAGCCATGTTACAAAGCTGTAATCATCAAGACAGTATGGAACTGGCACAAAAGCAGACACATAGATCAATGGAACAGAAAAGAGAACCCAGAAATGGACCCACAGCTACATGGTCAACCAATCTTTGACAAAGCAAGAAAGAATACCTAATGGAAAAAAAGACAATTTCTTCAACAAATGGCATTGGGAAAATTGGATAGTGACACACAGAAGAATGAAACTGGACCACTTTTTATGCCATACACAAAAATAAATTCAAAACAGATGAAAGACCTTAATGTGAGACAGGAAACCATCAAAATCCTAGAGGAGAACACAGACAGCAACCACTTTGACCTTGGTCATAGCAACTTCTTACTTGATAACTCCTGAGGCAAGGAAAACAAAAGCAAAAATGAACTATTGGGACTTTATCAAGATTATAAGCTTCTGCACAACAAATGAAACAATCAACAAAACTAAAAGGCAACCAGCAGGGACACCTGGGTGGCTCAGTTGGTTAAGAGACTGCCTTCAGCTTAGGTCATGATCCTGGCATCCCAGGATCCAGTTCCACATCAGGCTCCCTCCTCAGCAGGGAGTTTGCTTCGCCCTCTGACCCTCCCCCCTCTCAGGCTCTCTCTCTCACTCTCCCTCAAATAAATAATAAAAAATAAAATCTTTTTAAAAAATTATAAATAAATAAATGGCAACCAGCAGAATGAGAAAAGATATTTTCAAATGATATATTGGATAAAGGACTAGTATCCAAAATCTATATAGAACTTATCAAACTCAACACCCAAAAAACAATCAAGTTAAGAAATGGGCACAAGACATGAATAGACATTTCTCCAAAGATACATACAAATGGCTACCAGACACATGAAAAAATGCTCAACATCACTCATCATAAGGGAAATACAATTAAAACCACAATGAGATACCACTGAACACCTGTCAAAATGGCTAAAATTAACAACTCAGGAAACACATGTTGGTGAGGATGAGGAGAAAGGAAAACCCTCTTACAGTGTTGGTGGGAATGCAAACTGGTGCAGCTACTCTGGAAAACAGTATGGAGATTCCTCAAAAAGTTAAAAATAGAATTACCCTATGACCCAGCAATTGCACTACTAGGTATTTATTCAAAGGATACAAAAATACTAATTTAAAGTGGCACTTGCAGCCCAATGATTAGGGCACCACAATCCACAATAGCCAAATTATGGAAAGAGCCCAAATGTCCATCAACTGATGAATGGATAAGAGGTGGCATATATATACAGTGGAATATTACTCAGCCTTAAAAATCATGAAATCTTGCCATTTGCAACAACATGGATGGAACTAGAGTGTATTATGTTAAGCAAAATAAGTCTGTCAGAGGAAGACAAATACCATATGATTTCACTCATATGTTGAATTTAAGAAACAAAACAGATGAACATAGAATAAGGGAAAGAAAAATAAGATAAAAGCAGAGAAAGTAAACCATAAGAGACACTTAACTACAGAGAACAAACTGAGGGTTGCTGGAAGGGAAGTGGGTGGGGGGGATGAGATAAATAGGTGATGAGTATTAAAAAGGGCATTTGTTGTGATGAGCACTGGGTGTTACATGTAAGTAATGAATCACTTAATTCTACTCCTGAATTCAATAACACACTATATGTTAACTAACTTGAATTTAAAGAAAAACTTGGGGGGCACCTGGGTGGCTCAGTCATTAAGCATCTGCCTTTGGCTCAGGTCATGATCCCAGGGTCCTAGAATTGAGCCACGCATCAGGCTCCCTGCTCTGCAGGAAGCCTGCTTCTCCCTCTCTCACTCCCCCTGCTTATATTCCCTCTCTTGCTGTGTCTCTCTCTGTCAAATAAAGAAATAAAATCTTAAAAAAATAAAAAATAAAAACTTGGAAGAAGAAAAGACAATTTGTATACCATAAAAAAAAAGAAAAGAAAATTCAGAAGGAATATACATTGCTTTCAAGTGCATATGTGATCTTCAGAAGAGATCACATGTTAGACCACAAAACAAGAGTCAACAAATTCAAAAAGGTTGAAATCATTTCATGCATCTTTTCCAACCACAATGGTATGAAGCTAGAAATAACCACAAGAAAAAACTCTGGAAAGAAAACAAATACATGGAGGTTGAAGTACATACTATTAAACAATGAATGGGAGAAACAAGAAATCAAAGATGAAATTTTAAAAAATACATAGAGATAAAAATGAAAACACAGCAGTCCAAAATCTTTCAGATGCAGCAAAAGTTGTTCCAGTAGGGAAGATTATGCCATAAAGACCTACCCAAAGAAGCAAGAAAAATCTCAATTATACAACCTAATCTTACACCCAAAAGAATAAGAAAAACAAATTCCAAAGCCAGTACACAAAAGGAAATAATAAAGAGTAGAGAAGAAATAAATGAAATGGATATTAAAGAATAACAACAGATCAATGAAACCAGGAGCTGTTTCTTTGAAAATACCAACAAAATTGATAAGCCCTTAGCCAGATGAAAGGAAAAGAAAAAGAAAAAAAAAAAAGAGAAGAGAAAAGAGAAAAGAAAAGAAGGAAGGAAAGGGAAGGAAAATAGGAAAGGAAAATGGAAAGGGAAAGGGAAGAAAGAGAAAGAGAAAGAGAAAAAGAGAAAGAGAAGAAAGAAAGAAAAAGAAAGAAAGAAAGAAAGAAAGAAAGAAAGAAAGAAAGAAAGAAAGAAGAAAAGAAAAGAAAGAAAGGAGAAGAAAAGAAAGAAAGAAGACAAAGAGAAAGGACTCAAATGAATAAGAAATGCAAGAGGAGGAACAATAACCAACACCACAGAAATAAAAAGGATTGTAAGATAATAGTAAGAAAAATTATATGCCAACAAATTGAATAACCTAGAAGAAATAAATTCCTAGAAATGTATAACCTCTCAAAACTGAATTATGAAGAAATAGAAAATTTAAACAGACCAATTACTAGTAATAAAATTGAATCATTAATCAAAAAACTCCCAACAATCAAAATTCCATAAGCAGATGGCTTCAAAAGTGAATTCTACCAAACATTTAAAGAGTTAATAGCTATTTTTCTGAAACTATACTAAAAAATAGAACAGGAAGGAAATATTTCAGATTTATTCTATAAGGCCAGCATTAACATGATACAAACACCAGATAAAGACAGATGAAAGAAAGAAGGAAGGAAGGAAGGAAGGAAGGAAGGAAGCAAGGAACAGAGGGAACTACAGGTCATTATCTCTGATGAACAAAGACACAAAAATTTTCAACAAAATATTAGAAAACTGAATCTAACAATACATTAAAAAAACTATTCACCACAATCAAGTGAGACTTATTCCAGGGATATTAGGGTGGTTTGATACTGGCAAACCAATCAATGTGATATTTCACATTAACAAGAGAAATGATAAACCATATGATAATCTAAATAGATGCAGAATAAGAATTTTACAAAGTACAACAGTGATACATGTTAAAAACTCTCACAAAGTAGGTTTAGAGGGAACATACCTCAACATAATAAAGGCCATATATGAAAAACCCACATCTAACATCATATTCAATGGACAAAACTGAGAGCTTTTCATGAAGAGATGCTCAACATCACTAATCATCAAGGAAATGTAAATCAAAACCACAGTGAGATACATCTCACATCTGAGAGTGGCTAAAATCAAAGCCACAAGAAACATCAAGTGTTGAGAAGGAAGAACCCTTGCACACTGTTGGGGGAAAGGCAAGCTGATGGACACACTATGGAAACACTATGGAGGTTCCTTTAAAAATTAAAAATGGGGGGCGCCTGGGTGGCTCAGTCATTGGGCGCCTGCCTTTGGCTCAGGTCATGGTCTCAGGGTCCTGGGATCAAGCCCCACATCGGGCTCCCTGCTCAGCGGGGAGCCTGCTTCTCCCTCTCCCACTCTCCCTGCTTGTGTTCCTCTCTCGCTGTGTCTCTCTCTGTCAAATAAATAAATAAAATCTTTAAAAATAAATAAATTAATTAAAATTAAAATTAAAAATGGATTACCATATGATCAATAAGTCCACTACCCAAAGAAAATGAAAATACTAATTCAAAAAGATATATATACCCTTATGTTAACTGAAGCATTATTAACAATATCCAAGATATGGAAGTAACTCGAGTGTCCATCCACAGATGAGTGGATAATAGAGATATGGTATGTATATACAAACACACACACACACAGGTACAATTGAATATTATGCAGTCATAAAAAAGGATGAAATCATGCCATCTGCAACAACATGGATGGATCTAGAGGGCACAATGATAAGTGAGAGAAGTCTGTTAGAGAAAGACAAATACCATATGATTTCACTCATACATGGAATTTAAGAAATAAAGAAAAAAAGAGACCAACAAAAAATGGACTTTTAAATATAGTGAGCAAACTGGTGGTTGCTGAAGGGGAAGGGTTTGGAGGATGGGTGAAATAGGTGAAGGGGATTAAGAGTATGCTTATTGTCATACACAACACCCAGCCATGCACCCCCAATCACCATCATGCTTCCAAACTTATGCCATGAAGCCATCATTACCCTGATACCAAAGCCAGATAAAAACACCACTTTTTATAGAAAACAACTACAGGCCAATATCCCAGCATCCAACTTTTGGTTTCAGCTCAGGTCATGATCTCATGGTTGTGAGATCAAGCCCTGTGTTGCACTCTGCACTGAACTAGGCTTAGGATTCTCTCCTGTCCTCTCCCTCTGCCTCTCCCCCTGCTCCTGAGTTGCAAGTGTAGTTTAATATTTGCAAGTCAATCAATGTGACACATCCCTTCAATAAGAGAAATGATAAAAAAAATGATCATTTCAATAAATGCAGAAAAAGCATTTGATAAAGTACAACACCCACTCATGATAAAAATCCTCAACAAAATAGATTTAGAGGGAGTATACCTCAACATTCTAAAGGCCATATATGAAAAACCCACCAGTAACATCATCCTTAATGGGAAAAAACCTCAGAGCTTTCCCCTAAGGTCAGGAACAAGATAAGGTTGTCCACTTTCACCAGTTTTGTTCAACATTGTGCTAGAAATCCTAGCCACAGCAATTAAACAAAAAGAAATAGAAAGCATTCAAAATAGTAAGGAAAAAATAAAACTTTCACTATTTGCAGATGACATGATAGTATATGTAGAAAACCCTCAAGAGCTCACCCAAAACACTGCTAGAACTGATAAATTTTGTAAAGTCACAGTATCCAAAAGCAATGTACAGATGTCTGTTGCATTTCTGCACACAAGTAATGAAGCAGCATAAAGAGAAATTAAGAAAACAATCCCATTTAAAATTGCACCCAAAATAAAAAATACCTAGGAATAAACCTAATCACAGAGTTGAAAGACCTCTGAAAACTATAAAACTTTGATGAAAGGAATTGAAGATGACACAAACAAATGGAAAGACACTCCATGCTCATAGACCAGAATAACAAATATTGTTAAAATGTCTATACTACCCAAATCAACCTACAAATTTAATGTAATCCCTATCAAAATACCAACATAATTTTTCACAGAGCTAGAAGGAACACTCCTTAAATTTGCATGGAACCACAGAATATCCCAAATAGACAAAGCACTCTTGAAGAACAAAACTGGAAGCATAACAATTCTGGACTTCAAGTTATATTACAAAGCTGTAGTAATCAAACAGTATGGTACTGGCACAAAAATAGACACATAGACCAAGAGAACAGAATAGAAAATCCAAAAACAAAACCACAATCATATGGTCAATTGATCTTCAACAAAGCAGAAAAGAATATTTAATAGGAGCAGTCTCTTCAACAAATAAAGTTGGGAAATCTAGACAACAACATGCAAAAGAATGAAACTGGAACAGTTTCTTACACCATACACAAAAATAAATAAACTCAAAATGTATTAAAAACCTAAATGTGAGACCTAAAACCATAAAAGTCCTAAAAGAGAACAAAAGCACTACTTTCTTTGACATCAGCTGTAGTAACTTCTTTCTAAATATGTCTCCTGAGGAAAGGGAAACAAAAGCTAAAATAAACTATTAGAACTTCATCTAAACAAAAAGCTTCTGCACAGCGAGGGAAACAAAATTAAAAGGTAACCTATGGAATGGGAGAAGATATTTACAAATGACCTAGCCAATAAATGGTTAGTATCCAAAATATCAAATCAACCCTCCAAAAATGAATAACCCAATTAAAAATATGCAGAAATCATAAACAGCTATTTCCCCAAAGAAGACATACAGATGGCCAACGAACAGATGAAAAGATGTTCAATAGCACTTACCATCAGGAAAATGCAATCAAAACTATAATGAGATATCACCTCACATCTGTCAGAATGGCTAATATCAACAACACAAGAAATAACAGGTGTTGGCAAGGATGTGGAGGAAAAGAAACACTCATGCAATGCACTGTTGGTGGGAATGCAAACTTGTACAGCCGCTCTGGAAAACAGTATGGAAGGTCCTCAAAAAGGTAAAAAATAGAACTACCCTAAGATCCAGCAATTGCACTACTGGGTATTTATCCAAAGAATAGAAAAACATTAATTCAAAGGGTTACATGCATACCTATATTTATAGCAACATTATCTACAACAGCTAAGATACGGAAGCAGCCCAAGTGTCCATTGACTGATGAATGGATAAAGATGGGAGATTATATATATATATATATATATATATATATATATATACATACAATGGGATATTATCCAGCCATAAAAAAGAATGGAATCTTGCCACTTACAAAGACATAATGCTAAATGTAATAAGCCAGAGAAAGACAAATACCATACGATTTCTCTCATATGTGGATTTAACAAACAAGCAAGCAAAGGGAAAAAAAATAAGAGAGTGAGAGAGACACAAATCAAGAATGAGACTCTTATTTATAGAGAACTGATGGTTACCAGAGGGGAAAGGGCAGGGTGATGGGTTAAACAGGTGATGGAGGGGTGCCTGGGTGGCTCAGTTGGTTAAGCGACGGCCTTCGGCTCGGGTAATGATCCCGGGGTCCTGGGATCGAGCCCCGCATCGGGCTCCCTGCTCGGCGGGAGGCCTGCTTCTCCCTCTCCCTCTCCCACTCCCGCTGCTTGTGTTCCCTCTCTTGCTCTCTCTCTCTGTCAAATAAATAAATAAAATCTTTAAAAAAACAAAAAACAAAAACAGGTGATGGAAATTAAGGAGTACATTTGTCATGATGAGCACAGGGTGATGTATGGAAGTGTTGAATCACTATATTGTGTAACTGAAACTAATATAACTGTATGTTAACTAACTGGAATTAAAATAAAACTTTAAAAAAACCTAATCAACAAAAAACGAGTATACTTACGATGTGTACTGAGTACTGTATAGAACTGAATCATTATGTTGTACACCTGAAACTAATATAACAATATATGTTCATTACACTTGAACTTTAAAAACTAAATAAAAAATACAAAAACAAATCCTCACACTGGAAGAACTGGTTTAGATCCACGCAAGTTGTTTTCTCTTAGTGAGCACAGTACAGTCACTTTAAGTCGCAAATCACATAATGGACCTCTACATTGTTTCACCAGTACTTGTAGTGCCTGGACATTTCCTTGCACTGGGCCAAGAGCAGAAGCTCAGTTGGCTTCTCTGGATGGGGTATATGATGCTGCTTCCAGTCTTCTCTCTGCCTGTTTTCACACAAGAGAGGACTGCGTGATTTGAACTAGAAGTCAACTGGTAACAATTATATTCATCTGTTCCTTTTTTTTTTTTTTCTCCCTTATTTAATTCTGCCCTGCCTATAGAGGAAAATAAATAGAAATTTCTCCTTAACTTAATAAAGAGAAATTATAATACTACTATTTTACCTGGTTTTAATTTGTAGACCCTGACAACTCCCACAGATTCCAAGGATCACAGGAGAAATAAACTTGTTTCTTGAGCCTAAAAAAAGAAAGAGAGAAAACTATTAGTATTTTCTAGAATATGGAAGTAAAAGTTATAATCTTTGGTAATTCACAATAGGCATAAACAAAACTGTCCTGTTTCCTTTAATGGTAAGACCAAACATTCATGTAAATAGTCAAATGCAATATATTACATATATTATGCTAAATATGCACATTTTTATAATATATATTTGATTGGTTGTACAAACAACAAAGAAGACATAATGATGCTATCTAAAAAGAATGTAGTTTTATTACAGTTGTAAATATAACTGTAATAACTTAATTTTATGTCAAATTGGTTATCATTGTTTCTTTCTCAATATTATTATAAAAGTGACTATTGTTTGGCAAACTGTTACTCAAAACACTTGTATAGAATATTTCTTGATGTCCTACTACAGAACCCACTACCTACTCTATTATTTGAAAACTTTAGTAATAAATACATTAATCCAAGGCTATTATACCACATTATAATTATAGATGTACCCTCAATACACTTTTTGGTTGAATGTCAAATAATTGAATATTAAAATCAATATTTAGGGGAGGCCAACTAATGCCATCATAAAATGAACTCAGGGGAGTTGAAAAAAGTTTCAAATTTCCCAAAGAGGTAAATATAATTTCACTACTAACAATGTAAATGTAAATTCTAATAGTTTGAAATTTTAATTTGGAAAACAACTCCACTAGCTTCCAATGTGGTTGGTAGGTGTACAGTTGTTTGGGGGTAATTCTGCCAATGTATGCTATTATTAATGGTCATGTTTGGCACTAACTATGAAAGTTTTTCATCTAAGTAGAGATTTATCATCTCTTTAATTCCTGAAATTTCCTCAAATCAATTTCTCAAGTTGGAGTTGTTTGCACAGCTTAAATAAGATCCTGTCTATTTTCAGAAGACTTAAAAATGTCTTCACATATTATTTTATCAGGAATATTTTTGCTTAGTTGTTGTTTTACACTTATTGCCTGAGATAAAATTTCTTTTAATCTTGGATCTAAAAATTTAGCAATGGAGAAACTTAATTGGTTTCAATATAACAAATCTCCAAATTCCCACATGCATCTCAGCTTTCATTCCGTGCACATTATTTTGGCATGTTCTGTGAAACAAAATGTTGGGATTCTCCTTATAGCAGACAGAATGCAAGAAATACTTTTGCTCTCAAGTCACACTCATTTGGTTATTTCTTTAGCAGACTCTAACAAATAAACTATGTTCTCTATAAGTAAGCTGTCTTCAAAGTTGGCATTGTTATTGGCAGAGTATAGTGTTAAATCTTTCATTCAATCTTTTAAAAAATGTAATAGCTTCTATTCCATCTTGTTTGAACATCTGATATCTGACAAGCAGTTCCATCATCTATTTTATATCTTGTAAATGTTTCTGGATTAAGTAGAGTGGTAACTATTTTCCTGCTTAAGGGCAGTAATTTTGTTACATAAAAATGTGTTATAATTACTCCTCTAACATATAACTGAAGAATGTGTGGAAAAAAAAAAACACCCATCATCTGCTTATTTACATGTAACTCCTAGCCTTCACCACATTTATTTCATTTTCAGTCACAGTTATAAGACATTTGCTTCACTGATTTTTGATTCCATAAATAGTTTATCAATCAGATTCACTTCATTGTTAGCTATGTGAGATCTAAAAGTTTTTCAACAAGTAAAGAAGAATTAAATTCTTCACAACTCAGGATAATAAAACAAAACAAATGTATGGTTGTATATGTCTAAATTTGTTATTAAAATAAGAAATATATCAATTCAATAATATTTCTAACTTTTCTGATGGTATATACAGTAGAATGTAAGTCAAGAACTAGTGTTTCTGCACTAGTTTTAAAGATAGAATTATTTGCTTAGAATTTATAGCTTGGGTTAAACCAAAAATTCTTTGATATTCACCCACAGAAAATGTTTGATATCCTGTTGCAGTAGGTTAAATAAGAATTTGCTCCAAATTTTTGCCTCTCTGGACTAAAAATCATCAAAAAAATTTATTTCTAAATCATTCGTGAAAACTCTTTTGAAGTCAAATAAGTGAAAACAAAATATGGTTTTTAGTACATCATTTTTCTCTGACTTAAATTTTCTTCTTACTATCTTTTGTATCAGAATTGAAAATGATTTATCATAGATATTCTGGAGTCTTTCTCCCTCATGATATTTTGTAGTGGTATTCTGCTCTTAATACATTCTCTCAACTTGTACAGAATTCCCAAAAAGGACTGCTAAGGCCAAAGCCAAATTTCCATGCTTCCCAAACTACATGTTTATGCAAATATTCTCTCCACTAGACTATGAGAATCATAAAGAAAGGGACTGCATTTTATTTCTCACTTTCACTGTCAAGAATAGAGCATGACAGACACTAGACACTCAATGAACACCTGTTGGCTGAAAAAATAGAGTTTAAAATGATAAAGCATGATGTAATGGAAAAGTATTGCATTTGCTATATTTTTTCATTGAATAGTGTTGTGATATTGGGCAATTTATTTAATATCTCTGAACATAAATTTCCTCATGTGCAGAATATTCCTGAAACTCCTGAGTTGTTGTGATGTTTTCAAGTGTATATTAAAGCACTACCAGTAGGTGCCCAATATCATAACTAATAAGTAGGAAGGAAAAAAAATGAAGAATGTTAATGTTTACATTGCTTAAAGAACTATTTGATGCCCAGTATATAAACACATATTTAAGGATCTAAGTTACTGAACAGAATTAATTGAGTTGAAGAAAAAAAAAAAAGACAAAACGGTATTCCTCCATTAAAATTATTATTTTTTCTTTGTCACAGGATAGCTCAGGGATACATATCAAACATCAGATATTTTCTGAGAAGTCTCTTGAAGTTTATTCATTTAACTCTTTGGTATCAAAAATGACCACATCTCATTTGCTCAATGCCTGTAAATGAGTGTTTCTGCATTTAGGTCATGTTTCTGCCTAATTACTGGGAAAGCCCATAAACCGTTATATTATCTCCTCACAGTCCTTCTTATTTCTAATAATTAGTAGGGATATTTCTTGCCTTGCAACAGCAAACTCAAAGGAATCTTTCCACTTATGTGAGTTCTGCAGTCTTCCAGATTTATATGAGAAATGACCTCAATTACTCACATTCTTCATTTTTTCCAGTTCCCTTAAGTATTGCAAAAGTACATTAACCAGAACGATGTTCTCAATATTAATATACCCATCATTCATTGCAATTTCCTCAGTCTTAATCACTGGTACCAATCACTTTTTGTATAAATATTAATTACATTCAGGTACAAAAAAATATGTAAATATCTAAGTTAATGAGATCTGCCTACACGAAGGCTCTAGTAAATATTTTCCTATTGATATTTTGGTCGGTGAATTTCCCACCAAATATATATACAGATCCAAATTGTTTTTAGTGAAATTTAGGGCACTAGATCCCTAGCACTTTAGCCCTATTCAACAACCATTTTCAACTCTCAGTTGTTTTTATTGCCTGATATTTACACAATCTAAACAATATGCTGATGTTGAGAACTGCTCAATTTTAAAACTTCATTTGCTTCCTTTCTGACAGAGGCTAATTAGCTCTCTTGCAATCAGTCCTCCTCTTTGCAGTCTTTAAATATGTATATATAAATATCTACATAAATATATAATAAAATTATGTTTAATTGTTAGTTAATATTTGCATTCTTTGACTATAGAAATATTGATTGATATTTTGGTTAGGTGATATTTTTCCCAGAATTGTAAAAGTGAAGCTCTCTGTATTTTGAATTTCCAGCTATAGCAGCTGAGTATTTCTAGTATCAGGTTCATGATCATTTGTATGAACCAATTTTTTTTTCCTGAAAACATTTAGAATCTTCTCCCTAGGCTCTACTTTCTACAATTCAGAATGTTTTACCAATTTTCCATGATCTCATTTTCTAGAACTCTTAAAATTTGAATCTCTAATGTCCTAAATTGATCATTTAATTTTTCTACCTTTTCTTGCATTTATATTTTTTCTATTGCATTTTAATTATATTTTCTGGGATTTTCTTCTTTCAAAACTACTACTAAATACCTAATTTTCACTATTTTTTTTTTCAAATTGTTCTTTCCTATTCTGATTCTATTTTATAAAAGCATGTAATTATTTTATGGGTAAATGTCTAATTCTCCATCTCCTCACATGCATTTTCTTTAGACTCTAAAGTTCTCTTCTGCTCTTTCTATTGTTGTCTATTTCCCTCTAGTTCCTTTAATGTGTGTTTGTTTCCAAATAACTCATATCTGAAATACCTAAAGAACTCTTACAAATCAGTAAGAAAAGGAAAACCTAAATTAAAAATGGATGAAATACTTGAACAAAACCTTCAAAAAAGAATATACCCAAATAGCTAATAATCATATAACAAGTGTTCAGTGCCATCAATCATGAGAGAAATGCAAAACAAAACTAAACCTCATTGTCCTACTCCTACACATTTCCAAATGCCTAAAATTAAAGGTGGGACAATAACAAGTATTGATGACAATGTGGAATCATACAAAATTGCAGTAGAGCAGCTTCCATTTCAGACAGCCATGTCACACTTAACTAAAGTCTACAAGATAATTTTTAAAAGTATGATTTTTTTTTCTTGTCTACTTATTTTATGTTGCAGGAATGGTAGTAAAGCCCCTACTGCTACTATATATCTGTCATTTCTTTTTTGTGTTTTTAAATGTTTTTACTTTACATGTTTTGATATGTCATTTAGTACGCTGAACACTAATATCTTCAGGATAGACTATTCCATTTATTATCATAAAATAACCCTCTTTGTATTGTGGATTTCTTTCCTTCTCAAATACTTCATCAGATACTAATGTTGATCCTGGTGCTTTGAGCATGAATGTTTACTTTCTTATTGTTATCTTTGCTCCTTTAAACTTTGTGTTCATTTGGTTTATGAGTCTCTCATTTTTTAAAAAAGATTTTATTTATTTATTTGACAGAGAGAGACAGCGAGAGCAGGAACACAAGCAGGGGGAGTGGGAGAGGGAGAAGCAGGCTTCCTGCCAGGCAGGGAGCCTGATGTGGGACTCGATCCCAGAACCCTGGGATCATGACCTGAGCCTAAGGCAGACACTTAACAACTGAGCCACCCAAGTGCCTGTGTCTCTCATTTTTAACATAACCTAAACACTCTTTCTTCAGCTCCTTTAGCTTTATTTTAAATACTCATTCCACTGTCAATTTAATCATCCTTACCCACAAACACAGAACCAAACAAAACATTGCTAGGAGTTAGACCTCAGTAAGATCTTTAGAACTCATCTCTTAATAAGAGATCACAACATCTGTCTTTCTGGTTTTTTGGTTTTAGCTTTCTATTTAGGGTCCTCTTTTTTTTTAATTAATTAATTAATTTATTTATTTATATTCTTATGTTAATCCCCATACATTACATCATTAGTTTTAGATGAAGTGTTCCATGATTCATTGTTTGTGCATAACACCCAATGCTCCATGCAGAATGTGCCCTCCTCAATACCCACCACCAGGCTAACCCATCCTCCCACCCCTCTCCCCTCTAGAACCCTGTTTGTTTTCAGAGTCCATCGTCTCTCATGGTTTGTCTACCCCTCCGATTTCCCCCACTTCATTTTTCCCCTCCCACTACCTTCTTCTTCTTTTTTTTTTTCTTAACATATATTGCATTATTTGCTTCAGAGGTACAGATCTGAGATTCAACAGTCTTGCACAATTCACAGCGCTTACCAGAGCACATACCCTCGCTGGGCTTGAAAAAAATATGGAAGTTATTAGAGAAACCCTTTCTGGAGAAGTAAAAGAACTAAAATCCAACCAAGTAGAAATCAAAAAGGCTATTAATGAGGTGCAATCAAAAATGGGGGCGCTAACTGCTAGAATAAATGAGGCAGAAGAGAGAATCAGTAATATAGGGTCCTCTTTTTTAAACCAACCATTCAGATAGGCAACTGGAACTAAACTAACTCTCTGGCTTGGAGTTCAGAATTTATCATAATACCACATTCAGTCTTGCTTCATCAAGCCAGAAGAGTGGTGCCAGCATAACCAAAGTGAGACTGTTAAACATGGTACTTCAGGAAGAATGACATCAACATCATGGAAGCATAAGTCATTCCTTTTTTCTCTCTCCCCCTTTTTAACAATTATATCCATAACTGAGCAAAAGTGCCTCAGCACCTTACACTAAGGTGCTGTGCATCTAAAAATAAACAAGACCTCAAGTAAAGGCTGTGGATCCAAGGGAGTTGACAAACCTGTCCCATCCCTACTTGTGGCAATGATAGAAAAAACCTGGGCAGATACCATATGTGAAAGAGATATTGCAGAAGTCCAGGTTGCCTGAGGGGAGATTCCAGCATGCCACTGGAGTGAGGAAAGAAGAATCTGGATACAGAGCAGAGGGAGGAACTCACCAGAGCCACCCTCATCCCAGAGTGACATTTCAAAACCTAAGCTGTTTGGCAGGCAGTGGCAACCTCTCCCACAGAGGAGGTGCAAAGTAGAGACCTTTCCCATGGAGTAGGTGGAAAGTAAGGTGGTGAATGACTGCCTGGCTACCCAAGTTGTATGGATTGTGGCTGGAAAAATCCATATCCCTTTAGTAGCACCCTAATTTCTGAGGAGCAACTGCCATGATTGGGGGAAAGAAGAAAGAGAAAGAAGTAGATAAAAGTATCAGAAGACATTAAAGGAACCCAATTCTTGTTATCTCTCTCAGGACTTCATCAGGAAGTCTTTCCACAAATGTCCAGGAGTGCCCCACTAGAAGATCTCCCCACCAGATATGTTGGCACCCCCAAAGCTCCAAGTGCTAAACCCTATATACTCTTGGGACAGTTCCTTATGTATTCTACCCAGTGCATCCAGGAGAGAGATGCTAGTAGACAGGGAGCTTGTTCAGAAGATAAGCAAATACCAGTGGGCAAGGAAGAAGCCACAAACCTGAGCTATAGCACTATCTTCTGAAATACAAAAGGATTCTAATAGCCAGCCTGATGAATTACAAGAACAACAAAAAAAGTTTAGTTAAGAAGATAGCTGCTATTTCACATGCAAAAGCAGAAGCACATAGTGACAAACAGTATTTAAAAATCAAGAAAATATAGTATCACAAAAGAATATAATTCTCCAACAAAGGAATTCAGCATCATAGGGGCGCCTGGGTGGCTCAGTTGGTTAAGCGACTGCCTTCGGCTCAGGTCATGATCCTGGAGTCCCTGGATCGAGTCCCGCATCAGGCTCCCTGCTCGGCAGGGAGTCTGCTCCTCCCTCTGACCCTCCTCCCTCTTGTGCTCTCTGTCTCTCATTCTCTCTGTCTCAAATAAATAAATAAAATCTTAAAAAAAAAAAAAAGTGGAGAAAGCCTATGAAAACTATCAGATTCAATCAGAAAGGCAAATATTAGAGTAACTGGGATTTCAGAAGGAAAAGAGAGGGAGGAGACACAGTTTATTTAAAGAAATAATAGATGAGTACTTCCCAAATCTTGCACCTACAAGCCCACTAAGCTAATAGAGCATTTTATTATCTCAATGCAAAAAGATCGTCCCCAAGAAATATTATAATGAAATTATTTTAAAAATCAATGATAAATAATCTTAAAGGCAGCCAGGAGAAGAAAAAAAGAAAGTAACCTATACACGAACCCTAATTAGGCTATCAGCAGATTTCTCAGCAGAAATCCTACCAGCCAGGAGAGAGTGGAATGACATATTCAAAATGTTGAAAGATGTTGTTTTGCAAACTGGTTCCTGTACACAGAGGTCAAGGAGAGACTGGAGAAAGAGGCAGACCACCCCAGATCTGTAGGTGACAGATTTAATAAGCAAGGAAACTTATAAGTTTTGTCTTAGGTGGTTGCAAGATGAGTAAATCTGCATGCCTGCCTACCAGAATTTTTTAAGATTACATTAAAATTTTAACTGGGTTCAGTCACATACACCATCCAGAGGGGCTCAAAACATAATGCTCTCCCTCAAGGCTGTGTCCTTGAAAAATGATTCCCCCTGTGGGAACTGTGGGCAGAGCATACGTTCTAAAGACAGGGAGGTAAGGAGCCTTCAATTGCCCAGGACAGGCTCAAAGGCTAAGCAACAGTCACAACTTCTCAATTATCCCCTCCGATGAAAGAAAAAAAAAAATTGCCACCACAGGACCTGCCTCGCAAGAAATGCTGAAAAGAGTTCTTAAAGCTGAAATGAAAAGATGCTAATAACTGACATGTAAATATATAAAAGTATACAATACCCTGGTAAGGTGAATAGAAAGTAAAAGAACTATAACTCTATATTAGGATGGTGTGTTAATCACTCAACAACAGTATAAAAGTTAAAGAGTAGTAAAACTAACTATAGCTACTACAAGTTGTTAATGAATACACAACTAAAATAGTTAAATTTTAACATCAATAATATAAAAGGGAAAAGTAAAAGAGTGGCATATTTATAGGTGTATGAAGATCTGTTACTATCAGCCTAAAATGGACTGTTTTATCTATAAGATGTTTTATGTAATCCACAAGGTAACCACAAAGCAAAAACTGCGAGTAGAGCCACAAAAGACAAAAAAACTGGAAATAGAACATACCACCACAGAAAATAACCAATTTACACAAGTAGGTAGAGGGAAGAAGAAACAATGGGAATACAAAATAATCAGAAAGTAATTAATAATATGTCATTAGTAAGTCCTTACGTATCAGTAGTCATTCTAATGTAAATGGATTGAATTCACAAATCAAAAGGCACAGAGTTAACTAAGTGACTTTAAAAAAAAAAAAAAGACCCAACAGCGGCGCCTGGGTGGCTCAGTCATTAAGCATCTGCCTTCAGCTCAGGTCGTGATCCCAGGGTCCTGGGACTGAGCCCTGCATCAGGCTCCCTGCTTGGTGGGAAGCCTGCTTCTCCCTCTCCCTCTCCCACTCCCCCTATTTATGTTCCTTCTCTCGTTGTGTCTCTCTCTGTCAAATAAATAAATAAAATCTTTAAAAAATTAAAAAAATTAAAAAGGACCCAATTATATGCTACCGACAAAAGACTCATTTCCGATTTAAAGAAACACATACTCTAAGAGAAGGGATAGAAGATATTCCATGCAAATGAGGCCAAAAGAAAATAGAATTAATCTATTAATACTTAAGCAAAATAGACTACACCAAAAATGGTAACAAGAGGCAAATAAGGTCATTATATAATGAAAAAGCATCAATATATCAGGATATAATAACTATAAATATGCATTCACCCAACATTGGAACATCTAAATGTATTAAGCAAATACTAACAGATCTAAAGGGAAAAATAGACAACAATAATAAGAGGGAACCCCAGAACCACTCAGCAATGGATAGGTCTTCCAACAGAAGAACAACAAGGAAACTTTGGAATTGAACCATACTTTAGACCAAATGGACTCAGACATTTGCAGAACATTCCATGCAACAGAAACAGAATACACATTTTTCCCAGGTGCAAACAAAATGCTTTTCAGAATAGATGATATGATAGGACACAAAACAAGTCTTACTAAATTTAAGAATATTGAAATCATACCAATAACCTAATAAACATGATAGTATGAAACTAGAAAGGGACAAAAAGTGGAAAGCTGGAAAATCTACAAGTATGTGGAAACTGAACAACACACATCTGAATAACCAATGGGTCAAATAAAAAAATATAAGAAAAAATTTAAAATGTCCCAAAATAAATGAAAATGGAACCACACCATACTAAAACCTACGGAATGCTGCAAAAGGAGTTCTGAGAGAAAAGTTTAAGCTGAAAATGTATATATTATGAAATTAAAAAGATCTCAAATACCCTAATTTGCCCCTCAAGGAACTAGGGGGTAAAAAGAACAATTTAAGTCCAAAGTTAGCAGAAAGAAGTAAATAATAAAGTTCTGAATAGAAATAAACAGATAGAGACAAGAAAAACAACATAAAGGATTAATTGAAACTATGGGCTGGATTTTCAAAAAGATAAAATTGACAAACCTTTTGCTAACTAAGAAAAAAGAGAGAAGACTCAAATATATAAAATTAGAAATGAAAGGGGAGACATTACAACTCATGCTGCAGAAATACATAGGATGATAAGAATCTACTGTGAATAATCACATGCCAATGAATTAGACAATCTAGAAGACATAAATTCCTAGAAATGCACAATGTACCAAGATTGCATCAGGAAAAAATAGAAACTCTCAACAGACTAATAATAAGTTAAGCAACTGAATAAGTAATTGAAACTTTTCAACACAGAACTGCAGGAACAGACAACTTTATTGGTAAATTCTACCAAACATTTAAAGAAGAATTAACACTAACCCTTCCCAAACTCTCCCTCAAAATTGAAGAGAGAATATTTTCAAACTCATTCTATCAGACTAGCATTATCCTGATAACAAAGACAGATAAGGACACTATGAGAAAAGGAAACTATAGACCAATATCCTGGATGAGTGTTGACACAAAAAATTCTCAAAATATTAGCAAACCCACATATTAAAAGGATTATATACCCATGACCACATAGGATTTAACCCTGGGATGCAAGGAGGATTTGCATACACAAATTAATAAATGTGACACATCACATCAGTAGAAAGAAAAAATCACATGATCATCTCAAAGATACAGAAAAGCATGTTAGAAAATACAATATCCTTTCATGATAAAAAGCATGAACAAATTGGGTAGAGAAGGAATATACCTCAACATAAGAAAGAACATATATGACAAAACCCACAGCATATTCAATGGTAGAAAAATTTGAAAGCTTTTCCTTTAAGATCAGGTACAAGACAAGGATTCCCACTCTCACCACTTCTTTTCACTAAAGTATTGGAAATCCCAGCTAGAGGAGTTAGGCAGAACAAGGAAATAAAAGATATTCAAGTCAAAAGAAAGATGTAAATTGTCATTATTTGCAGTTGATATGATTTTTACATATAAAATCCCAAAGTTTCAATCAAAACCTTGTAGATCTAATCAATGGATTTTATAAGGTTGCAGTATATAAAACCAACATACAGAAATCAGTTGCATTTCTATATATTAATAATGTAACATCTGAAAAAGAAATAAAATTATTTTGTTCATAATAGCATCAAAAACAATTAATACATAGGAATAAATTTAACCAAGGAAGAAAAAGATCTGTATGACAAAAACTACAATTGTTTGAAAAAAATCAAAGACAACACCAACAAATGAAAAGATATCCCGGTTCACAGAACAAAAGAATTAATATTGATAAAATGCTTATACTATCCCAAACTATCTACTACCCAAGTACCAATTCCAGTGACATTCTTCACAGAAATAGAATAATCCTGACATGTGTATGGAATCAGCAAAGACCCCCAATAGCCAAATTAACTCCGAGAAAGAACAAAGCAGGAGGCATCACACTTTCTAATTTCCAAGTATAATACAAAGATGTACTAATCAAAACATTATGGTCCTGGAATAAAAGTAGACACACAGGCCAATGGAACAGAACTGAGATCCAGAATTAAGCCCCCACAAATACTGTCAACTAATATTTGACCAGAGAGACAAGAACATCCAATAGGGAAAGGATAGTCTCTTCAACAAATGGTGATGGGAAAACTGAAGAAACACATGCAGAGAAATAAATTTGGACCCCTATCTTACACTACTCACAGAAATTAACTCAAAATGGATGAAAGACATAAACATAAGATATGATACCATAGCATGCCTAGAAGAAAGCTTAAGGAATAAGCTCCTTGACATTGGTCTTGGCAATAATCTTTTGGATGTGACACCAAAAGCACGAACAACAAAAGCAAACATCAACAAATGGGATTACAATAAAGGAAAAACTTTTGCACTGCAAAGATATGATCAACAAAATGAAATGGCAACCTATAAAATGGGAAAAAGTATTTGGAAACTATATAGCAGATAAGGGATTAATATTGAAAATATATAAAGAATTCATACAAATCAGTAACAAAAACAAAAACAAAAAACCTGATAAAAAATGGGCAAAAAAGACTTAGACATTTTCTACCAAATGGCCAAGAGGTACATGAAAAGGTGCTCAATATCATTAATCACCAGGGAAATGCCAATCAATACCATAGCGAAGGGCGCCTGGGTGGCTCAGATGGTTAAGCGTCTGCCTTCAGCTCAGGTCATGATCCCAGGGTTCTGGGATAGAGCCCCACATCGGGCTCCTGGCTCAGCAGGGAGTCTGCTTCTCCCTGTCCCTCTGCCTCTGCCACTGCTCATGTTCTCTCTCTCTCCGTATCTCTGTGTCTCAAATGAATAAATAAAATCTTTAAAAAAAAAAATACCATAGCAAAATGTTATTTCACACTGTCAGAAAGGCTGTTCTCAAGATGACATGAGGTAAGTGTTGGTGAGGATGAGTAAAAAGGGAGCCCATGTATACTGTGGGAATGTAAATTGGTGCAGCCACTATGGAAAACAATACGGAGATTCCTCAAAACATTAAAAAAGGAACTATCATACAATCCAGCAATTCCACTTCTGGATATATACCTAAAGAAAATGAGACCAGGATACCAAAAGGATATATGCACTTCCTTGTTTATTGCAGAATTGTTCACCATAACCAAGATATGGAAAAAACCTAAGTGCCCATCAGTGTATGAATGGATAAATAATTCTGCTGTATATATGCATAATGGAACATTTTTCAGCCATGAGAAATAAGGAGATCCAGCCATTTGTGACAATATGGATGTACCTTGAATACCTTATGGTAACTGAGATGAGTGGAACAGAAAAAGACAAGTACTATCTGATATAACTTAAATACAGGATCTAAAAAAGCCAAACTTTTAAGAACAGAAAGTGAAATGGTGGTTAACAGGGCCCTGGTAGTGTGACATAATTGGAGAAATGTTGTTTGAGGATACAAACTTGCAATGAATTGTAAAGAAATCCTATAGATCTAATGCACAGTAATGAATACAGACTACAATTTTGTATTATAATCATTAGACTTACCAAGAGACTAAATCCCAATTTTTCCAATGACTGAAAAGAAATAATCATGAAGTGATAGAAGTACTAATTATCACTGCATTAACAATTATACTACAGTATACAAATGTATCAGATCATCATGTTGTACACCATAAATTTATATAATGTTATATGTCACACATATTTTAATTAAAACAAAAAACAAAAACATGGCACATCAATAGGGGACAGAGCTCTGCTCTGATGTCACTTCTCTAGCGAAGGTAGCCAGTCATAACTGCAATGTTTGAATTTCCCTTTGAAATAGTATTTGTTTTATACCTAACGGTGTTCTGTGAATATGTATGTCAGAGACGAAAGAAGGTGGTACCACATTAGTTTTTGATGTAGTGACATGATTCATTGTTTTCATATAACACCCATTGCTCCATGCAGTATGTGCCCTCCTTAATACCCATCACTGGGCTAGCCCATCCTCCACACCCTCCCCTCTAAAACCCTCAGTTTGTTCTCAGAGTCCATAGTCTCTCATGGTTCATCTCTCCCTCTGATTTGCCCCCTTTGTTTTTCCCTTCCTTCTCCTAATGTCCTCCATGCTATTACTTATGTTCCACAAATAAGTGAAACCATATGATAACTGACTTTCTCTGCTTGACTTATTTTACTTAGCATAATCTCCTTCAGTCCCATCCATGTTGATTTAAAATTTGGTTATTCATCCTTTCTGATGGCTGAGGAATATTCCATTGTATATATGGACCACATCTTCTTTATCCATTCATCTGTTGAAGGGCATCTCAGCTCTTTCCACAGTTTGGCTATTGCAGACATTTCATATGGCCCTTCTTTTCACTGTATCCATGTCTTTGGGGTAAATACCTAGTAGTGCAATTGCTGGGTCATAGGGTAGCTCTATTTTTAATTCTTTGAGGAACCTCTACACTATTTTCCAAAGTGGCTGTACAAACATGCATTTCCACCAACAGTGTAAGAGGATTCCCCTTTCTCTACAACCTCTCCAACACTTGTTTTTTGCCTTGTCAGTTTTTGCCAATCTAACTGCTGTAAGGTGGTATCTCAGTGTGGATTTAATTTGAATTTCCCTGATGGCTAATGATGATGAACATTTTTCATGTGTCTGTTAGCCATTTGTATGTCTTCTTTGGAGAAGTGTCTGTTCATGTCTTCTGCCCATTTTTTGACTTGATTATTTGTTTTTTGGGTGTTGAGTTTGAGAAGTTCTTTATAGATCTTGGAAATCAGCCCTTTGTCTGTAGTGTCATTTGCAAATATCTTCTCCCATTTGGTGGATTGGTTGCCTCTTTGTTTTGTTGACTGTTTCCTTTGCTGTGCAGAAGTCTTTATCTTGATGAAGTCCCAAAAGTTCATTTTTGCTTTCGTTTCACTAGCCTTTGGAGATGTATCTTGAAAGAAGTTGCTGTGACTGACGTTGAAGAGGTTATTGCCTATGTTCTCCTCTAGGATTTTGATGGATTCCTGTCTTACATTGAGGTCTTTCATCCATTTTGAGTTTATCTTTCTGTATGGTGTTAGAGAATGGTCAAGTTTCATTCTTCTGTATATAGCTGTCAATTTTCCTAGCACCATTTATTGAAGAGACTTTTTTCTATTTCATATATTTTTCCACTTTGTCAAAGATTATTTGACCATAGAGTTGAGGGTCCATATCTGGGCTCTCTGTTCTGTTCCATTGATCTATATGTCTGTTTTTGTGCCAGTACCATGCTGTCTTGGTGATCACTGCCTTGTGATATAGCTTGAAATCCGGCAACGTGATGCCCCCAGCTTTGTTTTTCTTTTTCAACATTTCCTTGGCAATTCGGGATCTTTTCTGATTCCATACAAATTTTAGGATCGTTTGTTCCAGCACTTTGAAAAATGTCATTGGAATTTTGATTGGGATGGCGTTGAAGGTATAGATTGCTCTGGGTAGCATAGACATCTTAACAATGTTTATTCTTCCAATCCATGAGCACGGAATGTTTTCCATCTTTTTGTGTCTCCTTCAATTTCTTTCATGAGTGTTCTGTAGTTCCTAGAGTATAGATCCTTTACCTCTTTGGTTAGATTTATTCCAAGGTATCTTATGGTTTTTGGTGCTATTGTAAATGGAATCGTTTCTCTAATTTCTCTTTCTACAGTTGCATTGTTAGTGTATAAGAAAGCAATTGATTTCTGTGCATTGATTTTGTATCCTGCCACATTACCGAATTGCTGTTTGAGTTCTAGTAATTTGGTGGTGGAGTCTTTTGGATTTTCCACTTAAAGTATCATGTCATCTGTGAAAAGAGAGAGTTTGACTTCTTCTTTGCCAATTTGAATACCTTTTATTTCTTTTTGTTGTCTGATTGCTGTTGCTAGGACTTCTAGTACTATGTTGAACAATAGTGGCAATATCCACAATAGCCAAACTGAGGAAAGAGCCGAGATGTCCTTCAATAGATGAATGGATAAAGAAGATGTGGTCTATATATACAATGGAATATTACTCAGCCATCAGAAAGGATGAATAACCAACTTTTACATCAACATGGATGGGACTGGAGGAGATTATGCTAAGTGAAATAAGTCAAGGAGAGAAAGTCAGTTATATGGTTTCACTTATTTGTGGAACATAAGGAATAGCATGGAGGAATTAGGAGAAGGAAGGGACAAATGAAGGGGGGGGAATTGGAGGGGAAGACGAACCATGAGAGACTATAGACTCTGAGAAACAAACTGAGGGTTCTAGAGGGGAGGGGGTGGAGAATGGGTTAGCCCAGTGATGGGTAGTAAGGAGGGCATGTACTGCATGGAAGACTGGGTGTTATACGAAAACAATGAATCGTGGATCACCACATCAAAAACTAATGATGTATTGTATGGTGACTAACATAAAATAATAAAATTTAAAAAAAAAGAAAGAGGGTGCAAAAAAAAAAAAAAAGAAAGAAAGAAAGCAGACGCTTAACCGATTGAACCACACAGGCACCCTGTAGACTGCTTTTTATTTTACAGGTGGAAAGAAATCACTGTAGGTCTTTTAAAAGTGGAATAATCTAGTGCAATTGCTGGGTCATGAGTAGCTCTATTTTTAAATTTTTGAGGAACTTCCACACTAGGTATTTACCCCAAAGACACAGAGGTAGTGAAAAGAAGGGCCATATGCACCCCAATGTTCATAGCAGCAATATCCGCAATAGCCAAACTATGGGAAGAGCCGAGATGCCCTTCAACAGACGAATGGATAAAGAAGATGTGGTCCATATATACAATGGAATATTCCTTAGCCATCAGAAAGGATGAATAACCAACTTTTACATCAACATGAATGGGACTGGAGGAGATTATGCTAAGTGAAATAAGTCAAGCAGAGAAAGTCAATTATCATATGGTTTCACTTATTTGTGGAACATAAGGAATAGCATGGAGGACACTAGGAGAAGGAAGGGAAAAATGAGGGGGGGGAATCGGAGGGAGAGATGAACCATGAGAGACTATGGACTCTGAGAAACAAACAGGGTTTTAGAGGGGAGGGGGGAGGGGGATTGGTTAGCCCGGTGATGGGTATTAAGGAAGGCACATACTGCATGGAGCACTGGGTGTTATACGAAAACAATGGATCGTGGATCACCACATCAAAAGCCAATGATGCATTGTATGGTGACTAACATAATAAAATTAAAAAAAAAAAAGTGGAATAATCTAAACAAACTATTTTTTTTAAGAATGATTATGAGGAGTGGTTTAGAGGGCAAGAGTGAATGCAAAGCATACAGTTAGGAGTCACTTTCATTTTGTTGTTCATTTGACTGGAGTAATATTGGGGAAGGTATTGAGAAATAATATTATCAAAAATATATTTTGAAACTAGAATCAACTTGCTTTGCTATTGGATATACCACAGGGTTGAAAAAAAAAAAAAAACTATGACCCTCCAAGTTTTATAAAACTCCAAGTTTTATAATATAGTAAATAATAGACTTGATTTACATACTTTATCTCAATCTTAAAATAGTCCATCAAATTCAGTGACATTATGCCCATTATACAAATTAGGAAAGATTTCAGAGAATTTTAGTTTCTGGGCATCATGCAAAGCATAAATTGTTTGTTTAATTTTGTTTTGATTTTACTCCACATTCTTGATATTGTGAGGAGTAATAATACTGTTACTGTATTTTAAATGTTTTTCCTACTGCTGATACTGTTTTCAATGTCATTTTCAATGATGGGGAAACCCAAAGACACGTGAAATTATAAACAGAAATTTGTATTCAAGATGCGTAAGATATGAACAGAAAATAATCAGCACTTTGTTGTTACTGAGGTGTAAAGGGTTAGGTATATGGTAATGTCTGGCAAGACAGGCTGGGGCTTCTGGGGGGGTGGCTTGTCCACCATAATGAGTAGCATGGACTTGGCCATTGAACCAGTTATTCTCTCAAAACCAAAATCTTTAATGGTAGATTTTTAGGTCAAAAGATTTGAAATTACTAACCTCTTGACAGACTGTGGGGAATCACAAATAATGAGCTAATTCTTTAAAAGTATATACTTTACACCAAAAAAAGATCACTTTAGAACTGACCAAAATATATCGCAACTATTACAAATATTGTCATTTCCTGCCCAGTTTAGTCCTCATTTTTTTTAATCCTTGGATTGAAATAACTTACTGAAGAAACATTACTTCTAGCTCCTTTCTTTAGCATTTCAAAGGTCAATCATTAATTGCTATGGATTAATGCAAAAATTATAACTTTAAAGTCCTTAAAGTCTACCAGTTTCATCTTTTTTATGTTTAATTAGAGAACCTGTTTTCACTTTCCAGGAATCTGTCAAAATTTTGAGTGTGGTTTAACTACTATGGTAACTGGCAACCAAGTCTGCTAATATATATCAAAAAGTTACAGATAGTTGCCTGAAGAAAATATTTCTGACTTTTTCTCTGTCTGTCTCTATCTCTATGACTAAACTGTTCTGACAAGCAGCACATAATTTCTTTGGAGTAGATACCTCTTGTATAAGAAAATCACAGTAAAGAACATGAAAATAGTTGACAACAATGACCAGATTTTCACACATTCCATTCTATTTTAAGATTGTTGCTAAGTCGCAGCACAGCTGGTTTTCCAGAGTATAAAGAAATAATTTACCATTCTCATGGTATTTATATGTCAAACCACTCTCTCTTTGCTGTACAAAGGAACTTAAGTCTTCCATGTCATGGGTTGGTATAATAGCAGGCCTCTATTTTGGACTGTGTGTATTATACTTCATGAAATATTTTAGTATTTGTTTTGTTTTGGTTGGCTGTCTTCTATACTTAGAAAAAGGAATGAAAAAACAAAGAAAAAGGAATGAAAAAATAAATGGTATTATCTACCATTTTAAAATCTTGGCTGCAGGAATACTTATTAACATGAAAAAGCCAAGTCTGTAAACAAGGGAGATGGTTAAAACAATTGTTCATTGTTCTGTCATACACTGAAAGTGTATGATCACCTATATCACAAGTATTTTAGATCAATATTACTGACTTGCAGCTAACTCCAGTTCTAAGAGAGTTTGAGTTATTGGTCTATGCTAAAATATAAAGTTATTTTGTGTTTTAGGTGTTACTTTCATTCTTGTCATTTGGTACTTGTAAGCTTTGTAATAGGTTGTATTGTCTCTCTATCCTCCATTAACACCTCATTCCATGGAAGTTTTCTTAGCTTTTTTGGACCTAACTGGTAATGGAATATGGAACAGCAGAGTTTTGTTGTTACAAAATGATCTCAGTGTGACCTCATGAAATGATCTAACCCCTCTCTCAGATTCACTGGAAATGCCTCTAAGTGAAGGGGACTGGCAAAAGCCTTCACAGCATATATATGTACAAAAGAAAGATATGTGAAGAAAGCATATAATATATATAATTTCTTAAATTATAAGACTTGAAAGTCAAAACGACTCCTTGATCTATGGGCTTCAGAATGGATGTTGTGTAAGTAGGCATGAAACAACATTAATTTCATTGTCCATCTCCATCAGAACTCTTGGGTGACTAGGTGCCTTCTCAATGAATAGTAATATTTTGAAAAAATTTTTGCTTTTTTCTGAGCAAGTAGATCTCAACAGTGGCCTTAAAATATTCAGTAAACCATGCTGTAAAAAGATATGCTATTACCCAGGCTTTATTGTTCCATTTATAGACCACAAAGTAAGTTTAACATAATTTTTAAGGGCTCCAGTGTTTTTGGAATGGTAAATGAGCACTGGCTTCAACTGAAGGTCACTAGCTGTATAAGCCCCAAAGAAGAGTCAGTCTTGAAGACTTGAGAGTTCATTGAAGCTTTGAAACCAGGTTTTGACTTCTCTCTAGAAAGAGAAGTCCTAGATAGCATCATCTTCTAATATAAGTCTGTTTGTCTACATCGAAAATCTGTTTAGTATAGCCACCTTTATGAATTTTCTCAGCTAGATCTTCTGAATAACTTGGTACAGCTTCTACATCAGTACTTGGCTGCTTCCCCTTGTACTTTTTTGTTATGGAGTCTTTCCTTAAACCTCATAAACTATCCTCTCCTAGCTTCAAAATTTTCATTTGCAGCTTCCTCACATCTCTAAGTCTTCATAGGGTTGAGGAAAGCTAGGGCCTTCCTCTGGATTAGAGTTTGGTTTGAGGGAATGTTGTAGCTGGCTTGATTTTCTGTACAGACCACTAGAACTTTTTCCATATCAAAAATAAGGCTGTTTCACTTTCTTATCACTTTCACTGGAGTAGTACTTTTCATTTCCTTCAAGAACTTTTCCTTTGCATTCACAACTTGGGTATCTGCACAAAAGTCTAGGCTTTCAGCCTTATCTTGGCTTTCAACATGCCTTCCTCACTAAGTTTAATTATCTCTACCTTTTGATTTAGAGTGAGAGACATGTAACTCTTCTTTTCACCTGAATACTTAGGGGCCACTGTAGGGTTATTAATTAGTCTCATTTTAATATTGTTGTGCCTCAGGAAATAGGAAGGTCTGAGGGGAAGGAGAGAGATGTGGGAATGGCCAGTTAGTGGAACAGTCAGAAGACACCCCATTTATAAAATTCATTGCTTCATATGGGTGCAACTCACTGCACCCCCAAAACAATTAAAATAGTAACATCTAAGATCACTGATACAGATCTCCATAAAGATAATAATGAAAAACTTTGAAATATTGTCTGTTTCCCTATAAAGAAAAAGAAATGATGCCCCCAATAAACTAGCAAAAAGACTAAAGGGAAAAGAAAATTTTGAAATATTGTGAGAATTACCAAAATGTGACACAGAGACATGAGGAGCAAATGCTATTGGAAAAAATGGTGCTAATAGACTTGCTTGATGCAGGGTTGCCACATAACTTCAATTTTCTAAAAAACACAATATTTGCAAAACACAACAAAATTGAACACAATAAAATGAGGTATGCCTATGTTAAAGATTATCCTCAGAATATCATCAGGAAGCCACCTAAAGATTTCAGGCTGAGAGATACATGATCTCATTTTAATTTTGGAAATGTCATTTTGGTTTTGGTGGAATAGGACAAGACTGGATGTGAGACAATAATAGTCAAAATGAATAAACGGCAAATAAAGCCAGAATTGGGCCATTTTAAGGACCAATATAAAGTTATTCCATGCCCATCAAAATCTTCCTACAGAATGAATTTTGAATCTATAGCCAAAACAGCATCCTTTGATCTTAAGGACATATCATACATTAATATGCAAATATAGGAAGTATAAGAGTTGTTGCTTAATAATACACAGTTTAGTTTTGCAAGATAAAAAGAGTTCTGGGGATTACCTGAAAAACAGTGTGAATATACTTGACACTACTGAACTGCGTATTTTAAAAAGGTTAAGATAGTAAATTTTATATTCTATTTTACCACAATTTTTTTAAACCAAAAAAGGGGAGATATATGGGAATCACTTAATTGTTTACAAAACATTTGATCTTATGCAGAAGGCAATATTAGTCTCACTAGCAGTTTAAAATACTGAAACTCAGAGCAGTTAAATAGATTGCCTGAGGTTAAATAGATTTTTAAATTGAAGAACTCCATTTTTTCCAGGATCTTTGATATATAATCCTATCTTATTTCCACTACCCCAAAAAGTTCTGGAAACATATTTTGGTTCAAGGAGAAGGTAAGAAAAGATTTTACCATTGATTAAAAATTAGAGAACATATGTTAGAATTCAGGTAAGAACAAATAATTGTAAAATGTCTAGGAATCTTAAAAACAAATTCATCTACCTCAGGTCATAGTTTTACCTGTGCTCTTCCTTACCTGATATAATATCATCCGACCAAAAAAAATAAATAAAAAATACCTACTACTGACCTCAAATACCCACAGCACTCTTGAGGAAGCAGAACAAAGCTGGAGGCATCATACTCCATAATTTCAAACTATATTACAAAGCTATAGTAATAAAAACAGTATGGTATTGGCATAAAAATGGATACATAGACAAATGGAACAGAATATAGAGCCCAGAAATAAACCCATGCATATAGGATCAATTAATTTATGACAAAAGAGATAGAATATACAATGGGAAAGGACAGTTTCTTTAATAAATAGTGTTGGGAAAACTGGATAGCTACATGCAAAAGTATGAAACTGGACCACTTTCTTTTTTTTTTTTTTTAAGATTTTATTTATTTATTTGAGAGAGACTGAGAGAGAGAGAGCATGAGAGGGGGTAGGGTCGGGAGGGTCAGAGGGAGAAGCAGACTCCCCGCCGAGCAGGGAGCCCGATGCGGGACTCAATCCAGGGACTCCAGGATCATGACCTGAGCCGAAGGCAGTCGCTTAACCAACTGAGCCACCCAGGCACCCTGGACCACTTTCTTACACCATACACAAAAATTAACTCAAAATGGATTGAAAATTTGAGCATAAGATGTTAAACCATAGAACACATAGAAGAAAACATAGGCAATAAGCTCCTCGACATAGGTCTTGGCAATGAATTTTTGGATACAACACCAAAAACAAAAGCAACAAAAGTAAAAATAAATAAGTGGGACTACATCAGACTGAAAGGTTTCTCTACACAGCAAAGGAATCCATCAATAAATTGAAAAGGCAACCTACTGAATGGGAGAAAATAGTTGCAAATCATATATCTGATAAAGCGTTAAAATCCAAAACATATAAAAACTCATACAATCTATAACAAACAACCCAATTAAAAAATGGACAGATCTGAATAAACATTTTTGCAAAGACACACCAATGGCCAACAGGTAAATGAAAAGGTGTTCAACATCACTAATCATCATGAAATATAAATCAAAACCACAATGAGAGATCACCTCACACCTGCTAGTATGGCTATTATCAAAAAGACATGGAATAACAAGTGTTGGTGAGAATATAGAGAAAACTGACCTCCCATGCACTGTGAGTGGGAAGGTAAATTGGTGTTTTCCACCAATTTCCACTATGGAAAACAATATGGCAGTCCCTCACAAAATTAAAAATAGAACTAACATATCATTCACCAGTCCCACTACTGGGTATATACCCAAAGAAAACAAAAGCACTAACTCAAAAAGATATATGCACTACCATGTTCAATGCAGCATCATTTATAATAGCCAAGCTATGGAAATAACCTAAGTATCCACTGATGGATGAATGGTTGTAGAAAATGTGTCTTACACACCACACACACACACACACACACACACACACACACTGGAAGATTATTCAGCCATAAGAATGAAATCTTGCTATTTTTACAACATGGGTGGATGTTAAAGATATTATTGTAAGTGAAATAAGTCAGATAGACAGAGGTCAGTACTATATATCACTTATATGTGGAATCTAAAAACAATGACAACAAAAAGCTCATAGACACAGAAAACAGACTGGTTATTGCCCGAGGTTAGGGCCCAATGGGTGAAGTGGGTCAAAAGATACAAACTTCCAGTTATAAAATAAGTAAGTCCTAGGGATGTAATATACAGCAAGATAACTATAGTTAATAATACTATATTGTATATTTGAAAATTGATGAGAGTAAATCTTAAAAGTTATCATCACGAAAAAAATTGTAATTATATATTATGATAGATGTTAATTAGATTTATTGTAGTGATCATTTTGCAGTATATACAAAAATCAAGTCAATATGGTATTCCCTGGAACTGGTATATCTCAATTATACTCCAATTAAGAAAAAAAAAAAAACTATTACTGAAGAAAGACAACATCACTTCCTTGATTATCATAAGGAAAATTATGAAGACTAGTGAAAGGAAAAGAAATCAGTCTCAGGAAAAGAAAAGCACGTAGAAATAAATGAGCACCATTCAGATGAGAACAAGTAGAGGCTAGTTTTTCAGAGCTTGCTGTCCAAGGGAGTCAGCCACTATCACTTAGCTTTGACGGAGGTTTGAGTCAGGGAGGAGAGTGGAAAAGCTGTATAGTGAAAAAAAAGAAAAGAAAAAAGAGAAAGGCTCAAGCTGTGCTGTGAATGGAAGTTGTTGGCATGGGCAACCTGATAAGGGCTACCTAGAAGTGGGGCATTCTATGTTCCTATGTGATTGGTTTGGGGAGCATACTTGGCTTTCTCTGGTTAATCCTGAGACACAAAAAACTGGGGGAGCTGTCAGTCACCAAGTACTGCCTATTTCTGTGCTGTTTCAGAGGTTGTGATTTGGTTTCTTGGGCTGTTTACCACAGAGATTATAGGTCCAAATTGAATTGTCACATAGTGTCTGTTGTATGTTCATTCTCACAATCATATGGAAAATATTTAGAGATTTCAGATGAGAAATAAATGTGAGAAAATGAGCAAACTGGAAGTTTTCTATGTAATGGCAAAAGTTTCAATAGGAGTCAGAGCCCAGGGTGACCTCCAAAAGGAACTGTGATGCCTGTAAAACCTAGAATATTTAGAATAATTAAATGATGCTTAATCAAAACCAATGTACACAGTTTTGGTCCAACAAGGAAAGAAAAGGGAGGGCGCCTGGGTGGCTCAGTTGGTTAAGCGACTGCCTTCGGCTCAGGTCATGATCCTGGAGTCCCTGGATCGAGTCCCGCATCGGGCTCCCTGCTCGGCAGGGAGTCTGCTTCGCCCTCTGACCCTCCCGACCCTCCCCCCTTTCATGTGCTCTCTTTCTCAGTCTCTCTCTCTCTCAAATAAATAAATAAATAAATAAAAATTAAAAAAAGAAAAGGAAAAAATAAAATCAGCAAGAAAATATATGGCTTTTATAATTTCTCCATATTTTATTAGAAACAAGAGTTCCCACTTCTCTCGCAAACACCTGTCAAGTTCTCGATTTCTGACTACTACAAATTTCCATTATTCATTTAAGGAATAAATCTTCAAGCAAACGCAATTTACAAAAAAATGTTAGTAAAAACTTAAGTTGAAATACATTCAGTGTATTTCCAATGGAGTTATTTTTATGAAATATGCAGTCATTCAGTTGTCTCAAATTTACTCAGCTGCATTTTTCTTTACTGTTCAATGAGTCAATCCACATAATAAAAGTAGTTAAAGTAACTTTCAGGATAGTTATTAGAATATCATGTTAAAATCATTCCAGTTTAAGAATTAGTCAAAGGAAATAGTATTTCTTTATTTTCTCCATTCTTCCTCTTTCCTGTTTTTCCTGTTCCTTCTCTCAAGTTACTTTTTTCTTTTCTTTCTTCACTTATTCCCTCGTTTCTCCCTCACTTATTTCTTCTTTTTTTCCTTCTTATATTCTATCTTAGAAACATTTTCTTTCTTTGTGTTTACATGGATCATGCTTTTTATGTTCTGTACTTTCTGATGCTTTGACATCTTGAGGCCTTGCTGACACAGGACAGACTGACATTCTTAAGGCTATTTAAGAGATAGTGATGGACTTGGCTTCAAGAGTGTCTTTCCCATGCAAATCAACCAATCCATAGACTATATTCTAAATCATCTCCTTTGTCTAGCTCTCACAGGGTTCCTATGTTGGAGGCCATTACTTCCCTGTCCTAATCACCTCTGGGACAGGTAACAGACACCTAGAGACAGCCCCTAAACCCCAGAGCCTGCTGAAATTATTCAGACTTGTCAAACCTAAACCTATTTACCTGTCTTTCCTTGCTTTTCCTGAAGAAACCACAAGAAAGGCAATTGTTATGTCTTCTTCCTGCTCCTTCAGCCTGCTGCCTGACCCTGATATTTCCCCATGTGACCCTGCATAGCATGGAGTATCTCTCCTTCTGGTAAATGTAACAAACCCTCTCTTCAGTGGCAATTGTCTCCTGATCTATTGGCTTTACAATACCTGATTAATAAAATCTACATTTTAAAATGACATCTGATGTAAAAGGTGGCAGTAGATTGCTGAGTGGAAAAAATTTCACAGTTTTTTACAGAATTTCTTTGAGTTCAAACAACTGATTGGTTTTCTGATGAATTCTCAAGCTGTGCATGTATATAGTCCTTAATGAGCACTAATGCCCTGACCTTGTTTGAAGAAATCATTTTGAAGTAAATTTATGGTAGATGGAAAATTACACCTAAAGCATCTGGAGCACTTTTAATTTTCTTATCCTCAGAAAATAATAGAGAATTACCAGAGTTGTCCCTACAACTAGTTCTTCATTTCTTCAGAAAAAATTTAATAGTCTCATTCTTCATAATAGCCAACTAGAGATGCACCCAAATAATGAAATCTCCTCCCTCAAAATGAAGGATTAAAGGCAAAGACATTTCACAAGAGATAAGAAAAGCATTCCATAAGAATAGACTGCATATTTACAGAGACCATAAAGTTGGCTGGTGTCTAAAACCAGTGTTCTCCAAACATTTTTGATGACATATCTCCTCAGTACAAAATCTTTTTTTTTAATTATTTTATTTATTTATTTATTTAGTGGGGGAGGAGCAGAGGGAGAGGGAAAGAGAGAATCTCAAGCAGACTCTGCACTGAGCAGGAGTCCCACGCAGGGTTCCATCCCATGACCCATGATCCTATGAGACCTGACCTGAGCCAAAACCAAGAGTTAGATGCTCAACCAACTGAGCCACCCAGTCGCCCCTCCTCAGTACAAAATCTTAAGCACATCCCCCGATATATAAACTTATTTCAAAGTATAAGTGCATGTACACCTCTGTCGACTGACAGATTAAACAGTAGTGAAGCATATTTTTTTATTTCTAGACGAACACAAAGAAATGGAATTTATTATTTTCTTTTTATACCTCAATGCATCATTTATGACAGTCCCTTCAATGGGCATACTTTTTTTTAAAGAGAATTTTAGTGTAGGCAATTCATAGCTTGCTCTCTAGTCCAGATTACTGAAATAACCACTTACCTTTGTCCCTCATTCCCTGGCTTCCCCCACCCTCCACTATCTTTCTTCACACAGCAGCCACAGTGATATTTTTGAAACATTAGTCAGCTTTTGTCCTTCTTCATAGATTCCTCCCAAATCTTCCAACTGTCAGAGTTTGAGTTTTCCAGATGTAGAGTGTGAGATGAGTTTTGTTATGAAAGTGATTTTATAAGAAAATATTCTCAGGGGATCTAATGAGGAATTGTTCCCAGGGGAAACTGGGAGAATAGATCAGAACAGAGAAAAGAAGAGATCGAGGCAAGGATGTGAACACAGGCTAAATCCCAGAGAGGGTCGTTTCAACTCAATCTCAAAGAAAAACTCTGGAGAGAAAATTAAGTCTCAGGGTTTCCTCAACTTGAAACTGCATCCATGAGTTACCTAATTATTGGTTGGGGGGTAAATAGACATAAATTTTCAGATACTTCTCTGCAGTAGGGACAAGACAGTCTCCAGCCACTAAAAGGCATTCCTCCAAAAAAGAGTGACAGGCACTAGGTCTTGGAAGAAAGGCATACTGAAGTTGAAACATGCCCAAAAATGGTCATACAGATCCCAGGGAATTTGAGCACCAATATTATCCACTACATAATCTCACTTAGAAAAGAATCCAAACTACTTACCATGGCTTTGTGAGATTTAGCCGTATTTCTGCAATCTCATTTTGTATGACTCTCCACCCCACCCCTCACTATACCTAAACTTAATCTATAGCTAAGTTTGATCCATATGGCTTTATTTCCATTGCCTGATTTCTCTGACCCCCTTGTCCTAGACTGACTCCATTGTATGATTATACTTTGAGTTAAAATGGTTTCTTTTCAGAGTCCTTCCTTCATCAGTTGTTCCAAAGAAATTTCCATATCCCACAGACTCCTGGTCATATGAATTTATTTTCTCTATGTCACATTGCAATCTGAAATTATTTATTGTTTTAGTGTCTCTATCTCCCCTCATTGCAGTATCTGTCTTGTTCATCCTTTTATCCCTACCACACAGAGAGGTATCTGACATTGGTAGGCAATAAATAGGTGTTTTGTTTTGTTTTTAATAAATAAAGGGCTGCACATAACTTACTTATACCTTATGGTCTATACCTGCACCTCCTTGGATTCCTATATTCTATTAATAGGGCTGTTCCTAGGAAATAGAGGGCATCCGATCAAGAATAAATGAAGGAAAGAATTTAAGAAAAAGTTTCTCAGCATAAAATGAAGCAGCTATATAAGCTATTAGAATGCGCTTCCATGTTGTTCAAACTGCCTGTATGTGAATTTCAATTAATGAATCTTTGATTGATCTCACTGAGGTCCTTTCCCTTGAACTTCACAGCTTGGACAAATACAAGAAGCTATTTCTGTTTATACAACCTGTATTCTAAAAGGCAGCAATATACTTGAACACAACAGGAAAAGAATACAGCCTGAGATTTCTGATTTATAAAATGGTATATGTGGGTGTCAAAATTTAACTCATAATATTTCATGTGTGCTGAGAGAAATATTCCTAATATAGCTTACCTATAACCAATGATGGTTATTCCCTGAGTTTCCATTCACATGTTTGAGGAAATATTTTTACTTTGGATGCTTTTGGTTTAAAACTTAATCCAATTCAGTAATTTAGAGTCTATTTAGAATTTAAGTAATTTAAATTCAAATCCATGATTTAAAGACTCCATTTAGATAATGATAAGTCTTCTTACTAGTAAAATTGCTCAGTCACTCAAATATCTGAACTATTTACCTCTTTCCTGAGGTCTTCCCTGGGATTGGAAACAAATGTCGGAAAGAAGGACATGTCTTATTTACATGTCTGGCCCTAGGAAAGACTTAGGGCCCTTTGCTGTCATATCCTCTGGCCTCATCCCAGCACTGTGTCCCTATTCTGTGCCTTTGTTACTTCCCAATAGACAAAATATGTAGCTGGCATGACTCACAGTCTTGTTTTTTTCTCCCTTTCATTTGGTCTAAGTTCTAAGGTATTCAAGGTATTCTTTGATTACAGGTAAAAGATAGAAAGGTATAAATAAATAATTTTATAGAATATGTATAGATCAATATTTATATATGAAAATGGATAATAAAATCATATAGTTTCATATATTTAATATAATGAAGTAAATATAAATATCAATGTATTAATAAAATCATAAATTAATCATTCTGTATGTTTTTCAATCTAATGTACATGATGAGTCAAAATTATTTCATTTATATTACTACATATAATTTTTTCTCTTGCATTTGTCACACTCAGAATTCTAATATTTTACATCTAAAATTAAGAGTTTTGGAAATCAATAAATTAAACTCTTTATTTCACAAATGAAAAGCTAAGATACATGGCAGGCTATGGGACTTTTTTCCCCAACTCTCAGAAATCTGAGGTTTTGAATGTGGAATCTAGGTCCCAATTCCCAGTATAATTTATTTTCCTCGATTCTACAATGCTTAGCATCAGAGTCTATGCACTTTTAAAAATAATTTTAAAATACAAGTAACATTACTTAAGTTATCTGATTTCTTCTTGATATTTGATAGACTTGACAACACTTTCTTTGGTTTTATGTTACTACATATTACTGCATCTCCTCCAGGTATTAGAAGGTCATTTTTTGTTGTTTTTAATGCTCCCTTTCGTTTTCTTCCCTCTGAAATTTAACTAAAAGAACACCTAGTTTTCACAAAAGCTGTTATCCATTTTATAATATCTCTTTTTTCTCAGGACTCTCTGAGTCATTGATTCTATCTTCTCAGTGGTTACCACTAAGTAGATGATTCACAAATCATCTTTTAAAAAAATCTCTCAACTTCCTCTTGTCATTTCCCACCCACGCAAACTGGATTCCTTTCCAAGTAATCACAGTCCTGTCAGTAGAGAGCAATTTTTCCACTAGTTTAGTATCTGGTATACCCCCGTCACTAGCTTAACAGTGCATTCAGGATTAAAATTAATATCTCAACAGATATTTTGTGCCTGAGTTCTTATGGCTTTTTTTTTCTTCTGGTTCAAAGGAAACAGGTGTTTCTGGTTGGAGTATGTGTGTGTGGAAGGCAGGGGCACTTGAAACTGTGAGGCTAAACTCGCTTGCTGACCATCCTGAAAAGAACAGAAAAATTGTTTTTATTATGCCTGTACATGTCTTCTCTGTATGCAAATGTAGTTTACATTATAAAATCCCATTCTCCTTGGCCACAGATATATGATCATATGAAGTCCAAAATTCAAAATTATGAATCACCAGCATCTTAGAAAATTTAACAGTTAACCTCTATTTGGATTCTGTAGAGGTTGTTCTGAGGCTAGTAATCGAAGCTTTGATTTTATACAGCCATTGAACTATATGTTTCTAGAGAGTGTGTTTTTTTAATGTTGGACAATACTGAATATTAGAAGAAAAATATGGAATAACATCTATAAGAAAACCTGAATAAAAAATATACCAAAACTTTAACAGTGTTTCCTTTTGCAAGGATATGGAAGGAATAGAGTAGTTACAGTTTTGTGTTCTGATTCTCAAAACTTCTATTCATTTTCGATTAAAAGTGCTTATTACTTTTATTATCAGAAAAAATTAAGATACAAGGGTGCCTGGGTGGCCCAGCCGGTTAAGCATCTGCCTTTCTCTCAGGTCATGATCCCAGGGTCCTGGGATCGAGTACCACATCAGACTCCGCTCAGTGGGAAGCCTGCTTCTCCCTCTCCCTCTGCCTGCCATTCTGCCTACTTGTGCTCTTTTTTTCTCTCTGTCAAATAAATAAATAAAATCTTTAAAAAAAATTAAGATACAAATGAAAATACATGGTTAAGATGGGTTTTATTTATTTGGAACTTTATAAAGAAAATTGCATTAATCACACATTCTTCATTTACTAACCTCTTTTGGGAGTTCACAAATTTTTTGATTTATTTATTTGTGATTTATTTTATTCTGGCATATTATAAATCTTTTAGAGTATAAACTCTTATTTTATGTATGGTGGCTTCATGTGGGTTTGTATTAATTTGTATGCATAATGCTATGCTATAAAAATAAGTCAATTTTTACATGTTTCATTCAGCAATATGCTTTGAATATTTAGCATGTTGCTTTGTGTAAACCCTATTCTATCACCTGCACATGGTTTCATATATCCCTACATTCTACCAACACTTTTTCAGAGTTAACTCTCTCTGTTTTGGACCTTTATTCTTCCATGAATCTGAACTGCATCATTCTAATTGTTTTTATAGGATTAGATATTCTTTCTAGTGTTCAATATTACTAAATATTTTCTATAAATATTTAGTAATTTGAAATAAAAAGAAGAACATGTATTCTAATATATTTGTAAATGTTATCATATTCTACATATACTTGAATATTGCTATCATTCTTCCTTATCGTTACAATTGAGAGAACTCTCAACTGTAAGATTGAAGAAAAATCCAATTAACCAACAGTCATATGCTATGATTCCTCCTGTCATTAATTTCTGACAAAGCAGTCTTTCTAGATCATTTTCAGAATAACTTTGAGACATTTAATAATATAGTGCACTGCCCTCCCCTACTCATGTACTCCTCATCCCATTCATTCAAAGGAAACCCCATTGACCTAGTACTAAGCATTAGGGAAGAACACATTTGTTTCTTTCCACACAAAATGATCTTCCATTGGAGAAACTTTCATAGTCTCTAGCTACCTGTATACTCATTTTTTTCTCCAAAGATTTGACCTATCTGATTACAGGACTTAGGAGAATTTGATGGACCTATAACATCTGATTTCTCTGTATCTGGGATCAGCCTGGCAGTAGAAGTCCTCCTCTAAATCCTTCATCTCAAGTTGACCATTAAATTTCATTAAATATACGATCTCTGACCATAGTTTTTGCTTTTCAGTAGTAAAATGTAGCCTCATTCACAAGTGAGTGACATATTTTTCTTAATAAATAATAAAGAAGGGACCTATGAAAATATCTTATCTACTTGTATTTAAGTAGATAAACAACTCACTGAAAATATTGGAAACCCAAAGGCTGAGAAGGTTCTTATAAAATCTGTGCTTAGAACTTCTGAGTTTTAGAATCATACTTGCTCAGAGGATCAAGGAGAAATTGGGGTGATTGGAAAAACATGGTTTAATTATCTCAGGTAAGGAACAGCAAAATATTAAAACGGAAGAAACACTAATTATTCTGTGAAAAGAGAGAAATTTGCTCCAGGGAAAAGTTGAATCTTAGAAAAATATTAAACAGAAATAAATTGGAAAATGATCCACAAGGCCAGGAAAATGAGGTAGATCTGAATGTAACTGCTCTTTTAAAGAGAGTGTCAGGAAAGACAAATGTTGTTCTAGTTGTCACCAACCAGGTAGTCAACTTTGACAAAAGTACAAAATGTCAAGATTACAGAAAGTCCAGAATGACTTACCAGACAAGATTGAGGGTCCAGGAAAACACTGAAATTTACCTCCCTTACATGCAGTTGGAGTGGCTAAGACAGGAGTAACTAAAAACCTGCACCTAAGGATTGCTATAGGCATATAAAGTGGTTGCAGAAAACTTGAGATTTTAAAGACCGGAAAGATTACTATAATAGAGTACAAAAATGACTGAGTTGGTTCTAAAGTGATTCCTTTACTAGTGGGTGGAGTGTAGAATTACCATGCCCTGGGCACACATCTGAAAAGTGTATTGAATTAAGATTCCAATAAAAGGTAGAGACAACTTTAAGCAGGGCCATGACTATCCCATAAGGCATAACTATGCAAATTAAAATAAGTTGCTCTGTGCTTCAGGCAAATACAGTGCGATGTAAGGGCACACAGCTCTATGATGGGGATGGAGACTGAATACCTGTTTTTTGCAGCTTACCATGTAAAAACCAAACCTAATAGTTCTGAAATTAACCATACAGAAAGGAAGTTGGGAAGAACTATAGTAAATGGAGTTCAAGCTTGAAGTAGATGTTAGTTTGATGGAAAAATAGCTTACAGGTAGAATTATCCAACTCAGGGTGAGGCAGAGGAACAAGGTTTTTTGAGAAGTGGGTATATTTGGCAGGCCTCTATTTCTCACTGAGAGAGACCACTAAGAAAAAATCTAGAAAAGTATGTTAAAACAACATACAGTACAGAAAGTATATAAATTGTAAAACAAAAGTAGGCACACAATTCCAGCAAACAATATCCCTGCATGTGTTAAGGAAAAGAATCAACCTAAGCAGCAGGTTAAATGTTAAGAACAATCATTTCTACAAAGAAGACATCCAAATGGCCAACAGACACATGAAAGATCGGTCGGCATCAGGGAAATCCAAATCAAAACCTCAATGAGATACCACCTCACACCAGTCAGAATGGCTAAAATTAACAAGTCAGGAAACGACAGATGTTGGCGGGGATGCGGAGAAAGGGGAACCCTCCTACACTGTTGGTGGGAATGCAAGCTGGTGCAGCCACTCTGGAAAACAGTATGGAGATTCTTCAAAAAGTTGAAAAAAAAACTACCCTACAACCCAGCAATTGCACTACTGGGTAATTACCCCAAAGATACAAATGTAGTGATCCGAAGGGGCACCTACACCCCAATGCTTATAGCAGCAATATCCACAATAGCCAAACTATGGAAAGGGCCCAGGTGTCCATTGACAGGTGAATGGATAAAGAAGATGTAATATATATATATATATATAT
>NW_023270323.1:32911399-33012785 GCF_011800145.1 Mirounga leonina | reverse complement strand
TATATATATATATATATATATATATACACACATACACACAATGGAATTTGATGCAGCCATCAAATTGTGAAATCTTACCATTTGCAACAACATGGATGGAACTAGAGGGTATTATGCTAAGCAAAATAAATCAATCAGAGAAAGACAATTATCATATGATCTCATGGATATGTGGAATTTGAGAAACAAGACAGAGGATCATAGGGGAAGAGAGGAAAAAATGAAACAAGACGAAACCAGAGAGGGAGACAAACCATTAGAGACTCAATCTCAGGAAACAAACTGAGGGTTGCTGGAGGGGAGGTGGGTGGGAGGGATGAGGTGGCTGGGGGATAGACATTGGGGAGGATATGTACTATGGTGAGCTCTGTGAATTGTGTAAGACTGATGAATCACAGACCTGTACTCCTGAAACAAATATTACATTATATGTTTATTTTAAAAAAAGAACAATCATTTGATCTTTCCTAAAGGAATAGGGAAATGGTTCTCAATACTGTCTGCCCATACTCAGGTACCTAGTGTACTTTAAAATAATAATTAAGTCTCCTGTACTAGCTCAGATCTGTTAATTTAAAAACTGGGTGATTTTTTTGTTTTCCAAGTAGAGAGTCCAGAGGCACTGCACTAGAGGCAGATTCTACTACTGCATAATGGTATAGATTGACATTCTACTCAAGGTCCACCTTATCCAAAGCTAAGAAAAGACAGTGTCTTGAGGCACACATGGTAAAACTATTGTTTACTATTGGGTCTTAGTGGAACACCTTCGGATGGACTAAAAGGTCCTTCAATTTAGGAATCTTCTGGGGGGAATTCCACAGCAGAAACAGTTATGAGTAGTAGGGGCAAAGTTTCCCTGGGAGGCAAGTTTCCCAGGCATAAGCAATTTTACAGCAAGAGACAATAATATCAGCTAAGTGGCAGAGGACAGAAAATGCCTGATGATGAGATAATAGAAAAGCTATGTCACCAGGCAGAGCTCACACTCAATGTTGCACTGGGAAGACAGAGACATGGAGATTCAGGAGGAAATCAAAATTAGTCATCTTAAACTGTTCTGGATTAAGACCTAGAGCCTGGGACTGATGACATTACAAATTTCTGACTATTATCAGAGGGCAAGAATGATTCAAATGCCACTCTCTGAAACAATCTAGTAGAAGTTGGTTTGTATATTTAAAAACTAACCGCACTACTCCTGAAACTGGGCATCAATACAAAACAAAAACAAGAACATTAAAAACTATTTGTCCCATTGATGATGCCACCACTTCTCCAGTCTTTATGAATTACTTATGAAATAAACCAGTAAAATGGCTTTCTGCTCACTCAAATGACCTTTCTCACTCCTTTTCTTTTCTCACTCCTTTGTGGATGTTTGTTCCAGAAACTTAAAATGCTGAAGACCAGAATTCCATCCTTCCTTCTCCTGTAAACCAGCCTTCTTCTTTCTCTACCAACGAACAATTTCATGCATTGGTGAGTTAGCAGATTCAAATTATCTTACATTTGTCTTCCTTCTCTGAGCTTTAATTTTCTTGTCTCATTTGAAAATGTACTAAAATCCCTACCATGATAGGAGATGTAGGGTCTAAAAATTCAGTCACATAAAACCTGGGTCAGGTTTTTGTGAGGTTAATGAAATGACTGGGGTAAGCCTGTATAGCTCATGGTCAGGGAATCTGAGCCTGTGAGATCCAAATCCACCCAAGTCCTGCCTACAATTTGGTGCCACCTGGTGGTAGTTGTCCACTCCAGCCTAAAATATAAATGGTGATAACTCCGTCCTATGACAGGCTAGCACTTCTGGGACAGAAGCAGGGATTCCAAGAATCTGTCTCATAATGGACCTAATTTGTTGACCAAATCTGCAGGGGTTGGGCCAGGAGAATAATGAGGATATAAAGATACACCTTCCTAAGATGTAGGTGTCTGCTGTCTCCGTAGTTGGCCTCATCTTACCTCCAAAAGGAAAAGACTAATTTAGACTACTCCCATTTGAGAACAGAGGTTGATCAAAAGATGGGAGCGAATCACTAATTCCACTATTTAAGAATTTGGATTCATTCAGAGTGAGCTATCACAGTGTTTTGCTGTATTATATTTCTGGTTCACATCTTTTTCTAATTTTGCCATTTAGCTTCTTTTTCAAGACACTGGTCATACTTCTCCTAAGCAATCACAGCAGCCTCTCCGCATGTTTCCCTGAGTCTTCAAGATTTAACTCAAATATAAACTTTTCCTAAATTTTTCCCAGTGTCCTTCCCCTGGATTGCTTGCATGGCCTTCCTCTCTGCCTCCTTAGAATCCTATATAAACATTTATGTAGGGCCTATCAGCCCCCCATAATTTATTGCTTAAGTCATGTACTCTCTTGATCTTGAGCTACTTTAGGGTAATGACCTGTAATCATTTGATTTCTAGCACTGACCATAGTGCCTAGAAAACCGTAGATCATGATCTCAGTGTTACTTTATACATTCCTCCCATTTTACACATTCCTAACAACGCAGATCTTTTCTGTATTGGCCCTCTAGTACTTTAAATATTTTACTCATAGCAGCAGAATTACAGCTTATTTGAGCATACACTGCAAGAATCTTTGTCAAAAACTGTAACATTTACTCTGTTGATTTAATATAGAAGCTAAATGTTGACTCCAGGATATTAATTTTAAAATTACCACTGTCCATATTAAGTCATCTTACCCTTTAACTTTACTTTTTCCTCCTTCTTCTTCACCGGTGTCAGACAGCTATTATTCAAGTATTTTTTGTGCATCTACTATGAGCAAGACATTGTCCCGGGCAATGTGGAGGTCAGAAAAATAAATACTGAAGGAGCTCTTCTCATTCTCCTGGGACTAATATACAGTTAGATAAATGACATTGAAAATGTTGAGAATGACGAGGATAATAAAAAACACTATCAGGGTGCCTGGATAGCTCAGTCGTTAAGCGTCTGCCTTTGGCTCAGGTCATGATCCCAGGGTCCTGGGATGGAGCCCCGTGACAGGCTCTCTGCTCAGTGGGAAGCCTGCTTGTATTCCCTCTCTGCGGGCTGTGTCACTTTCTGTCAAATGAATAAATAAAATCTTTTTAAAAAATCATCTTTTCTTAAAATATTTATTTATTTATTTGAGAGGAAAAGGGGGGTGGGGTAGAGGGAGAGAGAGAATCTCCAGCAGACTCCTTGCTGAGCACAGAGCCCAATGCAGGGCTCAATTTTATGACCCTGAGATCATGACCTGAGCTAAAATCATGAGTCAGATGTTTAACTGACTGGGCCACCCAGGCACCCTATCTATCATCTTTTAATAAGCAGACTATGCACCAAGCATCATATTGTTTTATAACAACCTGAAAAGGCATATAACACTTCCCACCCCATAGTTTATTAAATGAGGGAGATATGAAGACACCAAAAATCTGCCCAAATACACAGAGTAAATTGATGTACAACAAACACTTGACTCTTGACTTTTTAGATGGATGGCCATGTTCTTAACCTTGACATTACTCACTTACATGTTAAAAAAGACAACATAGGCAGAGTAGAAAATATTGATGTAGAAGATGAAAAGGAAAAAAATTACCTTCAGGTAAATGATAGGAAAAGTTTCACAAAGGAAGTAGGATTTGAACTAGATCCTGGAATCTATGGAGAGAGAAGTGGCAGAGTGAATTAAGGAGATAAGTCTGGGAAAGAGGTGACTAAATATTAAGCTTTATATTGGAGAATTCTAAAGACAATTTTTCTTTGTTTTGTTTTTAATAAAACTCCATTTCTTCCTTCTCAATATGATATTCAAATTAATTTGTCCCAATAAAGATTTTGAGTGCATAAGGAATTCATCTTTTAACTAACATCTTGCCTGGGGCCTTTAAGAAGGTTGAAAATAATTATTCTAGTTCTAGTTTGTGATCATGGGACAGACAATGTAACTATAAAGATCAAAAGTAAACACTGTTAATACCAGTCACACTTTTACTATTCACTGGAAATTAGTATACAAAAATGCTTGTGTTTCTGCATATCATTTTTACTTTTAAGATCAGATAGTTTAAATAGTAACATGGGTTATATTTTCAGTTAGGAAAATAGTAGTAACTTTCTTATGATCCTTAACATAACAGCTAGAGAAGTTCTCTGCTGCCTCATCATTGTGCTAATAGGTCACAGAGAGCAAAAGAATGAGCAAAATAGCAGAAGTCTATATTAATTACAAGTCAACTGGAGAAGAAGTAGGAGTATTAGAGTCATCATATTTTGATATATATGTAAAATCGTTGGTTGCTGATAATATGTTTTACTGGGGAGGGGCATTAAAAGGAATAAATATGTCCCCTTAAAACATTCCAAAGATATCTCAAGATTTCATTTTTTGAGATTTATTGGACTAGGGAAATATTTTTAAAATGTAATGTCCAGTTAGTAGCAGTGACAGAAAAATTATTCATGCAGAAACTATAGCTTTACTTTTTATATTCTAATGTCATCTGTTTTGTTAATGTTAGTTACTATTTGCCAGCCTGTGTTTTTATTCTGTAAGAACAAGGTGTCCATGACCTTTGACCAAGGTAAGGATACCTCTTTCTACTTCCCTTGTAGTTTACTTATCCAAAATCTTCTAGCAGTCTACAACTATATGCCTGAATCAAATGTACTGTCTCTTTGTCCATGAGTCATTTTTCAAATGGGGTAACAACTAGGAAAGTACTCAAACTGAATGGTGATTGAGAACTCTATGATACAGTTATTACTATTATTTTTATATTGTCTTCCTACTAGGATACAAAGCTTCCTCCAAGATATCCAGTAATCATCCTTTCTCAAAAAAAGATGTAATCAGAAGAATTCTCTTGTTGAAACCTCTACTTTGTTGTTTTTTCTTAGACACATCTATGTCTAAAATAAACACATTCTGCCATTCCTTTTTGTGCTCAGATGTATCTCACATGCACACGCACACACACACACACACACACACACTCGGCCAAATTATGTGCGCAGGTCAAAGTTCCACCATACAAACAAAAGTTTTAAGTTGCCATTTTCCTGGTCTTTCTACTTCTCTAAATATATTTTATAAAATATATTCACTGGAACACTAATTTCTCAGAATATTAATAGATTGTATCATAAGGGGTTCTGTGGTTTTAAAAATGTATTAAGTTCAAGTAGTCATTTAAGTGTAGTAATAATAATTTTGATTTCTTTAGTAGTTTCTAGAGAAAATTTAGCATGTAAATAGCTTTAGAAGTACTTTCTCAATCTTTCCATTTTACAGATGAGGAATCAGAAACTTATCTAGAGATTTCACATAAATATTGAAAGTCACACAGTTTGTAGCAGAACCAAGACCTAAATCAAAACTTTTCTACTTATTTTGAAAATTCTTTTATATTAAAAAAATATTTTTCAGACAATCTTAGAGTCATTGGTATGTTAATATGTCAATGTATAACATACTGTATTATTCAAGGTTTTACGAGAACAAGAACCAGAGGAAGATGTGTGTGTTTGTGTGTGTGTGTTTGTGTGTGTGTGTGTGAGAGAGAGAGAGAGAGAGAAGGAGAAAGCATGAGAATAAGGAATTGGTTCACATACTACAGATGCTATGAAGATCCAAGATCTGCAGTCACCAAGCTGGAGACCAAGAAGAGCTGAGGGTGAATTTCCAGTCTGATTCCAAAAATATGAGAACAAGGTGAGCCAATGATATTAGTTCAGTCTAAAAGCCAGCAGATTTAAGACTCAGAAAGAGTGAATTTTTCTGAGTCCAAAGGTAGCAGAAAAACCAATGTCCCCACTCAAACACAGCAGTTCTCTTTTAGCTTTCTTTTTCTATTCAGGTTGCTTGGATAAGTGCCCAGTTAATTGGATAAGGCTCACCCACACTGGGATGGGCAATCTGCTTTACTCAGGCTACTTATTCCAACATTAATCTCAGGCAGAAGGACACTCACGGGCACATACAGAATAATGTTTGATCAAATGTTGGGGCCTCCCACGGTCCAATCAAGTTGACAAAATTAACCATCACACATGCTCAGGACTGAAGTGGGGTGGACATAGGAGTATTTTCTAAACATTCTTATGACGAATTCCATCTTTTTGAGGAGCAATTCCCAAGACCAGTGTTTTTTGGGTTTTTCTAAATTTTATTTTGTGAGTATAGTTGACACACAATGTTAGTTTCAGGCTTACAACATAGTGATTTGACAAGATTATATGTTACGCTATGCTCACCACAAATTTAGTTACCATCTGTCACCATACAACACTATTACAATACCACTGACTATATTCCCTATGCTGTACCTTTTATTTCCATTGTGGTTTTAATTTGTGCTTCTCTAATGTCTAATGATACTAAACATTTTTTTAAATTTTATTTTACTATCTTATGTTAGTCACCATACATCATTAGTTTTTGATGTGGTGATCCACAATTCATTGTTTTCATATAACACCCAGTGCTCCATGCAGTACGTGCCCTCCTTAATACCCATCACTGGGCTAACCCATCCCCCAATCCCCCTCCCCCCTAAAACCCTCAGTTTGTTTCCCAGAGTCTCTATAGTCTCTCATGGTTCATCTCTCCCTCTGATTTCCCCCCCTTCATTTTTCCCTTCCTTCTCCTAATTCCTCCATGCTATTCCTTATGTTCCATAAATAAGTAAAACCATATGATAATTGACTTTCTCTGCTTGACTTATTTCACTTAGCATAATCTCCTCCAGTCCCATCCATGTTGATGTGAAAGTTGGGTATTCATCCTTTCTGATGGCTGAGTAATATTCCATTGTATATATGGACCACATCTTCTTTATCCATTCATCTGTTGAAGGGCATCTCGGCTCTTTCCATAGTTTGACTATTGCAGACATTGCAGCTATGAACATAGGGGTGCATATGGCCCTTCTTTTCACTACATCTGTATCTTTGGGTTAAATACCCAGGAGTGCAATTGCTGGGTCATAGGATAGCTCTATTTTTAAATTTTTGAGGAACCTCTACACTGTTTTCCAGAGTGGCTGTACCAACTTGCATTCCCACCAACAGTGTAAGAGGGTTCCCCTTTCTCCACAACCTCTCCAACATTTGTTGTTTCTTACCCTGTCAGTTTTTGCCATTCTAACTGGTGTAAGGTGGTATCTCAATGTGGTTTTGATTTGAATTTCCCTGATGGTTAATGATGATGAACATTTTTCATGTGTCTGTTAGCCATTTGTATGTCCTCTTTGGAGAAGTGTCTGTTCATGTCTTCTGCCCATTTTTTGATTTGATTATTTGTTTTTTTGGGTGTTGAGTTTGAGAAGTTCTTGATAGATCTTGGATACCAGCCCTTTATCTGTAGTGTCATTTGCAAATATCTTCTCCCATTCTGTGGGTTGCCTCTTTGTTTTGTTGACTGTTTCCTTTGCTGTGCAGAAGTTTTTCATCTTGATGAAGTCCCAAAAGCTCATTTTTGCTTTTGTTTCACTAGCCTTTGGAGATGTATCTTGAAAGAAGTTGCTGTGGCTGATGTCAAAGAGGTTATTGCCTACATTCTCCTCTAGGATTTTGATGGATTCCTGTCTTACATTGAGGTCTTTCATCCATTTTGAATTTATCTTTTTGTATCAAGACCAGTGTTCTATAGAACGTCTTTGATATTTGTTGTTCAAGACTTTAGAGACTACATTACATCACACTCCCTTCATAACCTTTGAAAGGTTTGTTCTTCATTTCTCTTGAATCAATGTTTCCTCAGAAAGCAGTAAAATTAATATAACCTATTAGGATGGAGGGGCTTTCTCTTTTAAGCATCTATGGTATATCATTGCAATAATGATCTCAAATTTGTTCATACCTCTCTCTATCAATGTCCTCAGGTGGTCCCCTCATACACTGATATTAGACTTGGGCATGTTACTTTCTTTGACCAATTAAGCAGCAGTCATGAGACACAACCAAGGACTTAAAAAGTGATTGAACATTTAGGTTTTCCTTGTTTTGCTGATTTTGGAACCTTGCTGGATGAGACAGAGTGTGGCCTAGTCTTCCCCTTCACCTCAGCTGACAGGTAGCCAACCCTCAGAGCTGTGACACCTAGGTGACCAGCACTTGGGTACAATCACTTGAGTAAGTCTGATCACTATCAGCAGAATAACACCATGCTGAATCCGGCCCAAACTGCTAACCTACAAGTCAACCATTGCTGTTTTAAGCCAGTAAGTCTGTTTTTGTTTTTTGTTTTTTTTTTTTTAATTTTATTTATTTGAGAGAGCGTGAAAACGACCACAGAGGGAGAGGGATCGGAGAGGGGGAGGGAGAAGCATACTCACCAGTGAGCAGAGACCCTGATGTGGGGCTCAATCCCAGGACCCTAAGATCATGACCTGAGCCAAAGGCAGATGCTTAACCAACCCAAGTGAGCAGCCCAGGTGTCCCATAAACCAGTAAGTCTTAAGGGGACTTTTTACCAAGAGTTTGGAATTAAAAGACTTGGTTCTACCAAGTTCTGGCTATGTGACTCAGCTTCTGAAAATCTTGTTCCTCCCTCTTTAAAGTTAAGACAAAATAAAAAATACTAAACAATATTGCCTTAATAAAGCAAATAATGAATTTGGGAAATGTTTGGCAAGCCATAAGTATTCTACACATCAGTTGTTATTTTGTGACTCAGCTTCTGAAAACATTGTGAGATTTTATCTGTTATTATTAGTTATCACAATGCTAGCTGTCATTGGGATTATTTGTATGACATCATTTGCTGCCCAATCAACCCACTCCTAAACAATTATGCAGATTATTTTGTCCCTTGGCCAGACCTATATGGACCTGGTCCCTAGGACAAGGCAAAACAAGAAAGGCTTAAAAATGAACAAAGAACCAGAATTTGGTGTTCCTTGTCCAAGGAGTCCCTTATGTTTTTCACATGGATCTTTGTTGGACATCTTCAGCAAGCCCAGTAAAAGTAGAAATTTTTGCAAAAATAAAGAACTCCAAGGACAGGTCCTGCAAGGCTCTCTACTGTATGGAAGACAGAGAAGCCAGTCTTGCCACATGGTATGAAGTGTATCCTACTTATGCTGATTTTTCCCTGCTTCAGTTTCTTCTACTAAAGTAGGAAAAAAAAAAAAAACTATTGCATAGTATCATTGTGAGGAAGATATTAGTATCAATATAATGATGCATAAAACTATTTTCTTTCTAGTTTCTAATCCTCAATTCTTCAGAATTCTGATTTCAAAAATTACATTTTTATTATAGTACAAATCAGATATTTTAGGAAAAAAGTATTAAGCCAATTTACCTTTTACTTCACTTTTTATATTTACTAACACATCCATCTCAGAAAAGTTATTTACTGACATAGCTTTGGGAAAGTAGATTCTTTAAGATGCTGAGATTGCCTCCAAAGGAGATAATTGAACACTGACTGAGTCTACTATCAAGATAACCGATATGGGGGCGCCTGGGTGGCTCAGTCATTAAGCGTCTGCCTTCGGCTCAGGTCATGATCCCAGGGTCCTGGGATCGAGTCCCACATCGGGCTCCCTGCTCGGCAGGAAGCCTGCTTCTTCCTCTCCCACTCCCCCTGCTTGTGTTCCTGCTCTCGCTGTCTCTCTGTCAAATAAATAAATAAAATCTTTAAAAAAAAAAAAAAGATAACCTATATGGTAATAGTAATGGAAATTCAAAAGTTTTAAACAGATTTCCAATCTAGGATACCTCTATAAACTTACTTTCTTTTTACATTACCTGACAACAAATGGGGAAAAAAAATTACTGATTTTCCTGGCTACAAAATTAATCCAATTATTTTATAACAAGTCAATTTGCATATAAAAGAAGAAAACAAATGGAAAAGCTGTTTAAAGTAGTAGATATTGTAGTATGAATTTAGATAGAAATTTAATAAAGATTTCAAGGGAAGAAAATGTACTTAATATGCATAAATGATTATCTACAGACATAAAAAGTATCCCTCTTTTATTTTTTAATTTTAATTCCAGTAGTATTATATTCATTTCAGGTATACAATATAGTGATTAAAACAATTCTATACATTACTCAGTGCTCTTCATGATAAATGTACTCTTAATCTCCTTCACTTATTTCACCTATCCCCCTCCTTCCACCTCCCTCCTGGTAACCACAAGTTTGTTTCTTATAGTTTAAGTCTGTTTTTTGGTTGTCTCTTTTTTTCTTTATTAATGATAATAGATCAGATCAATGAAACCAGGACCAGGTTCTTTGGAAAGATCAACAAAATTGATAAACCTTTAACCAGACTCACTAAAAAATTAAGTAAATAAAATAAATGAAAAAAAAGAGGACTCAAATAAACAAGATCAGAAATAAAAGGAGAAATAACAACCAATACAGAACTAGAAAGGATTTTAAGAGAATATTGTAAAAAATTATATGCCAACAAATTGGACAATCTAGGAGAAATTGTTAAATTCCTAGAGACCTATAACCTCCCAAAACTGAATCAGGAAGAAGTAGATTTTTTTGAACAGACTGATTATCAGCAATGAAATAGAATCAGTAATCAAAAAACTCCCAAGAAACAAAGGTCCAGAACCAGACAGCTTCACAGGTGGATTCTACCAAACATTTAAAGAAGAGTTAATTCCTATTCTCTGGAACTATACCAAAAAATTGAAGAGAAAGGAAATCTTCCAAATTCATTCTATGAGACCAACATTACCCTGGTACCAGATAAAGACACTACAAAAAAAGTGGTCCTGGTTTCATTGATCTGATCTATTATCATTAATATTATTATATTATTATTTTAGTTTCTCGTTCATTAATTTCTTCTCTAGTCTTTACTATTTCCTTCCTTCCACTGGTTTTGGGATTTGTTTGTTCTTTTCTAGCTCCTTTAGGTATAGAGTTAGATTGTTTGAGACTTTTTTGCTTCTTAAGTTAGGCCTGTATTGGTATAAATTTCCCTCTAAAACAGCTTTTGGTGCATCCCAAGATTTTGGACCATTGTTTTTTCATTTTCCTTTGTCTCCACATATTTTTAGACTGCTCTTTAATTTCTTGGTTGGCACATTCATTGCTCAGTAGCATTTTATTTGACCTCCATATTTTCATGCTTTTTCCAGATTTTTTCTTGTGGTTGATTTTTAGTTTCATATTGTCATGGTCTGACAAGATACATGGTGTGTCTTCATTCTTTTTGAAATTGTTAGAACATGTTTTGTGGCCTAACATTGGATCTACTTTGGAGAATATTCCATGTGCACTTGAAACGAATGTGTATTCTGCTGTTTTAGGTGGAATGTACTGGATGTATCTGTTAGAACCTCTGGTCCAATGTGTCAAAGCCACTGTTTCCTTGTTGATTTTATGTTTGGATGATCTACTCATTGATATAAGTGGGGTGTTAAAGTCCCCTATTATTGTATTACTGTCCATTACTTCTTTCATTTGCTATTAACTGCTTTATATATTTGGGTGCTCCCATGTTGGGTTCAGAAATATTTATGACTGTTGTATCGTCTTGTTGGATTGCTTCCTTTGTGATTGTGCAGTGTCCTTCTTTGTCTCTTTTTACAGTCTTTGTTTTAAAGTCCACTTTGTCTGATATAGTATTGCTACCCCAGCTTTCTTTCACTCCCCCTTGTATCATAAATGCTTTTTCATCCCTTCACTTTCAATCTGCATGTGTCTTTAGGTCTGAAATGCAGCTTTTGTAAACAACATATAAATGGATCTCGCTTTTTTACCCATTCCATCACTATATGTCTTTAGATTCAAGCATTTAGTCCATTTACATTCAAAGTAATTATTGATAGGTATGTACTTATTGAAATTTTGTGCCTTGTTTTATGGTTGTTTTTATAGTTCTTTTCTGTTCCTTTCTTTTCTTGCTCTCTTTTCTCACAGTTTTCTTTAGTGATATACTTGGGTTCCTTTCTCTTTATTTTTTGCATATCTATTACCCACTTTTGATTTGTGATTACAATTAGGTTTGTATATAACACCTTTTCCATTAGCAGTCTATATTAAGTTGATGGTTGCTTAAGTTTGAACCATTCTTTACTCCTATCTCCCACATTTTAGGTATATGGGGTCCTACTTTACATCCTTTCATTCTTTGTATCCTTTGACTAATCTTTATAGATATGCTTAATTTTACTGCTTAAGTACTTTCTACTTTTCTAACTCCTACTTATAGTCTTTTCTTTCTACTCAAGAAGTCTCCTTTAACATGTCTTGTAGGGCTAGTTTAGTGGCCATGAACTCCTTACACTTTGTTCATCTGGGAAACTCTTGATCTGTCCTTCTATTCTGAATGATAGCCTTGTTGGATAAAATAGTCTTGGTTGCAGGGTTTTTTGTCTTTTTTTTTTTTTTTCCCTTCTTTCAGCAATTTGAATATATAATGCCACTCTCTTATGGCCTGCAAAGTTTCTGCTGAAAAATCTGCTGATAGCTTTATGAGGTTTCCTTTGTATGTTACTGTTCTCTTTTCTCTTGCTGCTTTTAAAATTCTCTACCACTACTTTTTGGCATTTTAATTACTATGTGTCTTGGTTTGGACCTCCTTAGGTTGATTTTGTTGGGGGCACTCTGTGCCTCCTAGATCTGGATTTCTGTTTCCTTCCCTAGATTTGGGAAGTTTCCAGCTATTATTTCTTCAAATTTTCTGCCCCCTTTTCTCTCTCTTCTCCTTCTGGTATCCCTATAATGTGAATGTTATTATACTTGATGGTGTTCTGAATTCTCTTAATCTACTTTTATTTTTTACTTTTTTTCACTCTCCTGACTTGTTTGTTTTCATTACTCTGTCCTCCAATGGCTGATCTGTTCTTCTGCTTCCTCTAGTCTACTATTTATTCTATCTAGTTTAATTTCAGTTATTGAGTTCATCTCTGATAAGTTATTTTTTATATTTCTATATCTTTGTTGAAGGTCTCACTGAAGTCCTCCACTATTTTCTCAAGTCCAGTGATTATCTTTATAACCATTACATTAAATTCTCTATCAGGCATATTACTTATCTGTTTCATTTAGCTCTCTTACTGTGATTTTGTCCTCTTCATTCATTTGGGACATATTACTCTGTCTCATTTTGTCTAATTCTCTGTGTCTCTTTTTATACGTTAGGAAAGTCAGCTGTCTCCTGCTCTTGAAAGTTGTGGCATTAGGAAGAACAGAAAATGTAATGACCTGCAATGCAATGTTTACTATTCACTGGAATCTGGCACTTCAGGCATATCTCCTGTGTGTGTTGCAAGTGTCCTACTGTTGTGGCTGAGCCATCTTTGCCTTCAATCCAATATTCTGCAATTGCTTTTTTTGCCTGTTGTGAGGAGGGTTTTTTCCCTGTGTTGTTAGTGAGCCAGTCTGGGGCCACCTTGGCCTTGAATTCAGTCAGACCAGGCATTTTCCAGAGATGCAGTGGCACTAAACTGCAAAGTGATTACCCTGGGTTGTCCCCTAAGGCGCTTTCATTGGTGGATGGGGTCTATAGTCAGACCAGATGTCTGTCCCTTGCCCACTGGTTGGGCTGCAGTTGGACTGGAGTGTGTGGTTATCTTCCCCTCTCCCAAGGGCAGGAGTCACTTTAGAGTGGTGCTTGGCCACTGTCAGGGCTGCTTGCACATTGCCAGGATTGTGGCACTTCTTTGAATGGGCTCTGGCCAAGGGCATATTGGAAGGGTAGGTCCACAGGAGAACACAGGGATGGAGCTTGCAGTGTTAGCAAGGTTTGGGCATGTCTGCCATGGGAAGGGATTTGGAACTGCCTTAGAAAACTCCTGATGCATGGCTAGAGGGGGAGAGTGCAGGAGAGTTGCCAGGGCTAGGTGCAGTGACAGCAAAGTCCATCCTAGTCTGGTGCAGGAAGGGACATGTAGACAACCCAGAAAACTCTGGTCATGGCTGACCATATAGAAGGGGCAGATCCACAGAAGCTCCCAAGGGCAGAGCATGTTGTTAACAAGCTAGGTAGATAGTGTTGGTGCTGAACTGGTGCCCACAGGTGTATTAGTATCTAGGCTCTGTTGTGGAAAGGGAAATGGTGCCCACCAGCTCTTTTGGTCCTGAAGAAGTCTCCCAAAGATCCCTGCCCCTCCTTAACAGGTTCTGAGATTAGTATAGAAATCCGCCCCCGATATGCCACAGGTTTTCCAAACTGCTGCTTCTATACTGTATCTCTGTGAGGCTGTTTATTGTGCTGTGTCTTTAAGGGTGGGGACTAAGTTTCCTATCATCCTCCAGGCTCTCACAGAGTCAAGTCTACTGATTTTTAATATTCCGGGTGTTAAGTCCCACTGACTATAAGAACTCTCAAAATGAGGACCCTCTGGTTTTCAAAACCAAATATTATGGGAATTCATCTTCCCCATGAGTTAACCCCATGCCTGGGGTGCCTGGGGTGAGGGTTTGTTCCTCATCTCTCTCTACAGCTGCTACATCCTTCCTCCCTCTCTTACTTTAAAAGGTGTCTAAAATAATCAATATTTTTGCTTATTGGATTTTCCCTATTAAGAATTTGGAAGGAGTATTTTAACTGAACTAAATTATTTTAGATGAAGAGTCAGAAAAGATTTTTTTTGCTTTTGTTATTTGCATGAGGACTTTTTATTTTTTCATTCATATTCAGTATTAAGTTCATGACTTTTATCATGCTCACAAAATTTTATTCATGATAGAGTTAAATAGGAACATAGCAGTCATGTATAGTAGCAGAAATCACACTGAAAACTCAACTTACAGAAAATACTATAGCTGTCAATCTTAAAGTGCATACACTAGAAAAGAGAAGGTATCTAAGAGAATAGATTAAACAGTAAAACATAAAAATAACATAAGCAAAAGGGTTTTTTTTTTCTTCTTACTAGGTATCATGAATATCTGCTTATTCATAGGATTATCATGTAAAAAGAGATAAGCCAGTAGAAAAAGAAGCTAACATAAGTGAAACCCAAAGAATTCTACCCAAATCTAAATAAGGTCATGACACTAGTTTCCAGAGATGGAAAGTTAAAAAGAGACAGAAAATGAGTCACTGCAAGTACAGGAATAGAAAAGAGCCAAATGAGTACATTGGCCATTTTAGCAGGAAAATAGTAAGGAAGAATGTAGGCTACACTTAAAAGAATTTGGTAGAGAAGCAATTTGCAACAAATGGAGAACGTATAATCAAGGAATTTGATCTAGAATGCAAAAGCTGAAATCCTGTGACTAATGGAGATGGCAATTCCTAGGGATGGATGCCTTTTTGGGAGTTTGGAGAGTCCTAAACTACAAAAGTTAAGAACGATAAAGAAAACATGATAATAATGTGAGGGATACAATTAAAAATAAATAAAAATACAACTTAAGGAAATGAAACAAGCAAGGGAATTGGGTGGAAAGAAGGCCATAATGAGAAGTAAGAAAATTATGAAAGGAAAAAATTTCACAGGTAAAACCAAACATATAGTAAAGGTAGTAGATTAATCACTTATAAAGCCAGTACATAGGTTAAAATACAAAAGTAGTAAAATCAATTATATCTGCAAAATTCAGTCAAAAGATATACAAAATTAAAAGATGCAAAATATGACATGACATACAGAAAGCATGGAGGAAGGACTAAAAATTTAGTGCTTTTTGAATGTGTTCAAACTTAAGCAACCATCAACTTAGTAGAAACTGCTATACACATAAGATGTTATAATATGAACCTAATAGTAACCACAAATCAAAACATATAATATATACACAGAAAAATAAATAAAAAGAAAGGAATTCAAGCATAACACAAAAAAGCCATTAAGCTACAAGGGAAGAGAGCAAGAGAAGAAGAAAGGAACAGAGAACAAAAACAACAAGAAAACAACAAAAAGACAATAAATACATACCTATCCACCTTACTTTAAATGTAAATAGACTAAATGCTCCAAACAAAAGATATAGGGTAACTAAATGGTTAAAAAAAATAACACCCATCTATTTGCTGCCTATAAGAAACTCACTTCAGGCCTAAAGACAAAGATAGAATGAAAGTGAAATGCTGGAAAAACATATACTATGCAAATGGAAGTGAAAAAAAGTTATGGTAGCAAAAGTTATATCCAACAAAATAAATTTTAAAACAAAGACTGTATCAACAGACAAAAGGGGCACTACATAATGATAAAAGGATAAATTCCAGAGGATATAACAATGATAAATATCTATGCACCTAACACTGGAGCACCTAAATACATAAAGCAAACATTAACAGGCATAAAGAGAGAAACTGACAATAATACAATAACAATAGGGGATTTCAAAATCCCACTAACATTAACGGATAAATCACCCAAGTAGAAAAAAATACGGAAACAGTGGCTTTGAACAACACATTAGACCAGATGGATCTAACAGGTATGTACATAACATTGCATATCAAAACAGCACAGTGCACATTCTTTTCCAGTGCACATAGAACATTCTCCAGAATACATCACATGTTGGGCCATAAAACAAGTCTCAAGATATTTAAGAAGACTGAGATCATATAAGCATCTTTTCTGACCAAAGTGTTATAAAACTGAAATCAATTATAAGAAAAAAGCTGGAAAGAAAACAAAGACATGGAGGCTAAACAATATGCTTCTAAACAATAAATGGGTCAATTGAGGAACAAAAGTGGAAATCAAAAACCATATGGAGAAAAATGAAAATGAAAACACAATGCTCCAAAATCTTTGGGACACAGCAAAAGCTGATATAAAAGGGAAATTTATAGCAATAAAAGCCTAACTCAGGAAACAAGAAAAATCTCAGATAAGCAACCTAACCTTACACCTAAAAGAGCTATAAAAAAGAACAAAGCTCCAAGCTAGTACAAGGAAAGAATAAAGATTGGAACAGAAATAAAAGAAATAGAGACTAAAAATACAATACAAAAGATCAATGAAACAAGGAATGAGTTCTTTGAAAAAAAACAAAAGTTATGAGCCTTCAGCCAAATTCATCAAGAAAAAAAAAAAGGATTTAATATCAGAAATGAAGAGAATGAACAACTGATACCACAGAAATACAAAGGATTATAAGAGAATAGCATAAAAATTATAAGCCAACATATTAGAGAAGCTAGAAGAAATAGATAAATTCCTAGAAAAACACAATCTTCCAAAGCTGAATCAGGAAGAAATAGAAAAATTGAACAGATAGATTACAAATAATTAAATTGAATCAGTAATTTAAAAACTCCCAACAAACAAAAGTTCAAGACCAGATGGTTTCACAGATGAATTCCACCAAACATTTAAAGAAGAGTTGATACCTGTTCTCCTGAAACTACTCAAAAAAAAAAAAAAAAAAAATCAAAGAAGAAGAGCTTCCAAATACATTCTGAGGCTGGCTTCACCCTGATGCCAAAACCAGATAAAAACCCTACAAAAAAAAGAACTATAAGCCAATATCTCTCACAAATATGGATATAAAAATCCTCAACCAAATATTAACAAACTGAATCCACCAACACATTAAAAGAAAATCATTTACCACAATTAAGTAGGATTTATTCCAGGGATACAAGGGTGTGTCAGTGTTCACAAATCAAACAATATGATACATCACATTAACAAGAGGAAGGATAAAAACCATAAAATGATCTCAATAGATGTAGAAAAAGCATTTGACAAAGTACATCCATTCATGATAAAAACTTAGTAAAGTAGATTTAGAGGGAACATACCCCAACATAATAATGGCCATACATGAAAAATTCACAGCTAACATCATACTGAATGGTGAAAAACTGTAAATATTTCCTCTAGGATGAAGAACAAGACAAGGATGTCCATTCTCACCACTTTTATTCAACATACTACTGGAAGTTTTGCTGCAGCAATCAGATAAGAAAAAAAATTAAAAGCATCAAAATTGGTAAGGAGGAAGGTAAACTGTCACTATAAAGAAAATCATAAAGGGGTGAAAAAAAGATGGCAGAGGAGTAAGGGACTCTATCCCAACCTGTCCCTGGAATTGAGCTGGATATCTACCAGACCACTCTGAACACCCACGAAATCAGCCAGAGATGTAAGAAGATAGATCTGGATCTGTACAAACAGAATATCACATGCAGTTGGTTTCAAGGTATGAAGCAGGAAGCCATGATTCTGCAGGCAGATATCAGAGTATAAATGGAAGGGTGAGGGAGCTGCCATAAGCACTGGCGCCAGGAAGATGAAAAACACAGGAGCGCAAAAGCCTCCCATGCTGGGGACAGGGCACAGACTCACAGACTGGTAGCAACAGGGAAAGGACTTTAGGACAGCCCCCCAGACTGAAACCTGGAGCAGCAGGGCTATGTGTGCAAACTGGGGGTGGCTGGCAGTTTTAGAAGCACAAAGGGCAGAGACTTGCCCCCGTGCCCCAGCCTGGAGGTGAGGACTGGGAGCTCTGCCAAGGGGCACACAACCTAAGACACTGCAGTTTATAGCAGCACAGACAGAAACAGAGATAGTGTGGCCTGCAGAGCTCACTGAAGAACAGACTGCGATTTCTCTGCTCTAAGGCAGAGGGTTGAAAATAATCTCTTCCGCTCTGACTCTTGGAAGAGACACAGAAAGCCACCAGGGAAAGCCACCAGAGAACAAAAGCCCCCAAAAAACAGTTTTCACTTAGCCCATTCCCCGCCACAGGGGGCAGGGCAACTCTGCCCAAAAAGGGTTGCCTGAGTAACAGTGCAGCAGCCCCTTCCCCAGATGACAGGCTGGGAGAAAAAGAGGCCTACAACCCTAAGGTCCCTATAAAACAGGTGCATCTTGCTTGGCTTGTGGTCAATAATTTGGACTCTGTACATTCCTTCAACCACCCCTCAACAGAATGACTAGGTGGAAGAACCCCCAAATAGGAAAGACTCAGAGACTGTGACTTCTGCCACAGAATTACAAATGGATACAGATATAACCAAGATGTCAGAAATGGAATTCAGGGAGCAATTGTGAAAACAATAGCTAGAATGGAGAAATCGATTAATGGCAACATAGAGTCTCTAAGGGCAGAAGTGAAAGCTGAACTGGCAGAATTAAAAATGCTATCAGTGAGATCCAATCTAATCTAGATAATCTAACAGCTGGGGTAAGCGAAGCAGAAGAATAAATTAGTGATCTAAAAGACCAATTGATAGAAAAGAAGAAAAAAGAGAAGGCCAGGGAGAAAAAAACTCAAAATCCATGAAAACAGAATCAGAGAAATAAGTGACACCACAAAACGTTCCAATGTCAGAATTGTTAGGATCCCTGAGGGGGTTTAGAGAGAGAGAGAGGACTAGAAGATATATTTGAGCAAACTGTAGATGAGAACTTCCCTAATCTGGGGAATGAAACAAACATTCGTGTCCTAGAGGCAGAGAGGACCCCTCCCAAGATCAAGGAAAACAGGCAAACGCCTCCCTCGGCATGTAATAATAAAATGTGCAAATCTCAGAACCAAGGAATCTATATTAAGGGCAGTCAGGGGGAAGAGATTCCTTATGTACAGAGGGAGGAACATCAGAATAACATCAGACTTATCCACAGAGACCTGGCAAGCCAGAAAGGCCTGGCAAGACATATTCAGGGTATTCAATAAGAAGCACATGCAGAACAAGAATACTTTATCAGGCAAGGCTATCATTTAGAATGGATGAGAAGATGCAGAGCTTCTAAGACCGGCAGAAACTGAAAGAATATGTGAACACTAAGCCAGCCCTGCAAGAAATATTAAGGGGGGTTCTATAAAAGGAGAAAGACCCCAAGAGTGATCTACAACAGAAATTTACAGGGACAATCTATAAAAACAACGTCTTCACAGGCAACATGATGACAATTAATTCATATCTTTCAATAATCACTCTCAACGTGAACAGCCTACATGCTCCCATAAAATGGCACAGGGTTCCAGATTGGATAAAAAGACAGGACCCATCCATATGTTATCTACAAGAGACTCATTTTGAACCTAAAGATACATCCAGACTGAAAGTGAAGGGATGGAGATCCATCCTCCATGCCAAGGGACCTCAAATGAAAGCTGGGGTAGCAATTCTTATATCAGACAAATTAGATTTTAAGCTAAAGACTGTAGTTAGAGACACAGAAGGACACTATATCATTCTGAAAGGGTCTATCCAACAAGAAGATCTAACAATTGTAAATTTCTACACCCCCAGCATGGGAGCAGCCATCTACACAAGCCAACTGTTAACCAAAATAGAGTCATATTGATAATACATTAATTGTAGGAGACCTCAATACCCCACTCTCAGCAATAGACAGATCATCTAAGCAGAAAATCAACAAAGAAACAAAACCTTTGAATGACACACTGGGCCAGATGGATCTCATAGATATTTACAGAACATTCCACCCTAAAACAACAGAATACTCTTTCTTCTTGAGCACACATGGAACTTTCTCCAGAATAGACCACATACTGGGTCACAAATCAGGTCTCAACTGATACCAAAAGATTGAGATTATTCCCTGCATATTCTCAGACCATAATGCTTTAAAACTGGAACTCAATCACAAGAAAAAAATTGGCAGAAACTCAAGCACTTGGAAGCTAAAGACCACTCTCCTCAAGAATGTTTGGGTCAACCAGGAAATCAAAGAACTTAAACAATTCATGGAAACCAATGAGAATGAAAACACATCGGTCCAAAACCTATGGGATACTGCAAATGCGGTCCTAAAGGGGAAATACATAGTCATCCAAGCCTCAGTCAAAAAACAGAAAAATCCCAAATTCACCAACTAACTTTACACCTTAAAGAACTAGAGAAAAAGCAGGAAACGACGCCTATGCCACGCATTAGAAGAGAAATAAAGACTAGAGCAGAGATCAATGAATTAGAAACCAGAAACACAGTAGAACAGATCAATGAAACTAGAAGCTAGTTCTTTGAAAGAATTAATAAGATTGATAAACCACTGGCCAGACTTATCCAAAAGAAAAGAGAAAGGACCCAAATTAATAAAATTATTAGTGAAAGGGGAGAGATCATGACTAACACCAAGGAAATAGAAACAATTATTAGAAATTATTGACAACAATGATATGCCAATAAATTCAGCAACCTGGAATAAATGGATGCCTTCCTGGAAACGTATAAACTGCCAAGACTGAAACAGGAAGAAACTGACAACCTGAATAGGCCAACAACCAGTAATGAGATTGAAGCAGTGATCAAAAACCTCCCAAAAAACAAGAGTCCAGGGCCTGATGTATTCCCCAGGGAATTCCACCATTCAAAGAAGAAATAACACCTAATCTGGGGATGGATGTATGAGAGGAATTTAGAATGGATGAGAATATAGAAACAGAAGGAAAGCTTCCAGACTCATTCTATGAGGCCAGCATTACCTTAATCCCCAAACCAGGCAAAGACCTCATCAAAAAGGAGAATTTCAGACCGATATCCCTGATGAATATGGACTCCAAAATTCTCAACAAAATCCTAGCTAATAGGATCCAACAATACATTAAAGGACCATCCACCACAACCAAATGGGATGCAATCGTGGTTCAACATTCACAAATCAATGTGATAGAACACATTAATAAGAGGAGAGAGAAGAATCATATGGTCCTCTCAATTGATGCAGAAAAAGCATCTGACAGAATGCAGCATCCTTTCCTGATTAAAACTCTTCAGAGTATAAGGATAGAGGGAACATTCCTCAAGTTCATAAAATCCATCTATGAAAAACCCACAGTGAATATCATCCTCAATGGAAAAAAGATGAGAGTCTTTCCCTTAAGATCAAGAACACATCAAGGATGCCCACTCTTGCCATTATTGTTCAACATAGTACTAGAAGTCCTAGCAACAGCAATCAGACAACAAAAAGAAAGAAAAGGTATTCAAATTGGCAAAGAAGTCAAACTCTCTCTTTTCACAGACGACATGATACTTTATGTGGAAAATCCAAAAGACTCCACCACCAAATTACTAGAACTAATACAGCAATTCAGTAATGTGGCAGGATACAAAATCAATGCACAGAAATCAATTGCTTTCTTATACACTAACAATGCAACTGTAGAAAGAGAAATTAGAGAAACGATTCCATTTACAACAGCACCAAAAACCATAAGATACCTCAGAATAAATCTAACCAAAGAGGTAAAGGATCTATACTCTAGGAACTACAGAGCACTCATGAAAGAAACTGAAGAAGACACAAAAAGATAGAAAAATATTCCATGCTCATGGATTAGAAGAATAAACATTGTTAAAATGTCTAAGCTACCCAGAGCAATCTATACCTTCAATGCCATCCCAATCAAAATTCCAATGACATTTTTCAAAGTGCTGGAACAAACGATCCTAAAATTTGTATGGAATCAGAAAAGATCCCGAATTGCCAAGGAAATGTTGAAAAGGAAAAACAAAGCTGGGGGCATCACATTGCCTGATTTCAAGCTATATCACAAGGCAGTGATCACCAAGACAGCATGGTACTGGCACAAAAACAGACATATAGACCAATGGAACAGAATAGAGAACCCAGATATGGACCCTCAACTCTGTGGTCAAATAATCTTCAACAAAGCAGGAAACAATATGCAATGGAAAAAAAGTCTCTTCAATAAATGGTGCTGGGAAAACTGGACAGCCACATGCAGAAGAATGAAACTCAACCATTCTCTAACACCATACACAAAGATAAACTCAAAGTGGATGAAAGACCTCAATGTGAGACAGGAATCCATCAAAATCCTAGAGGAGAACATAGGTAGTAACGTCCCTGACATCGGCCACAGCAACTACTTTCAAGATAATCTCCAAAGGCTAGTGAAACAAAAGCAAAAATGAACTTTTGGGACTTCATCAAGATAAAAAGCTTCTGCACAGCAAAGGAAACAGTCAACAAAATGAAGAGGCAACCAACCCACCAAACAGAAGATATTTGCAAATGTCACTACAGACAAAGGGCTGATTTCCAATATCTTTCAAGAATTTATCAAACTTGGGGCGCCTGGATGGCTCAGTTGGTTAAGCAACTGCCTTTGGTTCAGGTCATGATCCCAGGGTCCTGGGATCGAGTCCCACATCGGGCTCCCGGCTCAGCGGGGAGCCTGCTTCTCCCTCTGATCCTCTCCTCTCTGATGCTGTTTCTCGCTTGCTCTCTAATAAATAAATAAATAAAATCTTTAAAAAAAAAGAATTTATCAAACTCAACACCCAAAAAACAAATAATCAAGTCAAAAAATGGGCAGAAGACATGAACAGACACTTCTCCAAAGAAGACATACAAATGGCTAACAGACACATGGAAAAGTGTTCATCATCATTAGCCATTAGGGAAATTCAAATCAAATCCACACTGAGATACCACCTTACAGCAGTTAGATTGGCAGAAACTGACAAGGCAAGAAACAACAAATGTTGGAGAGGCTGCAGAGAAAGGGGAACCCTCTTTCACTGTTGGTGGGAATGCAAGTTGGTACAGCCACTCTGGAAAACAGTGTGGAGGTTCCTCAAAAAAGTAAAAACAGAGCTATCCTATGACCCAGCAATTGTACTATTAGGTATTTACCCCAAAGACAGAGATATAGTGAAAAGAAGGGCCATATGCACCCCAATGTTCATAGCAGCAACGTCTGCAATAGCCAAACTGTGGAAAGAGCCAAGATGCCTTTCAACAGGTGAATAGATAAAGAAAATGTGGTCCATGTATACAATGGAATATTACTCAGTCATCAGAAAGGATAAATACCCAACTTTCACATCAACATGGATGGGACTGGAGGAGATTATGCTAAGTGAAATAAGTCAAGCAGAGAATGTCAATTATCATATGGTTTCAGTTATTTGTGGAACATAAGGAATAGCATGGAAAACATAAGGAGAAGGAAGGGAAAAATGAAGGGGGGGGGCAATTGGATGGGGAGATGAACCATGAGAGACTATGGACTCTGAGAAACAAACTGAGGGTTTCCGAGGACAGGGGCATGGGGGAATGGTAAGCCCAGTGATGGGTATTAAGACCAGTGGATGAAAGGCCTGCATGAAGCAATGCATGGAGCACTGGGTGTTATACAAAAACAATGAATTTTGGATCACTACATCAAAAACTAATGATGTATTGTTTGGTGACTAACATAACATAATAAAATTAAATTAAATTAAGAAAAAGAAAAGAAAAAAAGAAAATCATAAAGACTCCTAAAAAACTAATAGAACTGATAAATGCATTCAGTTAAGGTGCAAGATATAAAATTTATATACAGAAATCCATTATAGTTCTATACATTCATACCAAAGTAGCAGAAAGAGAAATTAAGAAACCAATCCTATATTTGCACCAAAAAAAAATAAAATACCTAGGAATAAGCTTAATCAATGTGGTGGAAGACATACTCTGAAAACTATTAAACTGATGAAAGAAATTGATGATGACACAAACAAATGGGAAGATATTCTATGCTCACGGATTAGAAGAATTAATATTTTTTTTCACTACATCAAAAACTATGTACTATACAGGGCTAACTGAACATAGAAGAATTAATATTGCTAAAATGTCTATACTACGCAAAGCAATCAGATTCAATGCAATCGGTATCAAAATACGAAGAACATTTTTCACAGAACCAGAACAAATGTTACTAAAATTTGTATGGCACCACAAAAGACCCTTAATAGCCAAAGCAATCTTGAAAAAGAATATCAAAGCTGCAGTTATCACAATCCCAGATTTCAAGACATACTACAAAGCTCTGGTAATCAACAGTGTGGTACTGGCATAAAAATAGACATATAGATCAATAGAAGAAGATACAAAGCCCTGAAATAAACCAACACTTACATGGTCAATCTCAACAAAGGAGGCAAGACTGTATAATGGGGAAAAGACAATATCTTCAACAAATAGTGCTGGGAATGCTTGACAGCAACATGCAAAAAATGAAACTGGACCACTCTTACACCTTTCACAGAAATAAAATGGATTAAAGACCTAAATGTGAGACCTGAAACTATAAAACTCCTGTAAGAAAACATAGGCAGTAATCTTTTTGCCATAGACCCTAGCAACATTTTTTCTAAATATATCTCTTCAGGCAAGAGAAACAAAAGCAAAAATAAACTATTGTTACTACACACACACACACACACACACACACACACATACATACACACAGCTTTTGCACAGCAAAGGAAACCATCAACAGAAGGAGAAAACACCCTACTGAATGGTAGAAGGCATTTGCAAATGATAAATCTGGTAAGGGATTATTATCCAAAATATAGAAAGTACTTATAATACTCAACACTAAAAAAAAAAAAAAAAAAAAAAAAAAATCCCATTTAAAAATGTGCAGAGAACCTGAATAGACATTTTTCCAAAGACATAAAGATGACCAACAAACATATGAAAGGATGCTCAACATAATTATTTACCAAGGAAATGCAAATCAGAACAAGTATCACTTTACAGCTGGTCAGAATAGCTAGAATCAAAAAGACAAGAAATAACAAGTGTTGGCAAGAATGTGGAGAAAATGGAACCCTAATGCACTGTTGGTGGTAATATAAATTGGTGAAGCCACTGTGGCCAACAGTATAAAGTTTCCCCCAAAAATTAAAAATAGAAATGCCATATGATCCGGTAATACCAGTACAGGGTACTCTGCACCAAAAGAAAACAAAACACTAAACTGAAAAGATATATGTACCCCTATGTTTGCTGTAGTATGATTTACAATAGCTAAGATATGGAAGCTACCTATTAATTTTTCACATATGGTATTTCTATCTGATTAATCTTATTGTGTTTAACTTGTATTCTCACTACTGTTTTTTTTGGTGTTCTTTGCCATTTTACTTACCAGTTTTAGAATTTTTCTTCTTTATCAATTTGATCTTCCTTCAATGTATTAATTAGTATTTTTGTATGGTAATTATGTGCATATAGCTCAGTCATATTTATTCTTCCTAAAATCAGAATTAGGTAAATAAACATTCAAGCACACAGTTCTTACAGTCACTACCTACCTACCTACCGCCATCTGGCCTCAGAACTGGTAATTTAGTATTTTTGAGTTTCATGGTGCTGCTAGATGCTTGCATGGTGTTTGGCCGGAGTAACCACATCAAAACCACACTAGGCTGTTAACACACCTGCTAGAGACTGAATGTTTGTGTTCTTCCAAAATTCATGGACTGAAAACCTAATCCTGAGGTAATGGTATTTAGGACTTGGGCCTTTGGGAGGTGATTAGATCATGAGGGTGGAGATCTTATGAATGGGATTAGTGACCTTATAAAAGAGGCCCCAGATAGCCCCTGAGCCCCTCCCCTATGTGAGGACATAGCAAGAAACGATAGTGTATGACTCAGATGAGGGTCTTTACATGAACCTGATCATGCTGGCAACTAAGCTTGGACTTCCAGCCTCCAAAACTGTGAGAAATAAATTTCAGTTGTTTAAAAGCCACCTAGTCTGTGGTATTCTGTTATAGCAACCGAACTGACTCAAATAATACCTAAGAATGTGTTCAATGAATAAATTAAGTCAATACATTTTTTTGTGTGTAAATTTAACTATAGTAATAAAAATGGGACTTAATTATATTAATTCTAAATTCTCAGTATGTTTCCACGAGGGCTGTTAAAAAAAAAAATCAATATATTTTGATATTGTGCTTCTTTCAGTTTTTGTCTGTTTTTTTGTTTTGTTTTGTTTTGTTTTTGTTTTGTTTTGCTATGAAACAAATTGCCACAAACAGAGGTACAAAATAACATACATTAATTATTCTTTGTTCAAAAGTCAGCTGTGAGCTAGCTGGGACCTCTACTCACGGTGTTAGTTATTGCTGTGTTTTCCTTTAACGTTCCGTATTCTCTTCCAATCTTACCAGTTGTTGGCAGATTTCAGTTCCTTATAATTGTAGAACTGGAATCCCCCATTTCCTTTTAGATGTCAATCAGAAACCACTCTCAGTCTTAGAGACCACCTTGAATTTCTTGTCAGGCAGCCATCTCAATAGGCATTTCACAGTACGGTTTTTGTCTCTCCAAGGTCAGCAGGAGAAATGTCTCCTGCTTTGAACCTTTCTGACCCCTTTTTATGGCTCACATGATTAAATTAGGCTGAATCAGGATAATCTCTCTTTTGATTAACTCAAAAACACTGATTAGGAACCCTAATTACATCTTTAAAATCCCTCTGCTATATAATGTAACATAATCACAGGAGCAATATCTCATCATAGTCCCTCTTAAAGGAGATGTGATATAGGGTATGTATACCAGCGTGTTGGGAATCCTGGGGGCTAATTTAGGATTCTGCCTACCACAGCTATAATTTGGATATTTTGAAAGTTTAACTTGGATGTTTATGATAACTGTTAAGCTGCACAAATGATCAGAGATTCAAGAATAAAACTTCTAACATGTACTCAGAAGTTGCCACCTATAGTGACCACATATGATTTAACTGGCTGCAATGATCAAAGAGGAGTATTTGTTCTGAGGATATAAATAAAATTATTAGCATTTTGTTGAATTGTCTAATGAGCTACAGATGTTTATATTGAGAGTCTGGTTAAAAATCTGGCCACACACATTTTTAAAAGAAAAATATGAAACTGCAGATTTCAGTTGTCACATGTAAATAGATTGGAAGTTGTCACTTCCATTCTTATAAGAAAAATCTGAATAAACCAAAAGTCAATGACTTTGTTAACCTGAGAACTGAGGTCTCAGGGCAACTTGTCACCCCAAAAACTGGATACAAAAATACAGAGTCACAACTGAGATCTGCTTAACTAGAACAGAAGGTGCTAGAGTCACAGACCGGTAGGAACACTTAAATGGTAATTTGATGAACTGCTGAAGGCTGAGCATGGACTAGCATGAGAGTGACATGGTCCTGGAAACTGAAGTCTTAGAGAGCTCCTCACACTGTCATAGGTTTTACCCTCAGGTTCCATACCAGAATCTGATAGTGAAGAGCCAAGAAAAATCCCCTTGTGGCTCTTACAGGAGGAGGAAAGAGCAATTAGGAAATATACCCAAAACAAATACCTACTCTGAGGGGGTGGGGGGAAAGACTTGACTTTACCAGAACCTTACCTTGGGGTGGGGGTGGGGTGGGGTGGAGAACTCATCCTTTCCACTACCTGTAAGCTCCCCTATCACAACAAAGGAGTGACTGCGGGGTGCTGGGGAGTGAAATGTTGTATACTGGAGAAACACTTGTGAGGGTCACATGAACCTAGAGATACAAGTCTACTGAATGAGGTTTAATCAGAAGATTATAGAACACTTTCCCTCCCTAATACCATACCACAACACCAACAGAGTCATATTGTAATCACAGAGGATTACCACTTACCCAACTACAAGATAAGCCCATCTTTGAAAAGGAACACTTTAGGAAGTCCAAAGTCAAAAGCAAAGATGAAAACAAGAAATAGGAAGGCCCCCGGCATCTACACCTATAGTAAACACTGAACACAGCCCAACTCCTAGCCATATTAACATAAAACTCCAAGCTATACACATACTTACTTCAGTTTTAAATTATACGATACATCATATCCAAAAAGTTATATTCACCAAGATAGACCACATTCTGGACAATAAAAAAACAACTAAACATAAAATAAAAATAAATACTAAAATTTAGAAGAATAGAAATCATACCAGGTATGTTCTCAGATCAAAATGGAATTAAACTAGGGGTGCCTCGGTGGCTCAGTTAGTTAAGCATCTGACTCTTGATTTCGGCTCAGGTCATGATCTCAGGGTCTTCAGATCCAGCCCCATGTCAGGATCCATGCTGAGCATGGAGCCTGCTTAACAATGAATCATGGATCACTACATCAAAAACTAATGATGTATTGTGTGGTGACTAACATAACATAATAAAATTAAATTTAAAAAAAAAAAGATTCTCTGCCTGTCTCCCTCTGCCCTTCCCCTATGCTCTTACTCCCACACTCTCTCTATAAATAAATAAATAAATAAATAAATAAATAAATAAATAAAGCAAGCAAGCAAGCAAGCAAGGAAGCTAAATGGAATTAAACTACAGATTAATAACAAAAAGATACCTGGAAAATGCCAAATATTTGGAGATTAAAGAAAACATGGATCACAGACGCAGTCTGGAGGGAAATTCAGAAGAGTATTTTGAGCTAAATGATAATGAAAATACAACCTATCAAAATTTGTGAAATGCAGTGAAAGTATTGCTTGGAAGAAAATATGTAGCATTAAATGCTTAAAGGAGGTCGAAAAAAATGTCAGCAGAAAAATCGATGGAATTGAAAACAAAAAAAAGTAGAGAAAAAGCAATAAAACCAAAAGCTAATTATTTGATAAACAAATTGATAAACCTCTTGCCTGCCTAAGCAAAACAAAGAGAGAGTGTAAAGAGCCAGAGAAGTTCCAATATCAGAAATGATATGCAATCATACAATAATTCAGCAATAAAAAGAAATGAGCTTTCAAGCCACTCAAAGACATGGATGAATTAAAAATACATATTGCTAAGTGGAAGAAGCCTATCTGAAAAGCCTAAATCTTGGAGACTCCAATTACATGAATTCTGGAAACGGCAAAACTAAAAAGATGGTAAATAGATACGTGAATGGCATTTGTTTAAATAGGTTTAAAAAAGTAGGGACATTTATTTTTTTAGGAGAGTAAAGCTATTTTTTATGGTACTGTAATGATGGATATGTGAAAATATGCATTTGTCAAAACCCATAAAATGTTATGGCACAAAGAGTAAACCTAAATGTACATATATTTTTAAAAAACTATTTAGGAGATTGCAGGACCCCAGAATAGAACTCAGTACATGACAAAACAATCTAATTGTATTATAATTGTTTGAAACACCTTCACAGCAAGGGATGGGAAGAAAAGTTGCTGACCAAATTTTGAAAATCAGTAGAATGAGTAAAATAAAAGCAAAAAGAACTGTACATAAGTATCATACTATAGCTGATAGCGTTGTTTTCTACAGAGGTTAACAATTCCGATACATTTATACACGTGTACTGGTATGTAATAATGAAGTAAATGGATAGCAGATGGTGGGAGTGAGGTTTCTTACTGATTGCTGGGTTTGAAGATTACAAACAAGCCAGGGGAGAAGACTAGAAAGGTCCATGTGTGGGCGCCTGGGTGGCTCAGTTGGTTAAGCGACTGCTTTCGGCTCAGGTCATGATCCTGGAGTCCCTGGATCAAGTCCCGCATCGGGCTCCCTGCTCGGCAGGGAGCCTGCTTCTCCCTCTGACCCTCCCCCCTCTCATGTGCTCTCTCTCTCTCTCATTCTCTCTGTCTCAAATAAATAAATAAAATCTTTAAAAAAAAAAAGAAAGGTCCATGTGGTAACTGATTAGAGTTGAAGACACTGATAGGAACTTTAGTTTAATATTCATTAATATATATCTATAGATATTTATAGATGTATATTATTATATGCACAAATACATTTTCTTGCTCTCTCAGCTGAGAGGGCCTAGAATCAGCAGCACCCCAATAGCAATAAGCACAGCTAGCACCGAGATCTTGGTTTCTAATACCATTCTGCAATAAAAAGGAACAGTCTTCTTGGAAAATGGATGGTCTAGGGCTGGGTCAGGAAATATACAAAAACAGCCTAAAGCATCTTGTAGTGCCAGGGAATAAGAATTTTGGGGGGGAATAGGAAATTATTCAAAAAATTAAATTAAATTATTAAATTAAAAAATAATTTAAAAAGAATAATGGGAGTATGTCAAAGAGACACAAGAGCCAAGTAAAAGAGTTCCCAATGGACAAAATTATAACTTGTGAGACAAAATTAAATAGTATTAGATTATAATCAAAAGTATAAAATAATTGTCCCTGGAGTATATACTGATATATGTGATTAAATAAATAAATGTAAAAGAATTCTAAATAATTTATGTAGATACTCTGCCCTCCAAGACATGGAGTGTAACTCCCCACTACTTACATGTGGGCAGTGAAGTTACTTCCTCCCAGAGAACACAGTATGAAAAGGGAGATGAAAGAGTAACTCCACAGTGGAGAAAACTGACAAGCACTACATCAGCTAAGTGATCAAGGTTATCATCAATGATGTCACACTGATACTATGTACAGTTGATATGATGTGATAAAAATAGCATTTTACCTCTGTGGGCTTTTGCCCAAAAATGCATTACCCCAGTCCAATCATGAGATAAACATAAGAAAAATTTCAACACACTCTACAAAATACCAAATTAGTACTTCTCAAAAGCATAAAGGTCGGGGCGCCTGGGTGGCTCAGTCGTTAAGCACCTGTCTTTGGCTCAGGTCATGATCGCAGGGTCCTGAGATCGAGTCCCGCCTCGGACTCTCTGCTCTGCAGGAAGCCTGCTTCTCCCTCTCCTACTCCCCCTGCTTGTGTTCCCTCTCTCGCTGTGTCTGTCAAATAAATAAATCTTTAAAAAAAAAAAAAAAAGAGCATAAAGGTCAGTAAAAACAAGGAAAGTCTGAAAAGCTGTCATAGTCAAGAGGAGCCTTATGTAAAATGATTACTAAGGGTAATATGATATCCTGAATGGAACACTAGGACCAAAAAGAAGAAAGGAGGGAAGGAAGGAAGGGAGAGAGGGAGGGAAAGAAGAGAAAGAAGAGGAAAGAACAGTAGTTAAATAGTAAAGAAATATGGGTAAAGTATGGACTTAATTAATGTATAAACATTAATTCATTAATTGTAACAAATGTACTATAAGATGTTAATAAAAGAAACAGAGACATATGGGAATACTCTATGCTATCTTCACAATTTTTCTATAACATGAAACGGTTTTGAAATTTTTTAAAAATGAAAAATATGATTTAAACAATCTATTATGGACTGATTGTACTCCTCCTACTCCTGCAAATTCATATGTTGAAGTGCCTATCTCCCAGTGTGGCTGTATTTAAAGTTAGGGTCTTTATGGAGGCAGTTCAGGTTAAAAGAGGTGATAAGGTGTGGCCACTAATCTTATAGTACTGGTATCCTTATAAGGAGAGGAAGAGATGTTACTGGGTCGCTGGGTTCTTGTCCCATATGCACAAAATTGAATACCTGAGACCAGAATGGGGAGATAGAGTTTATTGAATGCGTAAGTATGGTACACTGTGGAGAGTGAAAGTGGGCCATAGCCAGAACAAGAGAAGATGTAGCTGCATTCTTTTAAGCCTGCTTTGTGTATATATAAATTTGGCTTTGATTGACATTTTTGATTGACAGCTGATGGTCATAAACATTTTGGCTTCTGCCCAGGTGCCTACCCATGATGCATTCTGTTATAATTGTATTTATTTATGTACTGTATATTAATGAATGTCTAATGAGCTTCTGTAGGGCAAGTTGCACCCTGTGCACATGCTCAGCACTTGGAAGTCCCTCTGTGAATTTTGAGCCAGCTCTGTAGCTGGGCCTTTCCTGTTCTTTTAGTCCTTAGAGGTGGCTCTGAAGGTCTGGCTGTTAACCCTTAGGGGTGGCATGGAGGGTGTGGCCAGCACTTGCTTTATCCCTCCTCACTCATGTCTAAGTAACTGCCTAACAGAGACACCAGAACTCTCTTCCTCTCCCTCTCTCCATATGCACATGGAGGAGAGGTTATGTGAAGACACAAGAAGGCAGCCATCCATAAGCCAGGAAGAGAGGTCTCTCCAGAAACCCATCTGCCAACCCCTTGATCTGGGACTTCTGGCCTCTAAAACAGTAAGAAAATAAATTTCTGTTGTCTAAGCTACTCAGCTGTGATTTTTGTTATGGCAGTCCAAGCAGATGAATACATAGTCATTTGCAGTGATATCAACTTAAGTGCAATAAGTTTGGAAAGAAATGCCAAAGAAATCTTAGAGGACTAGAAGAAATATTCATTAAATGTAAATATATTTTAAGATATTAATGGATATGCTATTTGATGTATGACTGAAATAAAAATAAAATGCATGTGCCTATTGTCAGAAAACTGATGTTGAATGATGAACAAGCTTAGCATTCAGAGAAAAAAAGTTGCTCTTAGGCAGCAGCCCAAACTAACTCACCCACAGTCGAATAATTTCTATGTGTTTTTAGCATTTCGTGGTGCTGGGAGGTTGAATATGTTGCTTCATTCAAACAATGCATATTATTATTTTTAAAAATATAGTAATTGAAGTTAGTAATAAAGTGAGCTAACCTTTGTAATTAACCTTTGCAATCTACTTAATGTGGTGATCAAATTATTATCCGACTTGTGATTTAACTATTTTTCTATGTGCCTGTACCTTTGGATAAGCCTCTCTTCCTCCTGCTACTTTGGTTTGGATGAATATAGTCTTAAAAGAGTATATAAATTAAATATAGTTTCACCACCACCATTAGGCATTTAATTCACACTTCTCATTTATGAAAAGTTATGCCCTAATTAGAGAAATAGCCAAAATTGTAAAGTTATACTAAAATAATATGTAATAGTTTTGCTGGCTGCAAATTCAAATAATGATGCTTGAGGGTATAGTGACTGTCCCTATTAAAAATATTAAATATCTGCCTTCCTTTTTGGACTTAATTCAACAGAATCAAAGTAATTTTCCATTTTACTTTAGAAAATGGATTTCAGAATTTCCACCCACTCCAGAATCAACATTATTTGGAGGGTTTGCAAATCAGTTTTAATTACAGCTCTTCTCAAAGAAAAGTGAATTATATAAAAGTTCATTTGAGTAGGAACAATATAAAGCTATTAACTCATTGGACTCTGCTCATTGAGGTGTGATTCTTAATAACCTTAGTTAAATATCAGTGTTCTTCTATTAACTATAATAGCTAATAATTGGGGCTTAGGACACTAAAATTATTCATAGAAAATGTACACTTCTGAAATAGTAGATGACAGTTCACCATTTATGTCCTTTTCTGAACTAGAACATAAGTTCTTTGGTGGAAGGGATCTTTGTTTTATCTACTATTCTATCCTTAGCACTAGAAAAACACTGATATATAATATGCAGTCAGTAAGTACTTGTTTAATGAATGAATGTGACCATTACGACTTTCACAAAAAAATATGAACTTGAAAATCATATATCTTTTCATCTGAGTAGACATTTTTCCAAGGAACTCATTTAATGGCCAACAGGTACATGAAAAGTTGCTCAATATTATTAGGAGAAATGCAAATCTAAACCGCAATAAGGTATCACCTCACAACTGTCAGAATGGCTATTAAAAAGAAAAGAAATGGCAAGTTTTGGCAAGGATGTAGAGAAAAGGAAACCCTTGTGCATTCTGGGTAGGAATGTAAATGGGTGTTGCTACTGTGGAAAAAGTTTGGAGGTTCCTTAAAGAATTAAAAATAGAACTACCATATGACCCAGCAATCCTATTCCTGCATATTTATCCAAAGAAAATAAAAAACGCTAACTCAAAAAGGTATTTGTACCCTCATGTGTTCATTGCAGCAGTTTATAATAGCCAAGACATGGAAACAACGAAAATGTCTATTGATGGATGAATGGATAAGGAAGATATGTGAGATATATATAGAGAGAGACTATCTCATATATGTGAGATGGTCTCTCTCTCTCTGTATCTCACATACCTTCAACTACATTTCTTTATATATATATATATATATTATTCAGCCATGTAAAGGAAGGAAATCCTGCCATATGTAACAACATGATGAACCCTGAGGTCATTATTCTAAGTGAAATAGGTCAGACAGGAAAAGAACAAATACTCTGTAATCTCACTTGTATGTGGAATCTTAAATATATATATATATATATATCCAAATCATAGAAACAAAACAGATTGTTAGTTGCCAGATGCAGAGGGTATAAAATTTGTTTTTAAGTTTTTTCGATTTTTTTCATGTTCATTTCAACATCTTGAAAAAGACAAATTCCATAATGCAGATAGTACAGATCCATATTGTTATGTGGCCACTAAAAATAAAATTGTAGGCTAAATCAAAAACAAGGCTATGCTTAGATTGGAGTATATTTTAGTTATCTTATTATATTCTTTCACAATTACTTATAGACTGGGAACCACTTTTCTAAGATATACAAAAACCAAAGGTAGGCAAACAGTACAGTGAACAGTCTAGAAATTCTACCATATGATGATTTAGTTCTATTTAAATTGTTGAAGGATTGTCATGTAGCAGTGAATATGACTTACTTTTTGTTGCTCCAGAGGGTGTAAGCAATTTTGGAGCCAGTTTTGAAATCAGTATATGGAATATTTAACAGCTGTAACTGTAGATTTATAAGAGTACCCACTGGTGGAGGAAGAGTCCCTGATACTGGATTTAATCAAGATATGTTTGACAAGGATGCCTGACAGAGACTTGAATAAATATTCATGAAGACCATTTGTAGCCCTAAAAGCCCATGAGACTACATTTCTTTCCACATGTATACAACAACCATCTATTTTGCTACCCTAGAGTCAGAAAAGCACTAGACTTGGTATGAGATATATTTGTTTGGAGTATTTATCCTGCATACTAATTTTGAGATACTGGATTATTATATCTGGAAATGTCTATACATTCTTTGGAGAACAGTGAAAATTAAATAAGATAAATTCTAAAATAGGATATAAATTATATATATAACAAAATAAGCATTTATTAAACATTTATGTACAATTTTCACTTATTTTCCAAATATTAATTTAGTATGGCTACTGTGTACCAGGTAACAAACTAGTCTCAAGAGATACAGCAATGAATGAGTACAGTGTAACCCTCATAGATCAAACAGACTGTCATGTGTCCCCCATGATGTGGCCATTCTAATACATAGTTTACAGAAAACTAAGGTTCAGATTATGTAATAATTTGACAAGGACTACACAACTATCTGGTAGCACAGCCAGATTAGAACCAGGTCATAGTTTCAAAGCCCCTCTATGTAAAATCTTCTCTCCAAAATATCCTAAGCTATTCATATACATTTTCATCACTTGTTTTCAAATAATAAATACCATATAGGAAATTATTTCTATCACTACCTCTGTTAAAAAGATAGTAAACTTTAACTCCTTGGGAGTTACTATTTTTTTTTCATTATTACTACTTGTCTTTTTTACATGGTTAATATTTAGTCAGGAAAGTTTCTTTAAAATCTCCACAGTCTTGCCATCATGTTTAGAAGCACGATTGTCAATTTTCATGAAACAAAGACTTATAAGTCTGTCATAAGCTCATCCTGACTTTTGAATTATCTCCATTTTTAATGGGGCAAAAAATTATTATAACCAGTTAACTGAGTGGACTTAGTAAGGTAGAGTCAGGAAACAGCTTTATTGTTTTTTCTGGAAATATAATATGCAAAAGAAAAGTATGTGTACAACTCAGTGAATTGTCACAGGCCATAATGGACTGTTTAACCAAGTATAAAACCCTAATATTACCTGATATTACCAAAAGAGCCCCTCATATTCCCTGCTAGTCACAATACCCCTGCAGCTAAGGATAACGGATATTCTGACTTCTAACAACATAGAGTTGCATCACCCTGGGTTTGTATGTTATACAGTTGAAACCATGTAGTGTGTATTTTATGTCCGGCTTGTCTTGCTCAACATTGTGTCTGTAAGAGTCATTTCATGGTGATACCATGATTTTTGTTTTTTTCCATTCTACTGTTTATAGATATTTGGCTAGTTTCTGTGTTTGTTGGTTACAAATAGTGTTGATATGAAGTGTGTGAAGCATGTTTTCTATATCTATTATATTGTGTATATGCCTAATGGAATTTCTGGTTCTTAGAGTATGCATATGTTTACTTTTAATAAGTATTACCAGATAGTTTTTCAATTTCCACTTACTACCAATGCAAGAGTTTAGACACTCTTAATTCTGTACATGCACTTGGTATATACAATCATTTTTCATTTTAGGCAGTCTGATGGGTGTGGAGTAGTATCATATTTAATGTGTATATCCATGATGACTAATGAAGATGAACATGTTTTCATGTATTTATCAGCCATTTGTTTATTGTGAGGTGAATATTCAAGTTTTTGAATAATAAGCTTTTGTCCATTTTTCTATTGGAATTTCAAAATGTAAAGTCTCAGGATTTTTAATCGTGGAATCTTAATACATGGTACTTGAATTTCCACTAAAATATAAATTCCACAAGAACAGCAATATTCATTTTTTCTGTTTTCTTCACTACTGTATTCCCAGTTCCTAGACTAGTACTTCTGTTACTGAATATTCAGTAAATATTGAATAAATTAGTAAATATAAAAACTTTAATCATATACCTCTAATGTCATATGTAGTTTAATAGATCAAGCTAGGATTTAAGTGTAGGAATCTATCTTAAAGTTTTAGTCCTTTAAAGAGTTGGCTTTTGTTAAAATCAATTGATTATCCAGAAGATGGAATAGGTGTATGGTAAATATATTATTTAACTGTTTTTAGTCTACATGGAAGCCCTTCAGGGCTTCATTTATATTTTCTATCAAGAAACCTGACTCTACAATTTCTTCCTCTTTAGAAAACTCCTTTGTCTTCAACTTGTATATAATTGTCATATTCAATCATAGTATTAATCTCAACAGTATTCTCCCTTCAGCTCTAACTGCCTTTTCAGTACAAGAGGTAAAAAAGAAAACACAGCTTCTTTCAGCCCAACACATCAGAGGAAGCTAGAAATCCAATTTCCTGACTCCCAGTTCAGTTTTCTCTCTATTACAAACATAATACCACTGAGTGAACCTTAGCTACTATATCTACAGAAAGTTCTAACATTCATAGTCACAAATCAAAATGTGTATAGTCTTCTTTAAATTCAAAAGATAAAAACAAAAGAGAATAAGGGAAAAACACAACCACTGTGAGGACTGCATTTGGGTGAGGACTTGATTTATAAACTTTCAGTTTAGTTTACTCTTGAACTCTGAACACCCTGTTTTTGTGGTATTATCGCTTGAAGTTGCTAGGATGTTTGACTCAGAAAAGACAAAAATAAACAGAACAGACAACTGCTGGTTAGACGTAAGAGACTAGGCATAGTAATAAATAAAGGCAATGTCTGGGGTAAAGGATATAATTGTGGATTCACACACACAACTATACATAAAAATATCCAGACATCATATATTATAGAGATAATACCTTTTGAAGCACATCATTAATAAATCAGAAACCAAGTCTTCCACTGGCAAACTTTTTCATCTAATGGGAAAATTAGAAATACTAAATCATCAAACCTCATCAAATATTACCAAATAAGTATGTTGCACTGAGTTATACAGAAATTATAGAGAACACTGAACAGTATCCAAATTACTGACATTACTCACATAAGTATTACAAAATGGCACACAAAGAATAGAGAGAGGCATTTTCATAAAAGAAATTTCCTTTAAATTGATAGTTGGTGCTATCATTGCTTTTTTTGTTGACTTGTATGAACTGAAAGCAGGGATATAACAGGAAAACAGGGAAACCACTGGTAACAGCAGGTTCTAAATTCCTTCCCCCATCACAGCATCAACTACCATAAAGAATGGTCAAAAATAAATATCAGGACAGAATGCTTCTTTTATAATATATTAAATATATAATATTAAATATATTAAAATAGCAAATTTTTTAAATGAATATTTTTAAAATGCAGAAATATGAAAGTGATGTAAGTAGTGCTCTATCACAATATTTTTTCTAACTTTTATATTATGTTAGTTTAGAAAACAAAAGCATTCTCAAAAATGTTAAAACTCTTAAAAATAAATGAACAAATATTAACTCAAAAAATTTTAATTCATACTTGAGTAAATCGTCTATAAGCTAATTCATATCATTTTCTGAAGCAAAATTTATGTAATCTGGTCACATTTACAGTATTATATTGACAACAGAAGATAATTTGGTTTCTGGGATATCAAAAATCGATGTGTAGGGAAAATGTTATCAAATCCATTCATTATTCATGTATTTCAAGATTCACAGTACAATAAATCAGGTAGGAGCACAACAAATGAAAAAATAAAAGTCCCATTATACAATTACATATGATACAATCAAGAATATGAATTACTGGTTTTTAGGTTAAGAGGGAGAAAAAAAGCAGGAGAATAAAATCTATCAAATATGTATGAATCATGAATCCCATTTTTACTTCATTCTGACATTTTTAATGTTATAATTTAACATGGTTTATTAATCTAAATTATAAACTTATACTCTAAATTATAAATTAATCTAAATTTGCCAGGTTCGTGTGCAAATACTCTTTATAATTATAGATTATTTATATTGTTTTTGTAACTAGAGTTGCATAAAAAAACTTGAATTAAAATAGACTCACTATAAGAAATAGTCAAACAAATGCATCAGCAGTGATTTGTCAAAGATGTAATGGAAAGATCATTATGGTTGATCTTACATATTAATTAACTTCCAATTCTGCAGGGACTCACAACCTAAAAACTACATTTGCTAGACTACATGAAGCCAAGGTTTTGGATGCAAAATATATATTTCAATATATAACTGCATTTCTGTCAGATTTAGATGACAAATTAAGCAGAAGCCCTCTTCAAGTGTTCCTTCTGATTGTAAGCAACATCAGTAACATGCATACTGATGTCTTGGTGGCCATACTCTGCATCTAATGGCCAAAGCTCTATAGGAAAAAGGCAGTTGTGGACAAAGTAATAGCATTTTCCTGATCTCTGGTTTCAGGCATGAAGTGTTCTTGAAATCAGGTGGCCTCTGTTTCTCACTCCTCCAGCCTTCCTGATCATGCTCTAAGCAATTAATTTTCAGTATAAAATTCTTAGTAACTGGGGGAAGACAGCAGAGTAGGAAGACCCTAAGCGCACTCCATCCCATGTTTACAACTAGATATCACTCAAATCCAAGTCAATAAACCAGCAATCTGAAGACTGGTAGAACTCCACCATCAAATGTGAAGAAACCACATTGGAGAAGTTAGGAAAAGCAGAAATGGTGGCCGGGAGCTGCCTTGACAGAGAGGGGAAAGCACCAGGGAGCCCACACAGGGAAAACAAATGCTGCTAACATCTGGCCTTGAAAAGCAGACAGCCTGAATTCTGTGAGTTTTTATAATCAGTGGGACCTGGAACCTGGAGCTTTAAAAGTCAGCTCACTCAGGATAGTGCAAGCCCAGAGGACAAGTGATAGCCAGGTCCCCACCCTTAAAGAGACAACAGCCTGAGGAGAGGCAACATAGAAAAGCTCACACAAGGCAACAAATGAGATATGTTTATACTGATTTCAGAGTGTGTTGGGGGATTTCTCTGGGAATAGAGAAGCCAGCAGGCACCATTTTCCTCCCTTGGTCCTCAGCATAAGCACAGGGTTACCAGTGTGAGGTGGAGCTGCACAGACACTTGCTACCTAACCCGCTGGCAGTGCACCACTCCCACGATTTCTCCTGAGGACTCACCTACTTCAAGCCTGCTGGGGCTCAGCTCAATTTTTGTTAAGGCTGCACCCCACCCAGCCACAGCCTCCACAAGATGCACCTTGCAGCCACTGTACTTCAGCAGATAGACCTAGGACTAGTGGCTCGGTGCAAATTCTGCTAACACTGCTGCCCCCCTCCAAGCCCTTCTGCTGCCACACCCCCTCAGAGCTAGCCTGCCTAGATCTTACTAATATTACAGAGAGCAAGCACAGCCCACAACAGGCAAAGAGTCAGTGCAGGTGTCTAAACTGAAAGGGAAAGTAACTCACACACAATAGAAGGATGCAAGCAACACACATAAAAACTCCCTGAAGTGCCAGGTTCTGGTGAACAGGGACACTGCATTGCAGGGCACTACAGGACTTCTTTATAAAGTCACTACTTTCAAAAGTAGAAGATGTAGCTGACTTTCCTGACACACAGAAACAGACAGAGAGGTAGATAAAATAAGGAAACAGAAATAGGTCCTAAATGAGAGAACCAAACAAAATCATAAGAGGAGATCTAAGAGAAAAAGAAATAAGTAATATGGGTGATACAGAATTTAAAGTAATGATCACTAAGATACTCATTAGACTTCAGGAAAGGGTGGAGGACAAAAGTGAGACTATTGACAAAGAGACAAAAAATATAAAGAATTTAATAAATGAAACTAAAAATATAATAGATGGAATAAATAGTAGGCTATAGGAAGCAGAGGGACATATCAGTGACCTGGAGGATAGAGTAATGGGAAGCAATCAAGCTGAACAAATGAGAGACAAATAGTGCATAATGAGGATATATTTAAAGAATTCAGTGACTTCATCAAGCATAATAACATTTGCATTATAGATATCCCAGAAGGAGGAGAGAGAGGGGGGCACAAAATGTATTTGAAGAATAATAGCTGAAAACTTACAGAATCTGGAGAAGGAAACAGATATCCAGACTCAGAAGGGACAGAGATCCCCCAACAAATTCAACCCAAAGAGGTCCACACTAAGATACATAATAATTAATGTGGCAAAAAACACTGATAAATAATTTTAAAGGTTGCAAGAGAGAAGACAATTACATACAAAGCAAACCCCATAAGGCCATCAGCTGATTTTTCAGCAGAAACTTTGCAGGAAAGAAGAGGGTGGCATGATGTAATTCAAAGTGCTGAAAGGGAACAATCTACAGCCAAGAATATTTTATCCAACAAGGCCATCATTCAGAATAGAAGGACCAATAAAGAGTTTCCCAGACAAAGTTAAAAGAATTCATGAACACTAAACTAGCCCTAAAAGAAATGGTAAGGGGGACCCTGAGTGGAAAACAAAAACCATAAGTAAAAATAAGAAAACTGGGAATCACAAAATAATATAAAAGATGATACCAAATATCTGAAATGCAGAGAGAAGAGGATAAAGAATTAGTTCAAATCAGTTTAATATAGACTGTGATATGCAGAAGATGTTATATATAAACCAAATGGTAACCACAAATCAAGAAACAGTAATAGATATGCAAAAAATAAAAAGTAAGGAACCCCAAGTCTATAACCAAATAAAACCAACAGACTGTGAAAGAGAGAAAGGATCAGAGAAAAACTATAAAAACAACCACAAAACAAGTAACAAAGTGGTAATAAGTACATATGTATCAATAATTACTTTGAATATAAATGGACTAAATGTTCCAATCAAAAGACATGGGATGACAGAGTTGGGAAGTGGGAGAAAAGAACCAGGTATATTCTGCCTACATTTCAGACCTAAAGATACATGCAGATTGAAAGTGAAGGGTTAGGAGGACAAAAAGTAAAGAAATGGGAAAGTGTTTATCATGCAAATGGCAGCGGAAAGAAAACTGGGTAGCAATATTTCTATCAGATGAAATAGACTTTAAAACAAAGACTGTAACAAGACAAAGGACACTATATAAACATAAAGGGAAGAATCCAACAAGAAGATATAACAATTTTGGGGTCACCTGGGTGGCTCAGTGGGTTAAGCATCTGCCCCTTAATCCTAGCCCAGGTCTTGATCTCAGGGTCATGAGTTTAAGCCCCATGTTGGGTTCCACACTGAGCATGGAGCCTACTTAAAAAATAATAAAATAAATAAAATAAAATACAAAGATAAAACAATTATAAATATATATGCATCCAGCATGGGAGCACCTAAGTACATAAAACAGTTAATAACAAAATAAGGGAACTAATTGATAATAATACAATAATACTAGGGAACTTTAACACCCCACTTAAACAGATCATACAAACAAGGAAACAGTGACTTTGAGTGACACACTGAACCAGATAGATTTAACAGACATATTTAGAAAATACCATCCTAAAACAGCAGAATACACATTTATTTCAAGTGCCCACGGAACATTCTCCAGAATAGATCACATATGAGGCCACAAAACAAGTCTCACAAATTCAAAAACATTAGAGTCATACCATGCATCTTTTCTGACCACAACACTATGAAATTAGAAATCAACCATAAGAAAAAATCTGGAAAGACCAACAAATATATGAAGCTTAAATAACACTGCTACTAAACAATGAATGGATCAACCAAGAAATCAAAGAAATCAAGAAGTACATACAAACATTGAAAATGAAAACACAACAGTCCCCACACTTTCCAATGTAGCAAAAGCAATTCTAAGAGGAAAATTTATAGCAATGTAGACCTACTCAAGAAGCAAGAACAATCTCAAATAAACATTCTAACCTTACACCTAAAGGAGCTAGAAAAAGAATAAACAAAACCCAAACCCAGCAGAAGTGAGGAAATAATTAAGATTAGAGCACAGATAAATGAAATAGAAATTTTAAAAAATAATAATATAGGGGCACCTGGGTGGCTCAGTCGTTAGGCGTCTGCCTTCGGCTCAGGTCATGATCTCAGGGTCCTGGGATCAAGCCCCGCATCGGGATCCCTGCTCCGCGGGAAGCCTGCTTCTCCCTCTCCCACTCCCCCTGCTTGTGTTCCCTCTCTCGCTGTGTCTCTCTCTGTCAAATAAATAAATAAAATCTTAAAAAAATAATAATAATAATAGATAATAATAATAATAATAACAGATCAATGAAACCAGGAGCTGGATCTTTGAAAAGGTCAACAATCAAAACAGTAGGGTACTGGCACAAAAATAGACACGTAGATCAATAGAACAGAATAGAAAACCCAGAAATAAACCCACAATTTTTTTTAAAGATTTCATTTATTTATTTGAGAGAGAGAATGAGATAGAGAGAGCATGAGAGGGGGAAGGGTCAGAGGGAGAAACAGACTCCCTGCTCAGCAGGGAGCCCGATGCAGGACTCAATCCCGGGACCCCAGGATCATGACCTGAGCCAAAGGCAGTCACTTAACCAACTGAGCCACCCAGGCGCCCTAAACCCACAATTATATGGCCAATTAATCTTTGACAAAGCAAGAAAGAGTATCCAATGGGAAAGAGACAGTCTCTTCAACAAATGGTGTTTGGAAAACTGGACAGCTACATACAAAAGAATAAAGACCACTTTCTTTCACCATATACAAAAATAAATTCAAAATGGATTAAACACCTAAATGTGGCTCCTGAAATCATAAAAATCCTAGAAGAGAGCACAGGCAGTAATTTCTCTGACATTGGCCATAACTATACTTTTTCTAGATATGTCTCCTAAGGCAAGGGAAATAAAAGCAAAAATAAACTCTTGGGATTACATCAAAATAAAAACCTTCTGCACAGTGAAGGAAATAATGAACAAAACTAAAAGGCAACCTACAGAATGGGAGAAGATATTTGCAAATGACACTTCTCATAAAGGGTGAGAATCCAAATATATAAAAATGTGATGCAACTCAACACCCCAAAACCAAATAGTCCAATTAAAACTGGTTGAAGAAATGAACAGACATTTCTCCAAAGAAGACATACAGATGGCCAATAGATACATGAAAATATGCTCAACATCATTCATCTCATAGTTTTGATTTGCATTTCCCTGATGATGAGTGTCAGACTCTTGATTTCAGCTCAGGGTCATGAGATCGAGCCCCACAGGGGAATGTACACTGGTGTCCCCACTTTGGAAAACAGTATGGAATTTCCTCAAAAAGTTAAAAATAGAAATACCCTAAGATCCAGCAATTGCACCTCTGGGTATTTTTTTTTTTTTTAAGATTTATTTCTTTATTTGAGAGAGAGAGGAAAAAAAAACAAGTGGGGAGAGGGGCAGAGGGACAGGTAGACAATGGAGTGGGGAGCCCAATGCAGGGCTTGATCCCAGGACCCTGAGATCATGACCTGAGCTGAAATCAAGAGTTGGACACTTAACCGACTTAGCCACCCAGGTGCCCCATCACCACTGGGTATTTACCCAAAGAATACAAGAACACTAATTTAAAGTGATACATGCATCCCTATGTTTATAGTATACCTACAGTAGATAAGGTATGGAAACAGCTCAAGTGTCCATCAACTGATGAATAGATAAATAGAGCACTGTGAATTGTGTAAGACTGATGAATCACAGACCTGTACCTCTAAAACAAATAATATATGTTTAAAAAAAAAAAAGATAGTAGGAAGGGAAAAATGAAGGGGGGGAAATAGGAGGGGGAGATGAACCATGAGAGACTATGGACTCTGAGAAACAAACTGAGGGTTCTGGAGAGGGGGATGGGTTAGCCTAGCGATGGGTATTAAAGAGGGCACGTACTGAATGGAGCACTGGGTGTTAAACAATGAATCATGGAACACTACATCAAAAACTAATGATGTATGGTGATTAACATAACATAATAAAATAAAATTTAAAAAAAGAAGAAACAGTATAACACCCAGCGCTCATTACCACACGTGCCCTCCTTAATACCCATCACCCGGTTACCCCATCTGGGTGTTATATGCAACTAATGAATCATTGAACACTACGTCAAAAACTATATGTTGGCTAATTGAACATCAAAAAAAAAAGATAAAGAAGAGGTGGTATACAGATATACAATTGAATATTAACCAGCCATAAAAAAGAATGAAATCTTGCCTCTTGCAACAACATAAAGTGTAATAAATCAGAGAAAGACAAATACCATACGACTTCACTCATATGTGGAATTTAAAATACAAAACATAGAAAGAAAAAAAAGAGTCAAACCAAAAAACAAACTCTTAACTATGGAGAACTGTTGGTTTGGGGAGGTGGTTGGGGTGATATGTGAAATAGGTGATGGGGATTAAGGAGTGCACTTGTGGTGATGAGTACCGGGTGTTGTAGGGAATTGTCGAATCACTCTATTGTACACCTGAAACCAACATAACACTGTATGTTAACTATACTGGAATTTAAAAAAAATAAATTAAAAAAAAATAAACAAAAATGAAATGTGGTATATCAATAAAAAATTCCTAATAATTGAAATACTTAAGGCTTTATATTCTTCCTGTACCCTATACTAATAGGAAAGAAAAATATGTTGACTATTAACAAAGACACCTAAATATATAAATCCATCCATCTAAACACATATGTAAGGATATTACAGAAGATAAACTAAATGGAGATACACATGTTTCAGGAAAGGTGTGAAAATTTTTCTTAATTAACATACAGTACTAAAAAAAAAATTTGCAAAGTACAAAGGAATTACTTATGGAACTTTTAAAACATGATCCTAAAGTTTTACCTGTAAACATAAATAGTTAAGGATAGAAAACACTTTAAAAAAGAAAAGTGATATAGATATTGTGCTAGATATTAAGACATATCTATAAATATTAATACAATATAGTAGGAGAGGAAAAATCTATAAATAGTTCCAAAAAACCCAGAATCAATGGCAGATAAAATTTTTATTATCTAAATAAGTACACAATATGGAAATCATCAAAATCAATGAGTAAAATATAAATTAAGCAACAAATGATTTGGAGGAAAATATTTCAATATAAACAACAAAAGTCACAAGTTTTGCCTTACACTACAATTCAAAATTAGTTCTAGATTAATACCTTAGAAATTGTTATATATACTAAAAGATTTGTTGAAAGTGTTTGTTTTTAAGATTTTATTTATTTATTTGACAGAGAGAGAGAGAGAGCTCACAAGCAGGGGGAGTGGGAGAGGAAGAAGCAGGCTCCCCGCTGAGCCAGGGAGCCCGATTTGGGGCTCAACCCCAGAACCCTGGGATCATGACCTGAGCTGAAAGCAGACACTTAACTGACTGAGCCATCCAGGCATGGCAGGTTAAAGTGATTTTAAATATTATGTAAATAATTTAAGGATGGGCATGGACTTTTTTGAACAAAGAATTATAACAACAAATCACAAAGAAAAATAATGAAAAGTTTGTCACAATGGAAACATAAATCTTTTTCTGTCAACAACCTCATAGATTGAAAACAAAAAATAGAGTGTTAGCTGTGAATATGAAAGACAAAAGGTTAACTATGCAGAGAATACAAACAAAATGGAAAAAAATAAAATAAAATCATGTCTCTCGAAAAAAAAAAAAGAGAGAGAGAAAAGTATCTAAAAAGACCATTTATTTATCTTCAGTAATAAGAAATGAATTTAAGATGAAATATTCTTGTTTTAATTTTTGATAAATAATTGTATTGTTTGCTATATTAAAAAATAGTAAGTGCTTTGGGAGAAAATATAGCAAGGTAAGGCAGATTGGGAGTACATTTTCATGGTTTGGTCAGGTTTTTTTTTTTCTATTCAAGTGTAATTAACATACAGCATTATGTTAGTTTCAGATGTACAATATATGGATTGAACAATTCTATACATTACTCTGTGTTTATAACCATAAGTGTATTTCCCCATCACCTATTTCACCCAACCTCCCATCCAGCTGTCCTCTGGCAACCACCAGTTTATTCTCTATATTTAAGAGTCTGAGGTTTGTGTTTTTTCTTTGTTTTATAAATAAACTTCTAGAAATTTTTATTATTAAATAGAGATGCCATAAATAGTATGGTGTAAGAAAGAACATTTTAGTATTGTTTAAAGTGATGAAAATTGGGGCGCTTAAGTGGCTCAGTCAGTTAAGCATCGACTCTTGATTTCAGCGCAGGTCACAATCTCAGGGTCCATGTTGGGTGTAGAGCCTGCTTAATATTCTCTCTCTCTCTGCCCCTCCCCACCCCATTCTCTCTCTCTCTCTCTCTCTCTCAAAAAATAAATAAAAAATGAAAATTAGAAACAATCTAAATTTGCATACTAGGGGAACTTTGAATAAATTATGCTATGTCTAGAACAATGATGGGGAACCATTAAAATCTTATTTTCTTAAGAATTTAATCAAGAGGGGTGCCTGGGTGGCTCAGTCATTAAGCATCTGCTTTCGGCTCAGGTCATGATCCCAGGAACTTGGGTTCGAGCCCCACATCGGGCTCCCTGCTCAGCGGGAAGCCTGCATCTCCCTCTCCCACTACCCCCTGCTTGTGTTCCCTCTCTCACTGTGTCTCTATCTGTCAAATAAATAAATAAAATCTTAAAAAAAAAAAAGATATTTAATCAAGAAAGCAAGTGCTCACAACACAGGAATAGGTGATTCGAATAAACATCTAATACTGTAAGAATTCACCTAAAAAGGGCGCCTGGGTGGCTCAGTTGGTTAAGCGACTGCCTTCGGCTCAGGTCATGATCCTGGAGTCTCGGGATCGAGTCCCGCATCGGGCTCCCTGCTCGGCAGGGAGTCTGCTTCTCCCTCTGACCCTCCCCCCTCTCGTGTGCTCTCTCTCTCTCACTCTCTCAAATAAATGAATAAATAAAATCTTTAAAAAAAAAAAGAATTCACCTAAAAATATTTAATAAACATTTGTCTATTTATTTAAATACTTCCCAGAAGTAAATGCACCAGAATATCAGTTGACTGCAGCACAAGGGATGATTTTTATTTAAACTTTTCTGTATTTTCTGTAATAGCATATATTGATTATATAACCCCCAAAAAAGAGAAATATTTTAATCTGTAGGTTAGATATTCTTGTTCCCGTATCGGAAGCAAATACAGTATCACACCTAAAAACAAATAGCTTTGATGCAGAGTAAGGGGGGTGAGAGGTATTATAAACAGAATTAGTAAAATATCATCACATAATTGTGTTTTTAGTTTAAAAGTATTTTGCCAGGGCATGATACTTTTTGCTTAAATCATAGGACTAGTGTGGAAAAAAATCTTAAAACATTTAAAATCTGTCAGAGTACACATTATACATAATAATTAAGACAAAAATATTATGTTGATGGTAAATGATAAGTTATACCTTTGATCAATATAAAGTAGATGTAGTCACTTTAGATTAGCAATACATCTACCCATGGCTGTTCTCTTTCCTAATTTATATCCCAAGCCCCAGGCACTGGAACACAAAATGACATTTATATTTTCTAGTACCTGATACTCAATTTTCTCAACATAAAATAGAGATTATATTGTGGTCCCTATTTTTTTTTCCACAAGGTTCAAAATGGACTAAAATGCAAGGCAGTGGTAGCAAGAAAAAAAACTGAAGAAGAATTTACAGTAAGAGGACCAATTCTCCAGGTCATTTTAATTAAACACTCAACTTATTTTTATAGTGTAAATGAGTTTAAGTCTGAGTATTAGGATGCCTTTGAATACAAGCAACAGATTCAAGCCATATGTTAGGAAGGAAATGCACTGGCTGTGAAACAGAATTTTTAATTTTAGTGGAAACCTCAGGCTGGCTAGATCCTGGGACACAATGTCAACAAAACCCCAATCTTCTAATTTCTCTGCTCTCCATCTGTGTTATTTCCATTCTCGGGCTGACTATTAATGTTTGATTGTTCAGAATTTTTGTCTATTCTTTTTTTTTAAAGATTTTATTTATTTGACAGAGAGAGATACAGCTAGAGAGGGAACACAAGCAGGGGGGTGGGGAGGGAGAAGCAGGCTTCCCGCAGAGCAGGGAGCCCGATGCGGGGCTCGATCCCAGGACCCTGGAACCATGACCTGAGCCGAAGGCAGATGCTTAACGACTGAGCCACCCAGGCGCCCCGTCTATTTTTTTTCATTCTTGTATCCCATGTGCCTGTGTTAGGCACATGGTGGATGTTGAATATTTGTTAAGTGATTAAGTTAATGGATGAATGAAAAGAGATGTGGCTATTTTAAGTCCAGCTTCTTACACTCCCAGCTTCAATTCAGCAGAAAACACTTTGCCAACCTTTATCAGTAGCCCCAGTCTAAATCTTATGAGCTTCCTTAGCCTATCTCCAAACCAAACAATGCAATCCTCTCTTCAGGCATGAGCAGAGGCTGACCCCAAAAGGTAACTGACCTGCCTCAGTTAAGGATGGAGAAATGACTAGTACCCAGATGAAAATTGAAGTATTGTTACCAAAAGAAGGTGGTATAATTGTTAGGAACTTAAAAGATGGCAGTCATTACTTTATCTCTGTGTTAATAAAAATATCCATATGTAAACCCAATCCTAATATTTAAGTTATGCTTATGAAGCAATAAATACACTTCCCTCAATTAATAAAGGAAAGACTTAAGAAACATCCCATAAAATCATTTCATGTTGATGCTTTGTAAAATGTTTTGGGTTTTGCTGATTGAGCCAAGAGACTCTAAGTTTGCAGTTGGCCACTCAAAGTGAAATCAATACATGCTTTTCTTGGTAGAGGGGATCACACAGAATAGAGCATAAATCTGATGCAAACTAAAAAACCGATGACATGCAAAGACATATTGGTTACCTTTGTATTAAAAAGTAAAAAGAAATTACAAGAATGGATGACCCCACTCACTAAAGGCTTTTCCATTACAATTTACCTTGGGTATCCTTCAATGGACTGGTAAAAATGCTTTTTGAATTGGTTTCAAGGCACAAGTCCATTGATTGACTCAGAGGCTCAGCTATCAATACAGCGTCTCCAAGATGTCTGGCACACCAGTCACCTCCAGGCAGTGTTTTAAATGAAGGGTAGGTAGACTGCCTTTATATTTATTGTAGACTTTTATCTATTAAGAATTACATGAAATAATGAAATATAAAAAATTGCGTATTGCCTAATATTTCCATATTATGTTAATGATAAGACTCAATATAAACCATTCCATAATGTCTTTTTTTAAGTGTGTTTTTTTAAGATTTATTTGAGAGAGAGAGAGAGCACAAGCAGGGGGAGGCCAGAGGGAGAGAGAGAGAATTCAAAGCAGACTCCCCACTGAGTGCAGAGCCCAACCCAGTGCTCCATCCCACAACCCTGAGATCATGACCTGAGCCAAAATCAAGGGTCAATGCTCAACCAAGTGAGCCATGTAGGTACCCCTAAAGTGGTTTTTTAAACGTTTTTCAGGTATATCCCTAAAATTTTTCTTGAGAATAACTCAAATAAACCATTTTCCTCTTCTGTATATGTGGAAAATAAAATGTGAATTAATGTTTCAACCTTCAGTCTTAGAGCTGAGGAGTTACTTGAAATACTTACATTGTATTAATTCAACTAATATCTACTGAGTTTACTCTCCCGGAGGCAGTATACATAGTGGTTTACTAAAGGCAGTATGCCCATATGGACTCAGATCAAACCCTGCTTTGACACATTCTAGCTATGTGGCCTCAGGAAAGTTTTTTTAAAACTACCCGTTTAAGTCTCTTCGACTCTAAGAGATATAAGAGCACCTACATTTACAAGGCTTTTGTAAATAAATATACGTAAGTCACTTAGGAAAAACTGTCTGACATAATAAATGTTCTGTAAATATAAACTGTCTGACATAATAAACGTTCTATAAATATTGGCTAATATTATATGTTGCCACATAACCCAACATAGCTGAACATCCAAATTATTTGTATTACAAATATATGACTCCTTTTCTGTTCAACGTAGCCATGTGACTAAGCTACAGCAAAGGGAATCTAAGTGAGGTGTGCCAGGCCTATAAAAACTTCCTTACATTCGATGCCCAGTCTCCCTTCTGGCTTGCTGGGGTGTTAGTGTCGATGTTAGCCTTGGAATGGACTTGGTAGAAATTGCAGTCTCTGACATTCTGGCTTCCTGAATGTGTAGAAGAGAGCCACACAGCTAACCTGTCCATTTGCCTAGGACTTTTCCATAACTAGGAAATAGATTTTCTGTTGAGTAGTGCTATTACTTTTGGGGATATTTTTTGACTATATCCTACGCTTTTCTAATTAACATAGGTAGCAGGAAATAAAAAGGCCAATAAGACATATTTTGGGGCTTAAAGAACTTTTAAACTTATGGAGAAGGAAACAATATTAAAGCTCAAGGTTGTGAAAAGTTTCTAAGAGAAAAAAACATCTTCAATTATAGAAACTCAAGGTTTCGAGGAAGACAAGAGATAACACTCAGTTGGGAGATCTTTGACTATTTCTTGGAATTGTACCTCTTGATGTTTGGCTTCAAGGAAGGGTGGAATCATGACAAATATGTGCAGCTTCTTGGACATAGAGAACAGCATAAACCAAGAGGCAAAGTGAGGAAATGCCAAATATTTTAGGAGAAAACAGCAAAGACTAAATTTGCCTGGAGTGAAAGAATGAATTACTAAAGATGGAAAAGTAGCTGGTATCAGACTTTTAAAAGATCTTTATCTCCCTGTATAAATAGGATTGGATTTGAAATGGGATTGAGAACACCTAAAGGTAGGAGAGCAGAAAAGAGTGATTACAGATATAATTAAGGAAGATTTTATAACCCTTTCCAATGTGAACCTTGATCCACTTTCTTTTCTACTCCATAATTCAGCAGTATCACACGACTTGAATATTTCCACTTTTGCTATTCCACATCGCTATACCTTTGTATATGTTGCTCCCTTAATTGCAGTACCACCCAGCTTAGATGTCCTCTTCTTCAGGAAAACTCACCTAACTTTTTCAAGGTTAAATATTTCACTACTCAGAGGCTGTACTATGTATATGAGTCTGGCCCATAATAGGTATTTAATGAATATTGCGTGTTTAATGAATATACTTTCATAGATTGTCTCACACTCTAGATCTATCTTTATTACAACACAGTGAACTCATGGAATATTCTTATTAGGTTTCATCTAGCTTTCTATCACCAGCATTTAGCACACTGTCTGGCATATAGTACAACTTTAACAATATTTGCTGAACTAAACTGATATGTGGTGAGAAAATAGAAGTAGGAAAACTCTTTAAAAATATACCTAATTCTCATTCTTAAATAAGCACCATAAGGTTTTTTCAAACTCATTGTTCATGTTATTAGAGAAAAAAAAAAAAGAAAAGGAGCACATTACTGAATTAGTAGCTAATACAATATAAATGAGTTTGGGACGCCACAGGCCATTTTTAAAAGCATGATGTTCTTTGCATTGATGCTTTTAAACAGTGTTAAGACTAAAGTTATGTACTCTCAGCAAACAGTGGTATCACAGCAAAATAGATGGAAATACCCAAATCTCTATTGTATAGATGTTTCTATACTAAATCCAAGGTAAATGCAACTTTTAAATTTAATATAATATTAATATAGTTTAAATTTTGACTTAAGGTGCAGTACTTGACAAAGTTTTGGAGACTTATGAGCCAGATTTAGAAAAAAAAAATTGTGAGGAAAGCAACTAAATTGATCAGTTCTCTCTGGCCACTAGAATTTTAGCTCTAACTATCAGTTTGGTTGGCTTGTTTCTTTGAAAAAACATATTTAAGTTAGCTTTTTTTTAATTGGTGAGTTGGAATTAATAAAAGTGTTATAACTCAATTGTCTATATAATAAATTTTAATGTTAGTATAGATAGAAACCACAAAATATACATGATATAAAATTCTTTGTTCTTACGTGTAAGACTTACATACATAAGCCATTAGGAAACTGTCAAATTTTTCTCATGTCATTTTACTTAACTTGGCTGATCATAACCTTATAATAGAACTGACATGCTAATTTTAGAGATATTTCAATCTATGTAATTACAAAATACACAGTCCTTAAAATACCAAGACTTCATTATGATGTTTATATAACACTAATATTTTATTTATTATTGACCTGCAGAGATTCTGTAAATACCATGGTTGTATATGATTGCCTGAAAATGGTTTCTACGCTGGGATCAAAGAGAGTTTATAGATTTTCTCAACTTTTGATGAGAGTAAAACAGCTTCTACACAGAATGTCATAGAATAGGTTTCTTCCATTCCTAAAGGTTATGCCATCTGTGATTATATCTTGTGTTGAACTATTAAGTATTTCATCAAGTATCAATAAGTAAGATTGAATAAAGGTGCTTACTTACTGCCTTAACCAGTTTTTTTTAATTTTCTTGCTTTAATCTTAATTTAGTCTACATAATGATAAAATACAAAATAAAATATCGATTTTTATGAATAGACTCTATAGTCTACATTGAGAGACAGGTGACATGATTAAAAGCACCAGCTTTGGGCGCCTGGGTGGCTCAGTTGGTTAAGCAACCGCCTTCGGCTCAGGTCATGATCCTGGAGTCCCTGGATCGAGTCCCGCATCAGGCTCCCTGCTCAGCAGGGAGCCTGCTTCTCCCTCTGACCCTCCCCGCTCTCATGTGCTGTCTCTCTCTCTCTCTCTCATTCTCTCTGTCTCAAATAAATAAATAAATTCTTTAAAAAAAAAAAAAAAGCACCAGCTTTGGCTCCATTAGAACTGGTTGTAATCTCTGCTGTGTCATATGACCTTGGACAAGTTACTAATCCTCTATGCCCAGTTTTCTTCATCCAGTATGAAGAAAATAGTATTTGTGTTTTAGCATTACCATTAGGATTAAAGGAGTGAATAATATACAAACTCCTAGAGCACCATAAAAATATTTACTATTGTAATATAGAGCAGTTTGTTCTTAGTGTGGGATAGAATTAGTAGAAAATTTGCATTAGAGAAAATATAAATCTCTGATTATTAAAAAGGTCTGTAATTATTTAAAGCATTGAGTCAAAACCACTACAAATCTACTTTTATTTGGGTCTTTAATACTCCCTAGGAAATTTTCTTTCAGGTGTCTCTCTTATACATTCCCCTTAATAGATATCCTTAAATTTTCACCTGTCTTCTCAAAGCTCCTATATTACTTATGCCTGATCCTCAGTCTACTTTACTGAGTAAATAAGGGACATCAGCCAAGAACTCTTTCAACTTCCTTCCAGGCCAACAACAAAGCTATTAGGATCTACATTTTCCCTATCTTTTCCCCCCAGTCCTTCAGTGAGAGACTATTCATCAGCTGTGTTCTCAGTTTTACCATCACTCACCTGATTGGAGACCCTGCTCTAACAATCATCAAGTCTGTAACTGGAACAAATCTCATTTGAGATCTATAAATACCTAAAGCTCAGCATATCCAAAATTGAATTTGATTATTAATCCTAGAAAGCCATTTCCCCCCCTCTTTCCTTTCTGAGTAGATAAGACAACCATCTAATCCTTCTATGAATTCAGCACATTTGTAAAATTTAAAAACAAGTCATCTTTTTGCTTTAGATCCATTCTTTCTCACTTTCCGTAAAATTACACTAGCTTATCTATCATCATCTATGTTTTCATGTTTGAAAACCTGCAACATTCTCCTACCAGGATGTCCTAACTCTAGATGAGGTATTAAAAACAAAAGAAAAACAAAGAACTCCATAACTAAAATACCACTCTCTGGCAAGTGGTGTGTTAGAAACAGCTCCTACCAATTCATGAGAGCCAATAGTTATATATTCAGGGATTTTTTTTTTAATGAATTTTCAAACCATTGGTAGCTTGAAATTAACCATGAATGGAGCAAGTTCTTGTACTACAGAAGTTAACAAACACTTCAGTTTATTTACCAGCACACATTAGGTCTTCACTCTGAAGCAACACTAATACATTTTTTAAAGATTTTATTTATTTATTTATTTATTTACTTACTTACTTACTTACTTGAGTGGGGGGAGGGGCATAGGGGAAGGGAGAGGGAGAAAATCTCAAGCAGACTCCACACTGAGGACGAAACCCAATGTGGGGCTCTATATCACAACCTTGAGATCATGACCTAAGATGAAACCAAGAGTCAGATGCATAACTGACTGAGTCACTGAAGCACCCCAATACTTTTTCCTTATTTGAGAGAGAAAAAGAGTGCATGTGCATGGGCACACGTGAGTGGTGGGGGGAGGGACCGAGGTGGAGAGAGAATCTCAAGCAGACTCTGTGCTGACTGCAGAGCCAGAGGCAGGGCTCCATATGGGGCTTGATCCCACAACCATGAGATCATGACCTGAGCTGAAATCAAGAGCTGGACACTTAACTGACTGAGCCACCCAGGTGCTCCACAACACTAATACCTTTAAAGTGTAATTCTTATGTTTGTCATTCTCATGCTTAAATTCCTTAAGTCAACTTGGCCCCCTTCTACTCAACAGTGGCAGTGGAGGAATAGGACTTATCAACCTCCACACCTTTGCTGTTTTTCTACTTGGTAAACCCTTCTGTCCCTGTCAAAAAACTTAATGCCCTCATGCCTGTCCCAGATCAATAGAATCACCAACCTCAAAATTTTAGAATGGCCTGTCACCTGCATCTCCCTGTTACATACATACTTCTCCTCCAGTGGCCTTTCACCCCAAATATTGGGTAATGTTGCCCTATGACTCTGGTCCCAGACACATTTTGTAATCTGAGCTATCCGCCCCTCCATCCTTTCCACCATATCTGGGGTCCCAATGCTTTAGTGTGACTTAAAAACAAATCTGACATTTCTCTAGTTTAGATCAATCACTGGGGACAGAGGAAGCACTGGGCCATCATCATCATCATCAGGAATCAGGAAATAAAAAATGCACCTCACACCCTGGGCAAATGTAAGTTTTACCAGACTTTTTAGACCTAATCAGAATAACCTTAAAGATAAAGAAAGAAAACTTAAGACCTTTCTACAGTAACATCAGTCCCAGCCACTGTGCTGAATAGGGATCTGATAGAGATCTGAATAGCAATATGATAGGGGTGAGAATCTTTGCTGATGGCCAACCATTCTGTCATTAAGGACTATGAGATATGCGTGTCAGCATGTGACCTGAGGATCACTTTCTAGCCCTTGACCATCAGTATTAGAAACTTTACTTCAATGACAGATGCTCCCCGATTCTCACTGTTGTCACACACCTGGTTACATCACACCAAAAAAATGGCAGCTATGGACTAAGTCCTGCCTGCTTACTCGCCCCTGTGTACAGGCTAAACTACCCCCAAAGAGTTGATACCTTGATACCCTGAGGTCAAATTACTTTTGACCGCATGTCTGATGTGCAGGCTGTGAAGGGTAATGTGACAGTTTGTGATATTCCTGTCTTTTAAGTAATCCCAGTTAAGTAAAATTTATATGTCATGATACAGGCTTAAAATGTAGTCTATAAAAAAAATGTAGTCTATAAACACATTTCTGAATAAAACAAAACTATAAACTCCATAAGGGCAGAAATTTTGTCCGTTTTACTCACTACTATATCCTCACCACCTAAAACAGTGCTTCACATATCCTGGATACTTAATAAATATTTGTTAATTTAATGAATACATGGCAGTAGGAACGTGTTGTTAAAAGGAATCCAGAGGAGAGAATTGATAACTATGTTTCAAAAGCACAAGCACAGTGCTATCCCCTAGGACACAGAGGAAATCATAGTTCCGCCTTCAAGCCATTATCTGTCTGGATGAGGCCATAAAACTCTGAACAAGACCTTGGTTTTCTCTTCCTTTGAACATGCAATGTAGGATGTCTGTGTTTCTGATCAGCGTTTTTACTAAAGAAAAAGCTCTACTTGTTTTCAAAGTCTTTTGTTTGAAATAGAGATAGTCTAGGTATGTCCCAAGTGACTTATAAGACCTGCTAAGCTTTCTAGCTTCTCATCTCAGTCAGTGATTGATCATTTATTTTGCTTTAAAAAAATCCCATAAAATTATGTGAATATTTTATAATTGCAAATATTGGCTGAAAATTGATTTAAAGAAGGAGAAATAAGAAATAATTAGTAAAGAATGGGCAAAATGTATGATGATTCATCATGAATTGCAAATGACCTTTACATGTGCCTAAATCATCATTGTTAAGACCCAAATCCTATGGTTGGAAACACTGATTTTCAATCAAATTGCCCTTTTAGACATTCTGTCAAGTTAACCAGTCAAAGGAGGCATCCCAGAGTAAGAAACTGGAGAGACAAAAAAGGAGTAAACAAGGTGGAAGTGAAGGAGGAGGAAAAAAAGAAGATACTACATGTATAAAACTCTAGACTGATAGAAGCAAGCATGCTTATCTTTGGAGCAGAGAGAACAAGAAATCTCTTGTCAGCAATATCACAATATCTGATATGTATTAAGCACACTATAAATACTTGTGAATTATTTAATTTTGCTTACATGTATCTTGTATCATGAATATGTATTATTTTTGTGCTAGAAAAAAACCATGAACAATGAAAGGAAATAATGATAGTTTTTTTTTTTAAGATTTTATTTATTTATTTGACAGAGAAAGACATAGTGAGAGGAGGAACACAAGCAGGGGGAGTGGGAGAGGGAGAAGCAGGCTTCCCGCAGAGCAGGGAGCCCGACGTGGGGCTCGATCCCAGGACCCTGGGATCATGACCTGAGCCGAAGGCAGGAACATAACAACTGAGCCACCCAGGTGCCCCAAGAATGATAGTTTTTAAATAAACCCTATGGGGCCCCAAATTACCAGTTTTGGCAAAACAGGTGACTAGGGATGTTCATTTTCGCCCAGCAAGTCAATTCAAGCACATTTGTCATATACACCAATGTCCAATAATAACTCTAAACTGTTCTCATTGCTCAGCCAACTGTAAGTTCTCTGAAGAGAGGTGACAAGTTGACCATTGTCTTATCAGCACCTAGCTCAGTACCTGCAGCTCACTGTACACATTTGACAAATAACTCTGGACGGAATGAGTATATGCGCTTTCTAACACTTGTATACTTAGTTTAGAATGCCCTGTTGATGATTTCCAAATCTAAACATCCCATGCCTCCTGAACATTTTCACTTGTGTGTCTCACAGACACCTCAACACAAAATTTCAAAACATGTCCCTTTTTCCATGCTCAATGAGCAAATGGCACCACCACAATTGAGGTCATTAACTTTTGATTACCTTAGATTTCTCCCTTCTCAATGGCTGACTCCCTTCATTAATTACTAAGACCTATAGAGTCTCCCTTTCTAAATCCCTTGAAATCATTTCACCTTTGCTATTTCTCCTGTCATTTTCCAGGCTTTCATCCCTTATTAACAGGATTATAGTCATATCCTTCTAATTCCACTAACTTCCATCTCATTGTTACCACAGTGACATTTCTAGAATGTAAATTTGATTAGTTTTTACGCCTTTAAAAATCCTTTAATATCACTGGGATACCTTTTAGGATAAATTTTAGACTCTACTTTAAGGTAGTCCTTTTAATAATCTTTTACATTAAGAAAAATGTAGTTTTAGAAAGAATTTATAACCCCCAAAGGAATTTATAAGTACTCCCAAAATTTTGCTACGAAGTATGAGATATCCCATATATATATATGATATCTAACATGAGTTATCTACAAAAAATAAAATGTAGGGTAATTGTCTTCATGATTCTAATAGTATCAGCAGATCCAATCCCGGTTTTAAGTATTCACAAAACCATAAATTTTTCATGTGGTTTTTGCTCGTGCTTCTTTTTTTCCTGTGCTTATTTTGACATTGCTAGATAGATATACAGCCCTTTGGGCCTAGGTAACATGACACCTCAGCACTCTATGTAGCTCTAGAAGTCATAGATATTGAGGAAGGGTTAATAATAACCCTTAGGGGGCGCCTGGGTGGCTCAGTCAGTTAAGCGGCTGCCTTCGGCTCAGGTCATGATCCCAGGGTCCTGGGATCGAGTCCCACATCAGGCTCCCTGCTCTGCGGGGAGCCTGCTTCTCCCTCTCCATCTGCCTACTTGTGCTCTCTATCTCTCTGTCAAATAAATAAATAAAATCTTTAAAAAAAAAAAAAAACCTTTAGTATATTTTTTCTCCAAGAGTCCTGTCTCTTTTCGTTCACTAATTTCCAAAAAAGTTTTCCTGCATTGTTAAGTGTTTTAGCTGCAGGAGACAGTCAGTATTCTTGCCTTGTTTGTTCTATATCATGTCTCTTAACTGCAAGTTCTCTGGAGCTGCAACTTTTATTTGTCTAGGACTGGTCCACCATGTACATTTCCTGTCTGAAACAGTGAATAATAATCACCTGGTAACTACAATGTGAAAGAACAGCATGAACAGAGCTGCAAAGCAAAATCATGATTCAGAATGTCACAATCATCTTGTGCACTCACTTTTGCATCAAAGTGGTAGAAAGTCCGATTGCTCTCTCCTCCTCATTTAAAATAGTCAACACATCGGGGTGCCTGGGTGGCTGTCATTAAGCATCTGCCTTCAGCTCAGGTCATGATCCCAGGGTCCTGGGATCGAGCCCCGCATCAGGCTCCCTGCTCTGCCAGAAGACTGCTTCTCCCTCTCCCACTCCCCATGCTTGTGTTCCCTCTCTCACTGTGTCTCTCTCTGTCAAATAAATAAATAAAATCTTAAAAAAAATAGTCAACATATCTATTTATTTCTTCATGTAATGCTATCTAGTTTTTTTTCCTATTCATACTTTATGTGATGAAGCCTCAATTTTGACAGATAAGTAGTTAGTTGCATTCAATTTCTGTCCTTTCCCCCCCATGGACACTACATTATAGATGTTTCTTTTTTAATGCAATCAAAATTTACTATTGAGCATCTCATTTTTTACTAACCCAAAGGCTAAATATTTATCTAATTTTTATGTGACATTTTATTCTTATGCTTTTCTTGCACAAATAAATTAAAACAGAGGGAGAGTTCTATTAGAATGCCTACATCTACAAACAAATGTCATTTATAATAAAGCTATATTCAGATCCCAAATGATTACCTATAGAAACAAATACTGAGTTTTACAAAGAATTGTCTAAGTCTATAGAAGCAGGGTGCTCTATTGTGTCTAACCATATATAGGTAAATTACAAAAAAAAAATGGCCACAATTCCTCTATTCCTCTATGCATGCATCTTTGCAATGTGACTTTGCTGTATCAGGTGATGAGCTCTCTCTCTCCACATGTTGCATCTGCATTTGGCCATGTGACTCACTTTAACTGATTAGACATTAGCAAGCAGGATGTAAGAAGATGCTTAAAAATCACTTTTACATTATGGCTTGTTCCCTCTTACTGTTGGGACCCTTTTCGTCACCATGTGAAAAAGCCCCAGGCCAGCATAATGGAGCACAAGGAACCACATGAAGCAGAAGCAAGTTGAGGATCCCTGCACCTGCCAACATAAAATTCAATCATCCTAGACTCTTCAGCATTAATCAAGCTACCAGTTGAGAATAGATATCAATTACGCTAATCCAGACCAGAATAATCACCTAGAAGCTGACCTAGAGACATGTGAGTAAATGAAATGGTGACTGTTTTAAGTTTTGGGCTAGTTTGTTATGTAATAATAGATAACTGATAGAATAGCCATTTGCTCTTTGTATTATAGACAGGTAGCAAAGACAATGGTGCAATTTACAGCTGCAAATTAACAGGCTATATCTTGTTTTTTCCCACCAAAAAGTAATTAACTTCTTTTACTCTTCCCTATGTTTGTTTGTTTGGTTTCTTTTCTTTTGTCTCTCAACCTGCAAAAATTATTATCCAAAATCCCAAACCACTCAAGAAAGCCAATGACACTAAGGGAATTCAGAAACTAGAAAAGAGAGCTATTATGTACATATTTTAATTGCTACCATTTTCATTGATCTACTATTAAGTCTGATCATAATACCTGTATATATTTCTAGGACCTCTAAAAGTATAAATGTGGTTTATAGAACCATATTAATTTTAAACAATACCAATATAAAAAAGTAACTGGCTATCTCAGAAAGTTTGTTATAATAGAATTTAATAATATAAAAAGTTACATTTACAGAATCTTGTAATTTAAAACCATTCTAGCTTGATAAATATTGGAAAGCCAGATAAATATTGGAAAATGATGAGCCCAGAATTCAAAGAAAAATAGCCAAGTCATTGTTCATTTGATTATATTTTCTTATGCCAGGTAATGTTTCATAGACCTCTAAGTCTTATATCTAGTCAATAAATAATCTGAATTATTATAACCCATGGTGTGAATCATATATATAATATGTACTGGTATTTTTTATTATTATAGTATCTTATAGTCATAAGCTCCAGGGAGGGGAGGGGTCTTAAAATGAAGTTGTCTGAAGTCCTAAAGTGAATCTCAAAATTATCAAAATCATTCTTCTATAGTTCATTTTTGCTCAAAGTATCCAATTCTAAGTATTCTCTATGTAAAATGAACTACAATATTCTCTTGTTGTAATGTATATATATGTATACATATATATATACACACATACATACATACATATATACATCTCTTGTGTCTTTTTTCCCCCACAGGGAAAATTATTCATCTGTAACAATGATTTGCATTGCTTAGATAAGCTTTCTTTCAGTTCTGGGTGGAGAAACCCCAGAAAATAAATATCCAGATATAATAGTATATTTATAATTCTATCCAAAAGGGTTTGCTCTGCTTTCTGTTTGTTTTTTCATTCTTATATTTGCGGTAGGCTATGAGCCAGCCTGCCTTAGGCCAGATGACAGCATTAAGAAACAGAATATAAGAACTAGAGAACACTGGCAAAGCAAGAACAGCAGAAGGACCTTACTGGTAATAGGGGAGACCCTTGATTATGATTTGGATTTGTCCTCAGGCTAATGGTTAAAAATTAAAATTTAAAAAAGAAGGGGCGCCCCTGGCTCAGTCGTTAAGCATCTGCCTTCGGCTCAGGTCATGATCCCAGGGTCCTGGGGATCGAGCCCCACATCGGGCCCCTTGCTCAGCAGGAAGCCTGCTTCTCCCTCTCCCACTTTCCCTGCTTGTGTTCCCTCTCTTGCGCTCTCTCTCTGTCAAATAAATAAAATCTTTAAAAAATAAAAAAATAAAATAAAAAAGAAGAACAAGCCTGATAGCCCTGCTCTCATGGTCTCCTCTTACAGGATAGATTCTGTACTCTGGAAGAACTGCATTCATGACTGAACTTGGAGTTTGCCCTCAGGAGGAATAAGGCTGACATCAGAGCAGCTCCCACACTTAAATGTGGATCTCTCTTACTGTTTGCTTGTTTAGTGGTTAAGCAAAATGAAAGAGAACTTCAATCAAATATAAACTGTCATTATAAAGACATTCTAAAGTCTAACCGGGATTCACCATCCTCACCTAACAAAATATATCTTCATATGCTACCTTACAGCTACTTTGCAACTTCTTCAATCAGTTGGGCTTTATGCTTCCTAGCATCTGCTTCCATGACATGACTATAACCAAGGCAAATATATTAATAGCATTATCTGCCCCTTAAATATACTCAAATGCGGCATTAGACTTTTTTAATTCTCTCCTCTCAAAATAATAATTTACAACCCTTACATATACTTACTATTTTCTGTGTCTATCGAAATTAACCGGCACTGTAATATAATGTATTATTTATATTGCTCCTAGAATTTAAGCTCTCTGGTGCTTTAGAGTATTTTAATTTATAAAATTATCTTCTCTCATATCACATGACAAATAAGTCATCACAATCCTTCTCTTAAACTTATTAATGTGAGCAATGAAACAGGACAGTAAGAAGACCTGAAACCTGTGAAAATCAGACTGGGAGAGAAATGCGTATACTACACCTTAAACTTTGCTGTCTGCCAAGGCTTGAGTTGAATATGTGTTTTGTATGAACAACTTAAAGATTATGAAAATTACATGGAAAATAAGTATATGTAAGAACAAAAATTAACAGCAGCGATTTTTGTTTAATGGCAAAGGCCTGAGATATACTAGAAACTTTGTGCATGATGAAGACAGTACAGAACTAAATCAGGGACATGGGATAATCTACTTATTTCAAGTAGGCTCTAGAATTAGCTCCTGCTTTTTCCTGGCAACCAACGCAATAAGAAAAATACTGAAAATATAGATTTCATTGTTGGACAAATGGGAATATTCAAGTGCATTTTGAAAGCAAATACATTCTTTGCACTCAAATCTGGGCAGCACCCACACTGTGCTTCCTAACATCATAATAAGTAGGGTTTTCAGATATGATTTTATAATAGATACAGAATCATTTCTCAAAAGGCTGTGTCTTCTAATAAGCACTGGTAGATGAAACCCAGGACATGAAACTAAGTGATAACTCAAGAATGAGCAACTAAAATAATATCCAGGTATTTTAATTTATTGTCCTCTAAATTAATACAAGGGATGTGTTTAGAAAAAATTACTTTCTTTTTTATTTTATTTTATTTATTTATTTGAGAGAGAGAATGAGAGACAGCACAAGAGGGAAGAGGGTCAGAGGGAGAAGCAGACCCCCCGCCGAGCAGGGAGCCCGATGCGGGACTCGATCCCGGGACTCCAGGATCATGACCTGAGCCGAAGGCATTCGCTCAACCAACTGAGCCACCCAGGCGCCCGAAAAAATTACTTTCTAAATAGGATGACATAATTGACCTGTTGTTTACATTCTCTCTTTCAGATATCACATGTTTACACAGAGATTTTGGCAAGCACTGGATTACATATGATTCAAAGTTCAAATTTCTATTTCTACAGAATTCTGTCATGGAAAATGGTTATAAGAACCATATCTTATATTTTCATAGTTCTTTAAATTTTATAAAACACTTTCTTTTCTATCATCTCCTCCAAAACAAAACCAAAAAACCCTTGGATTACAGACATTTTTATTTTCCATTTTACAGATAGGAAAACTGAGGCCTTCAGTAAAAGGTGGATTGCCCAAGATCAGTTTATTTATTCAACTGACATGAAGACTCTATCCACTGCCTTCTTTTTCTCATCCTAGGCACAGTGTTTGCAGTGGGGATACATTAATAAATGATGATGAGACAGACATGGTCTCTAAACTTTAGGGCTCTCCACACAGGTCTCTCATTCATCAGCCACGTCATCTGAATTGCCTCTGCAAGCCCCGACACAACCCTTAATCTCTAGGCCACCTCAAACTTTTACAGAGAGATCTGAAATACAGCACGAGAGGACATTTACTGAAAGTTTGTCTCTATTTTTTATCCAAGATCGAGTAATTATTTTTTTATTGGTAAGGACCAATAAAAGTCCTGTGTTTCACCTAATTTCTTCCCAGCATTCTGAATGTGAACAGCAAAATCTTTATAGGTAGATTCTTCTGTTCAAGTCTGAGGTGAGCCACTCTTACCAACTTTCCAAAGTATGAGAATATTACTTTATATACCCAAGATTCAGTGACCTCAAGTATAAAAAGCAGATATTAATACTGTCTCAAAGGATTTTCATAATCAGATCACGATCAGATGTTAAAACACTTAAAACATCGGACACACACTAAATGCTCATTAAAACGAAATGCTTACTATTATATTAGCCCCTGCCTGCACCGTACCAGCATATGTGAATCTCAGCTCATGTTAGAGTTTAATTTTCTCCAGCTCAGCTTAATTGCTTACTCCAAATCTATTCTGCTCAGGTGGCTAAATACGTTCTCCTTCTCACCCCTCCACCAGGGTTGTGCCAGGGGCCTAGAGCCATCTGTGGTGGCGGGCACTTGGTTAAGGGAGGGGACTGGGATATAAGGTCCTCTGTCATCTGTTGGCTATATTAACTCTTTTGTGTTATGCTTGTGGCAGGGAAATCATGGTCATGGCTGCCTCAGATTGCGAGTTGTCCCCTGCCACCAACCCTCTCTTGGGCCTAGCTACCTCTCTATTCTCAGACCGACATATTTCCATGTACTCTCCCTTCCATTTTTCCACTACCCAGAATATCTTTTTCTAGGCAAGAAAAAATATCCTTTCCATCTCATAACACTAGCTGTACATCCTCTTCTCACTCTGGGGTTTAATTATTTGGAGAAAAACTATCATGGAGACCACTGTTTTCCCCTTTCTTCTAAATAAAGGAAAGAGGAAAAACATATCCTATAATGCCTCAAAATATTATTTGATCTTATAATTTTGGTCCTTCAAAGTCTGAGACCCAGTGGCTAAGTGTACCACTCTCTGTGGCTAGCTTTCCCTGATGCCTACTGGCACTCCACCTCCATTTAAAAACAGTGTTGAGGGGGGCTCCTCGGTGGCTCAGGCGGATAAGCATCTGCCTTCGGCTCAGATCACGATCTAGGGGTCCTGGGATCCAGCCCCACATTGGGCTCTCTGCTCAGCAGGGAGTCTGCTTCTCCCTCTGTGATCTCCCTCACTCTTGCTCTCTTTCAAATAAATAAATAAAAATAAGTAAATAAATAAGTAAATAAAATCTTTTAAAAGATAAATAAAATTTAAAAATAAAAACAGTGTTGATTCCCAATTGTCTGCCATATCATCTGCCTGCCTGAGACAAGAACAGTGCACCCCACTTACCTCTGAGAAGTCTGGCTCTAAGCTGAGAGTCTGTGTAGGATTTCTCAGGCCTGGCGGTAGGCAGTCGGCGGGGGCATGAGCTGGCAGTTCTCCTGGGGAAGCTGGCCCCCGCAGACCTGCGCACAGCCAGTGCATCGGGGTCACTGGTGCTGCACTGAGGTTTCAGCTCCCCCCACTCTCCCCGGCCAGCCACGCTCTTCCGCAACGCTACTTTCTTAGCCCAAACACCTTCATTCACAGGCCTCTTTTCAGGGGCCTTCAGCTGAGCCCTGCCCCCCCAGGTGCATCCGCTGAGACCTCCTCATGCGGAAGGGAGTGTCTTGAAACACTTTTCTCCACTCTCAGAGCTCAGTTAGCTCTTACCTCTCTCCCTCTGCTCAGCCCACGGGTCCGTTAAATGGCTTTTTGTGCAGGGCTCCTTTGGGAGTGAGATGATGCAGCCCACCTGGGTGCTGATCCACCTGCTCTTCTGGTGAGATTCCGTGAGGAAAAGTAAAACATTGTGGGAGCCAGCACTCTCTCCTGTTCAGCCTCTTGCTTATACTGTCACAGTAAGTGATTAAAGGTGTGCCTGTGACTTTCCTTTTGGCTGGGTGCCTTAATCAACTACTCTGATAACCTGGCAGCTCAGCTCTCTCCAGTTTAGCCAAGCTCTTGACAACCCTCTGGACTTCTGTCGCTGTATTCCCTAGAACTACATTTTTTTCTACCTCTAAATAACTTAATAATCTAAATACTTCTTTATACCTGTAACTGTGCCTGTGGCCTCTTCTCCTCTCCTTGTGTATTATCTGAATTTCAGTCCCAGGATGGTTTGCCCTGCTCCTCTGCAGAAGCCAGGGACCAAACCAGTACTGCCATGAGATTACAATATGTGGGAGAATTAGAGTTTCTCTTCCAACTCCACCATTTTTCATCTATAAAAAAATACAGGGGCGCCTGGGTGGCTCAGTTGGTTAAGCGACTGCCTTCGGCTCAGGTCATGATCCTGGAGTCCCAGGATCGAGTCCCGCATCGGGCTCCCTGCTCAGCAGGGAGTCTGCTTCTCCCTCTGACCCTCCCCCCTCCCCTGCTCTCTCTCTCATTCTCTCTCTCAAATAAATAAATAAATAAATAAATAATCTTTAAAAAAAAATAAATAAATACATATGCTTTAGATATCATAAAGTTCCTTTATGTGTTAAAAGCATAGGAAAAAAATTATATGGGCCTATTATCTGTAGGAAATAACACTTTTTTTTTCTCCTCCAAGGAATTTCTCATGTAGTTTGCTGTGTTGAAATTTATATTTGCTTTGGAATCAGAGCAATGTGGATTCTGATCTCAGCTCCTCCTACCTCCTGGAGTAACTTTCTTGAGGCTCAATTTTCTTAAATGTAGAAGTGATTAATACCCCTTCCATAAGATTACTAAGTAAATAAAACTAAATAAAAATAAAAATAAATAAAATCAGTAGCATATGTAATATACCTAGGAATGCACTTAGCCTAGAGTGTACACTCAACAAACGCTACTAACATTTCGTTTCCTTAAATTGCAAGTAAACAAATATGCATAAGAGAGATGATTAGAATTTTTATATGAAGAGAGGAAGCTTTATTAATTTATTATCTTATCAATAAAATAACTTGTTGACCTATTGATTTTTTTTGACCTATTGATTTTTGTTGGTGCTTTATCCTAACGTGTCCGTAAGGATGAATTAACTACAAATACACTCTCAAATGCACTTTTGAATTAGCATTTTAGATAGATTATTTTTCACTGATGCTCACTTAGGTATTGAAGAATAACTGCCCCAAAACTTTTTTAGTAGAGTTGACTTGAATTTTCTCCCTGATTCTAATATGGTCACCACTATAGTTACATTTTAAAACACATTTAGTTCTTCATGATAAAGTATATTTTTAGTATGCAGGGGAATACATGAATATCTATATACATGCAATTTCTATATATAATCAGATGGAGAAATCATTTTGGTTCTTTTAGTAGTTATGTCAGAAACTGCAGATATAAGTTAAAAGAAAGAGTAAGGAATTACCCAGTTCCATACCATGCTAAATTAAAGCATAAAGTCTCAAAGACTTCTTTCCCACTCTGAATCTTGATAGTATTATTGTACTTGGTTTGAAGAATAATTGAACCCTTAGCCAAGACTATAAAGCTTGACCAAAAGACAGGCCCATATATGGAAATGATGAAATGTCAAGACATGTTTTAAACATTCTTATCTTCTTTATGGTTGAGATGAGACAGAGTATGATAGTCACCCTTAGTAGAATTCCATCTAAAAATATATTTGCAATCAACAATTTAATAAACTTCTTAATAAAAATAACTTGCTAGGCAAAATGATATTTTAATGTATATACACATTAAAGTGGTTCTAGAAGTTAATGCAATGTCAGATATCTTTTGGCAGTTAACCCCCCACTAGGCCTTCAGATCCAGGGAGAGAATGGGCTTTCTACAATTACTGATCTCTGGATCATACTCCCCTCTTTTATTTTTTCAGCAATTGGCACAGTAAGGGCTTCCTGTAATTACTGAAGTCTAAGTAAAGTCTCATCCCCCCTTTTGCTTCTCAAACCCTTCCACTACTTTTGTAGCCAGCTCCCTGTGATAAATTTTTCCAGTTTGAATTTGTACAGTTGTTTCTGTTTTTCTATCTGGACAATGACAGATGTACCATGGTAGTTGGTGGGCAATATATGCCATCACATCATCTGTATCTACCATAAGGGCATAACATCCAAGAGGTTAGGAATAATGTTTGTCAATGTAAAATTAAATGAATTTAGTCTTGTTGGCTTATAAAGTAACTCTCCAAACATTATTTTATTTGTTTTTTTATACTGTTTGGAGCATATGATAATAAGTAATATTTATAAATATTTAAATTTATATGTATGACCCTCAAGAGATTAATTGATCTGCTTATGATTAATTCATTTATGGAATAACTATGACATCAAGCACTTTCCACCCCCAGACGTTGGATGCTGGCATCACAGCTCATCTGCAGCTGGGAATAGGTGGCTGCCCCTCCATGACCAGGTTGAATGCTGCACTTTTCCTGCCGCATTAGAGCCCTGAGTGCTAGTAACAGGTCTTATATTCATGCTTCAACTGCCATAAAGGTTGACGGGTCTTGCTTAGGTTGCAGGTAGGCTCTACCCAACTAAGACAAATAGAGTAGAAAACTCTCCAAACATAAGAAAGGGATTCATATGCTGAACTGAAGAAAAAGAAAAAAAGGAAGTGGGAGAGGGAAGGAAGGAGAGAGGGAGAAGAAGGGGGAAAGAAAGAAGAGAGAAAGAAAAAGAGAGAAATCAAGAAAGAAGGAAATCAAGAAAGAAAAGAAAGAAAGAAAGAAAGAAAGAAAGAAAGAAAGAAAGAAAGAAAGAAAGAAAGAAAGAAAGAAAGAAAGAGAAAGAAAGAAAGAAAATGGACAATTGTCCTCTATAGCTGCTTAACACCAAAGCCTGGGTTTTTCATCTGAAGCTGAAAGATGAGTAAGACGTCATTGCTACAGTAACAGCAAGCATTTGGGGTAGGAATGTTGCCTTACTCATCTTTTATATTACCAAATAATGTAATCCTGGGACCAATCCTAGGACCAGTCCATACTTAAGGATTTCCTATAGAATTCATAAACACGTTCTGTTATTCCGTATGTGGATAAACTTTGAACAGATTAAACTGTATTTATCTTCTTTTCTCTTAGCATCTAACTCTACTCAGTTTTTCCATGTTTTTTGATTCTAATGAAAAAGAGCTGATAGACATAGTGAGTCAAAATAGAAAACTTTTTTTTTCTGTCATGTAATAACCAGCAAACTGTGTCTCAGGTGTAATTGTTGGGTAATATATTATTCTTGCCTGGAAGATTGTCTCTCCATGTCACCGTTTTCAGTCCAGCTGAGTTTTATAGCACATAAACAGGACTTAACACCTCTCCTTTCTTTCATTCTTTTTTCGTCTTTTCTCCCAATACATGAAATGAATAGGGAGTATTTTGCACAATATGTTACTCTAGAAGGATGTCTGATTTAGTTACAAACATAGTGGGGATTTAAATACAAACAAGTGCTCTCTAACAGTCATTAAAGTCTATCCATTATTTTAATGATGTTATTTGTATTCGATCACACCTGGAATTCCTCATTCAGAAACTATCATCTCAATATGGTTAAAGCCTACAAAAGTTATTTTCTTTTCTCTAAATTACATTTCATTTTTGTACTAACCATATAAATATATTACTAATGATAATACAATAATTAGACTTGGTTGTAAATAATTTTTGCAATAAAAATTCCAATTAATATTATAAAAATAATTTTTCGACTAAAAAGGATTTTCTTTAAATAGTATTGGCTTTGGAAATAATTCCTAAGTACATGTTTTGTTTATGTGGCTTTTTAAAAACAGTCTCATTTGATAACACCACACACCGTGGTTGTAGTATTCATAATATATAAAATGAATCTCTTAGCTTTAACACACATCTCATCTGAAACTGACTTATTTAAGATCATATTCCAATCCTGTCTAATCGATTCTGGCCCTGTTTCTAGTTATCTCACAATACATATCTACCAATAAGAGGCAAATATAAATACAGCCAGAGAGAAAAGAAAAGACAATGGAGTAGAGAAAATAAATGATAGAGTCCCACCATTACATAGACCAGCTATTTAACCTCAGAACCTCCACACCTCCTGGCTAGATTTCTCTGAGAGACAACATCTTGAGAAGTAATTCCATTTCCTTAAAACTCTCTAAAAGCTTTAATTAAATTGTGTACATACACAGAAGCTGAACCAAAGGTCACCTACCCAAGCAAACAGGGAAAACACATAATTGTAAAACATTCAATAAATGTGTTTTAAACAACTGCAGGATGTGTCCGGTTAACTTCCAAATTATATAGTAGAGTGAGGGGCTAGCCTAGAAAGCCAGCCCATATTTGCTTTCCCTCCTTCAGCCTCCCCCTATCTAATTGAGCCTAGGATGTTTCTCAATCATTAAGAAATCCCCATCACTATTTAATGTGCTTCTTTAAAGTCCAATGAATCATGTCCATTAGCTTCATCTAGATAAGCTCATTAATGAATATATTATCATTATAATTGGCTTTGGACTCCTGAAACAAATAAGAAGAGTGAAACATTGAATCTTTGAGTACCTGGTGTTCTATATTTTGCTTGGATCAAACAAAAACTCATTTCAACAAATTCAAGAAGGAGGAAAAAATAAATAGATGCCTAGGAAAAAATAACAATCTCTTTTCACAGCAATTGTTTCTACAATATTTGGAAGATCAGAGAGCTGTCACTTTCTCTAACTTTATTTGCAATTTTCTATAGCCAAGCCTGTTTTATCTACTTTGTTAGTGAAGTATTTGTTTTTGCAAAGCTATGGCAATAAAGACAAAATATAACTATAATGCATCATTGCAGGCCTACTGTTTTATCATCTCACACATGTGACAAATACAAATAGAGATTATATTTTAGAAAGTTAATTTTTCAGGTTGCCTAAGTATGGGCAGTTTTACAAGCAAATTTTACACAACTCTCATTGTACAATAATTAGGAGCAAAAATGTGAGGGATAAAAGGTTGTTTTGGGAGGGGGGTTTAAGCAAAACTTTACAAATATGGGGCACCTGGTTGGCTCAGTCGGTTAAGCGTCCGGACTTGATTTCAGCTCAGGTCATGATCTCAGGATCGTGAGATCCAGCCTGGTGTTAGGCTCCACACTCAGCAGGGAGTCTGCTTTTCTCCCTCTCTCTCTCCCTCTCCTTCTGCCCTCCCCCCGACTCACGCTCTTTCTCTCTCTCTCTCAAATAAATAAATAAGTCTTTAAAAAATAAAAATAAAATTGAAACCTGAATATCAAAATGAGAGATCACATTGTCATGAAGAGTCAAATAAATAAATAAAATCTTAAAAAAAAAAAAAACTAGGAATTAAAGTTAACGACAACAACAAAAACATGGCAACAATAGAAATGACAAATCCCTGGGGAGACAGACCATTTTCTTCAACTGGTTTGTGCTAGATGCAAGAAGAATGAATGTCAGTGAGCCAACCCAGAGGTAAGGACAATCACAGATGGTAGGAAGAAGTTGGAAACAGAGTTTTACATTCTGTTTTTCCCTCTCCCCAGCACAGACTTTACAAATTCATGCCGGGCCCTTTCCATCAGAGCACTCAACAGCAGCAGTCCAGACAGAAGCCCCTGGGAGAATCATGAGGTGAGCACACGTCCTGCTCCCTATTGAGATGAGAAGTTGAAGGAAATAGGAGAGGACTGATCAGAAAACCATGGAAATTAATTCCTCCACTACTTCCCTTTGAAATATCTGGTATGGCTGATTACAGCCTGGAGACAATACTCCCACAAAGCTGCTTCTCCATAAGGGTTTATAACGATAACCTCACTCAAGACAATTTTGGGCATGTTGTAGGTTTGCAGTCAGCCACCCTGGCACTTGGTGTTCGCTTCTCCCTAAACTCCATGTGACCCACACAGATAATTCCTGGGTTTGGTCCTTTCTAAAAAACAATGCAGGCAGCATAGCTGATACTTCTCCCTAGAAGGGCATGAAGCCACCAGTCAAAGTAACTGAACGCTTGAGGTATATGACTACCTTAAATATAAAATAACTTACTGGAAAACATATTCTAAACAGAGTTACTGAAGAGGATGCATAAACACTTTAAAATAATAAATTTGTACTTAAGAAAAGACCAGCAAAATTAAATCAGAAATAAATTATAGTAATGAATCAAAAAGAAGAAAAATGGGGTAAAACAAATGAAACAACCTATTGCATAAGAAGCAAGATGGGATCTGCTGAAGAACAAATTAGTGAGTTAGAAGATCAGATACATGAACTCTCCTAAAGGGAGCAGGAAGGATTAAAGAGACATAGAGCATGTATACAGAGAGAGAGCTATGCCAATTATCAGATAACAAGAGTCGCAGAAAATTAAAAGCATAAAGACAGACAAAGGAGGATGAAAAATCCCAAATTTAAGTGATCTATACATTGACAAAGAGGACAGATAATGTGAAATGTGAAAACACTAAAGACAAAAAAAAAAAAATTCTGTAAGCCCACAGAAAGGGATCACCTATAAAAGTGCAAGGATCAAAGAATGTCAAATGTCAGTGGATACAGGAAGACAGTATAGTATTCCTAAAATAGTAAAGGAAAATAATATTGAGCCAATAATTTGATTCTACCTTAAAAGTAATTTAAATAGGTGGCATAACAACAACAGCAACAGCAACAACAAAAATCCCTGACATACAAGGTCTTAGAAAATGTGCCATGCAGAGACTCGAACTAGAAATATTTTGGAAATAAACACTCAAATAATAAGAAAACTTAGAAGACTTAAATATTTGCGCTGATATTTGAACCTCAGTCAGCCTGCTTATGAAGTCCTATTCTTTTCACTCTACTATACTGTCTTTATGTTAATGGTAATATTATCTGTTTTGAATGACTTTGTATTTAAAGCATGGTGCAGATGTAAAAAGTCTTCTATAATTATTTAAAATTCAATTCACTTAAATGCCATAACTTCATTACATATTAATTAGAACATCTTTCACTATATTTATAGGATTATAACATTATGATCATACTGGCTTATACAGCCAGTATGTGTCTGAGAATGAAAGTGAGATCCCCAAAATCATTGGAGGGAGCAGCAGACTTTCCAATTGAATTGACTATACCATGTGTGTAGCCCTGATCATGTACAAGATATTGTGGTGGTATATAATATGACTGAGCGTACAGGATGGTTTTAATGGCATAGTGATAAAAAAGATAGTCATTTTAGCTCTTATCTGCCAGCCTACATAAATAAATCCTATTTGTTCACCATCAAAATATATCCTAAATATAATCACTTCTTACAACTCCACTGGCACCATCTTGTTTATCACTGCTTCTATGGTAGTAATCTTCTAACTCTTCTCCCTACATCTACACATCTCTTCCTTCTGTATATTTATTTTTCCAGTATCAGCTTGACTGATCATTTTAACACTTTGATCAGATGATAGCATTCTCCTACTCAGTCTTCTCCAGTGGCTTTCCATACATTAAAATAAGCACTTTCCACATACACAGCACTGTTCTCCGTGCCAACATGCACCAACTCATTTGTTCCTGAAACATACCTAGGATCCTGATAAGTAAATTAAGGCATAGAGAAATTAAGCATCTTACCCAAAATTATCTAACCAGTAGGTCGCAGTCAATGTTGGAATTTATGGCCTTTCCTTCTACTTCATTTAGCTCTATCCAGACTGCCTGATTGATGAATGTATTCTCCTCCACTATCCCATTCCTATTACTGCTGTTCTCTTGGTATTAGACTCCCACTCTTTGCTAGACACATGGATGCTTCAGATAAAGACCACACTGTCTAGCCTCTCATGGGGCTAGTTGTGGCCATGTGCCTAAGTTATGGGTAAAAAGATATAAGAATAAATGTTCTGAGGAAGCTAAATGAGAAACTTCCTCATCAGATGTCAAGAGGGTCCCTTGACTCTTCTTTTTCATCTCCTTATCCTTTCTAATCTTTTGGGTTCCAACATGCTGTCGGGTGCTTCGGTAGTCATTTTGGAGCTGGTAGAAGAGACCTAGATTTTAAGGATTAAAGAGAAAGAAAGGGCCTGGGATCAGCCCTGGATATCCTACCTCCAGACTTCTCTTACTTAAGACAAAAATAAACTCTATATTGCTTATGCACTATTATTTATGTGGGGTTTTTTTTTGGTCACATGTGGCCAAATCAACTCTAACTGAAGAATATTCAAGTGGAAATGTTGAATGCTTATGGTAGATATAAGAGGAGCTGAGGCCATTTACATTAGATATTAGTTAGCTGTGTAGTACTGAGATATAAATAGCACATAGATACTATTCAAAGTCATGAAATGGATGAATATTTAGAATCCATACAGACATCATTATGACATTTCTTAAACTAATGAAATAAATACATGGATGCAGTAATTATGTTCAAGATATTATGAGAAATCAGGATGTTTATAATATGTTTTTCACTTCTGAGATTGGTATCAAAGCTAATAATAATAAAATATATATTAAGGACTTACTTGTACTGGGTACTTTTACACTTACCATAGGGATTGAATTTTTATATACACAACAACTCAATGAAGAAGGTATGAGTTTTATCTCCATTTAAAACAGTAAACTGAGGCTCAGAGAGGTGAATAACTAAAAATTAAAGTGCTTATAGACATTGGAACTTGCAGGTGAGCCCCAGCCATCCAACAGTGTGTTACATACATGTTTGATGCCTCTGTCAGAGAATGCATAATTCTGGTTTGTCATAATTACTTGTTCAGTGTCTGTTTCTCCTTAGTATGTGATATTCTCCAAGCTAAGAAACAAGCCTTATGCAGCAGTAACTTCAGAGCAGTAAAGTGCCTGACACTCAGGAGTCACTAAATAAATGGCTTTGAGTGAACAATGGAGTAAATTGAGGCAAGTATCCCAATTCTCACTTTATTAAATACAACCAAAGGAATAGGTTCTAAAGCCATTTGTATTTCCAATATTAAACAGTTATATTTCCAACATTTACACTGTTGTTTGATTTATTTTTTTTAAGACTACAGTAAGTCTATTCCTTACCATCAGCAAAGTGAACTAACAAATAACTCACATAGTACCTTGCTTGACACAATCAAAAAATTATCCTGGAGTTTTCATTTAAGAATGTAAATCTGGGTACACTAAGCCTTAAAGTCTGATTTTAATTAAACTATGCAACTTGATTACAAGATAGTGTAAAGGAAAAGGTTGCTCCAGATAAAATCCCTGTCAGTAGCACTTCTATGATCCTTATTGCTTTTAAGATGTTAGAGCAGCATGATAGATGATCCTACATTCAGTTCTGGTTTTATGGATTTGTATGACATTGGCTTTCTTCCTTTTCTGAATCCATTTTTTTTTTTTTTTTTGGTCCTGCTTCATATGGAGGCCACTTCATTAATCCAGCAAAGATCTGAAAGATGCTGGGATTTTTGTTCATTTTTGCCCATTTGCTCAGTTTTATACCCACTTCCATGCATATGTCCACAGAGTCACACAGCTAGATTTTTGGAGATGCCAGTAAATTGCACAGTCCCTCCTTAGTAAATAAGAGGCCACATACCACTCATTACTTCCCTCTCTGCCTTTGTTCACAGACTTGCATATGTGGAAGCAGAAACAGCCGGTCTGTGTTGTCAAAAGTCAAATGCTTTCAAGCAGTTGCCCTGGCTCAATTCCTACCTCCCAGCAGACGTAGGAATAGTTTCCCAGCCCTCCATTACAAATCAGAAACTGCATACTGCCAAACAGAGTCAACAAATTCCAGACCCAAATTCCAGAAACTGAAGAATGAAAGATTCACAAAATTGAATAAAACCAAAATAGGGTTCCAAGCAAGATGGGTCTAACCCTTACCATGGTTTACCTGACCCATTCCAGGTATAAACACCTCTAACTAGTGCCAGAGGCTGGTCAAAACACTGGCAGAAGTGGAATAAAAAGGCTTCCCATGACCCATTCAGAAGATCCTAATAAAATCTGCATGACCCCCACTTGCCAAAACATGAACATGATGAATAAACACAAAGCATTATACACACTTAGACTCGCAACATTTTCAAATGTGAGCACTAAAGAAAAAAGAGAAGAAATGGTTCACATGGCAAGATTTCCATTTTCTTTCTATAATGAGTTGTTTAAAATTGTGAGGATTCTTAGATCCCCAGATAAAAGACGTTGATTTCATTCAGGCCTGGACTCTTTTTTTTTTTTTTCTTTTCTCAGTTTGGACATTGAATAAACTCCACCAAACCTCCACTGGTATCATCACACACATACTTCAGGTTCCCCTGTAGGAGCCCTTTCTAGAGTTTTCTTGGCAGATCTATACCTACTCTATAGTAGCAGTTATTCTTTTAACACCAGCTCCCTCCCACTACTACTATTTAGGTGCCGTACTCACCACAGTTCCATACTTTTCACCAACCTTTGAATAATCAAAGTCATGAAGTATAGACAAAGTGAGTCCAGGTCACATCTGTCAAAAAAAAAAAAAAATAGGGTGCCTGGGTGGCTCAGTCGTTAAGCATCTGCCTTCAGCTCAGGTCATGATCCCAGGGTCCTGGGATCGAGTCCCACATCGGGCTCCCTGCTCCGCAGGAAGCCTGCTTCTCCCTCTCCCACTCCCCCTGCTTGTGTTCTGCTCTCGCTATGTCTCTCTCTGTCAAATAAATAAATAAAATCTCAAAAAAAAAAATAGAGGAAGGGAACTTTCATTAAGCACCTCCAATGCACCTGAACCATTCTAAGCATTTGACATTGTATGAAGTAATTTAATCTCTGAACAATGTCCTAATGTAGTTGTCATTATTATTGACATTTTTTTCACAGATGAAGAAACTGAGCCCCAGAAAGTTTAAGCTGACACCTAAGATCACAGAAAGTATTAAGTGGTGGGTTAGGATTCAAATCCAGGCAGTCTCTTTCCAGAGCCGAGACTTTTAACTACTATCTATGCTACTACCTCTCATTAATAATGATAGCTAACTTTAGCTCAGCACTTTCTAGGTCTTTCCTAAGTGCTTTGTGGAAGTGAGGTCATAAGTAGCTATCTCTCCCCCAGGTGCTCAGGAGACTGAGAAAGAATCTTCCTGGATACTCAAGTCATGTTAAAGTGGTAGAAGCCGGTGTAGTCACCAATATATTTTTCCATGATGGACTTTAGGAATAAAAAAGGAAAAAATGGGGGGTGGCTGTATGAAAAAATTGTCTTTGATTACATCCCCCAAACCTTGAGTTAACCATGTCCTTTACAAAGTTAAGAAAAATAGTACAAGATTGATATTTCCATTCACGATGATTTGCTATTTTGTTAATAATTGTTGTATACTACTTGGCAACCCCTTCTTATATGCCCAGTTTAATATTTAAATATGAAGAGAAAACTACTTTGGGCCATCTGAAGGAAAATTTAATCTGAATGCAATGTGGTTCCTGTTCACTGCTTTTTAAACTGAGATTATTCAAAAATGATTTAAATCATTGAGTTCAGAACTTTGATTAAATTATAATTGGAATGAGGATGTGGATAAGAAATCTCAACACATAGGGAGAAAGGTAACTAGAGATGTAACAGGATTAAGTATTGCTCTTAAGGAAAGAAAACGGTTTTCATTGCTTTCACTATATTAAACACTTAGTGGAAACTTGCTGAGTCCACAACATTCAGAAAGTTGAGATTCCCGGTGTCTGAGCATGAGTGAGAGCAAGATGGGAGAGGAAATTGTTCTCCATGAGAAAGTAATAGCAATGTGGAGGACTTGAATTCGGTAGCCTAGTGAAAGTAGCAAAAGATATCAGCTTAGAGAAAGAGGTCCGAGGAGATGGTGACAAGCTGAGGTCTAATGAAGCAATATAGTCAGCAAAAAATTCCCTATGGCATGGAAGTCCTGATAAATTTTTAGGTTAGTGGTTTCTATTTGAATTTGAAATTTTTTTCTTCCTTGGGCTCTAATTACCCTTTGCTTCCCTGTTGGTAAGTGTCAGTAATATGCAATAACCTTGTATGAGTAATGATGTAGGAAAATGAAGGGAAAAATCAGACCAACTGGGTCTGGCATGATGGTAGTGACAGAAGTTGACAGTGAGGGTGAGAAAACTGTGAAAATGGTGAAGCTGGATGGATGAAGCATCTTGTTAGTGGAGCATTGCAAGCCCCCTGCAAGTGACCGGGGACATAAAGGTGGCCCCAGAGAGTTAGATCAATTGATCTGTATACCTATCTGAGAGTCAGAAAGAAAGAAAAAAAGAAAGAAGAAAGAAAGAAAGAAAGAAAGAAAGAAAGAAAGAAAGAAAGAAAGAAAGAAAGAAGAAAGAAAGAAAGAAAGAAAGAAAGAAAGAAAGAAAGAAAGAAAGAAAGAAAGGAAGGAAGGAAGGAAGGAAGGAAGGAAGGAAGGAAGGAAGGAAGGAAGGAAGGAAGGAAGAAGAAAGAAAAGGAAAAGGGTAGGAGAGAAAGTTATTTTGCCTAGGAAATTTTAATTATTTTAACAAAGGGGCTACAAAGGATGATACACACTCCCCTACCTCATGCTCACCCCCAGGAATAAATATAGAAAGCACCCCAAAAACAATTGCAACTCACAGAGCAGATGATTCCCACAGTAGTTATTGCATCAAAACCCAGACCTTGATCCCAAGCTAGAAATATGATAATCACATTATCATCTTTTCTCTAATAAAAACAATGACCTCAATCTACTGGTTTTATTCAAAACAGTGGAAACAATCATTGCATTAGGCCTGTACTGTTTGGTTTTGTCTGCCAGTAACAAATAGTAGTATCATGTAGTGAAGGAAAAGAAATGAATTTTAAACAGAGTTGACACATTTAAAGTCTGGCTGTGCACCAGCTTTCATTTAGTGACTAGGATGCCCATGAGCACATGCATAAATAGAGTAACAAGAATACATTTTTGAACTGATGGTGGGGACCTTTTAGGCATGTTAGATAAAACAGAATCATACAGAGCAGTTTCTATCTAGGAGATAAGAGGAAGGGAGAAGTACATTCTGTTATATTTACAAGGTCATGAAACTAGGGCATATAGACAAAAACCCAGCTTTAAGTCATTGACAGAAAAGCAGAAGAAAGGAAGAAAGAAAAAGAAAGAAGAAAGAAAGGAGAAAGAAAGAAAGAAAGAAAGAAAGAAAGAAAGAAAGAAAGAAAGAAAGAAAGAAAGAAAAGAAAGAAAGAAAGAAAGAAAGAAAGAAAGAAAGAAAGAAAGAAAGAAAGAAGAAAGAAAGAAAGAAAGAAAGAAAGAAAGAAAGAAAGAAAGAAAGAAAGAAAGAAAGAAAGAAAGAAAGAAAGAAAGAGGAAGGAAGGAAGGAAGGAAGGAAGGAAGGAAGGAAGGAAAAGTAAGAAGAAAGGAAGGAAGGAAGAGGAAGAGAGAGAGAGAGAAGAGGAGAGGAGAGGAGAGGAGAGGAGAGGAGGAAGGAAAGAGCTTTTTATCTGCCAAGTGTCCATTTTTCAGGGCTCATAGCAAGGTAAAGAATAGACCAAGATAATACATAGAACTTTCTGAGTAGACTTGCTGAACTCTACATATGTATTAGAATTGCATATCTTAGACTTCACTCACACCCCAGATGGATGGTGTTTTAGTCTGTTCAAGCTGTTATAACAAAACTACTACAGACTGGGGGATTAAACAGCAGACATTTATTTCTCACAGTTCTGGAGGCTAGAAAATCCAAGATCAAGGTGCCAGCAGATTCCATGCCTGGTCAGAGCCCATTTCCTGGTTCACAGACAGCTCTCCGCTGCTGTGTCCTCACATGGCTTAAGGGGCAAGAGAGCTCTCTGGGGTCTCTTTTACAAGGCACTAGATCTTTCTAACTCTCCATGAGGGTTCCATTATCATGACCTAATCACCTCCAAAAGGCCCTGGTTCCTAGTACAATCACATTGAGGGTCAAGGTTTCAACATGTGAATTTTAGAAGGACACAGACATTCAGTTTATAACAGATGATGACACATGAATAGACATGAAGTTATCAGTCCATTTAAGTGAAGGAACATGCAGGTGAGTCAAAGGCTAACCTACCAGCGGTAATGTGACTGCCCATAGCAGAGAGGTAAAACTGATAATTGTCTATAATTTAGCAAGGAACCAGGCCTTTCCTATCTCACTGAAAACACAAGCCACTCAGTGGATATTACTTGTCCTGGAGTTTCATATCATTTCAAAATGAGGAATTGCCTCCAGCCCCATGTCCTGGCCCTTTCTTTACTCTAGTGACTGAATATTACCGAGGATTCAGTTTCTGAATCTTTAAGAGAGTGTTGAGTACTCATTTCATCAGGAAGATACATACACACTTTCTTTTCTGGGCTTCAAATATCATATGTCAGCATTTTGTATTCATCAATCCTGGAAAGAATTTGTGTTTCTTCTCAGTATATAAGATCTATGTCTCACACGTCTCCTACACATGGTAATTTGGAGATGAGGAATTAGTTCATAATAATTTAAATTTCATTTTACAAATGCTTAGCCACAAATGCTAATGCTGCAGGCCTTGTCTCTGCCTGTGTTCTATTCAGGACAAGTTATGTAAAACCACTTGGAAGAAAGATTTGGTAGTTTTTATATGTATATATAAAATTTATATATATATATAATGTTAAATATATACCTATCCTATGACACAGTAATTCTACTTCTAGGTATTTCCCAACAGAAATAAAAATATGCACAGTCCCCCAAAGACTTGTTCACAGCAATTATAGTAGCTTTATCCCCAATTCCAAAAATTGTAAACAACCCAATACCATGTGGTACATTCATACAATAGAGCACTACTCAACAATAAAATCAATTCATAGATAGACACATTAATAAATCTCACAGGCATTATGCAGAAACAAGCCATATCCAAATGAGTACATACTGTGACTCAATTTATATGAAATCCTCAAATGAGAAAAATTAATTTATGGTGAAAAAATAAGAAGAGTATATGTCTCAGGGGATGGGTTATATTTGGAGACGTAAGAGAACTTTCTGAGTAATGGATTCTGTTAATCACCTACCTGTCTTCTTCCTAATAAAATCTTTTTATTTTTTATTTTTATTTATTTACTTACTTACTTATTGTTATCTCTCTCATTCCTACTTCCAGAGAGTGATCCCGGTGACTGTAATTGTTGAAATGGCAATTCAAGTGGAACAAACATGCTTAAAAGGGGAACGATTATCCTTTCTTGGGCTAAAGCCTTGTCTTTTGCTCTTCCACTGGACACTGACAAATAAATATTGCCGTAGATATTTCCAGCAGCCATTTTAAAAACATGATGGGAACCAGTATCAAAGTGAAGTCTACAAGTAGGATGATAGAATAGAGATGTAGAAAGAATTCAGATTTTTGGTCACAGTCCAAACCATTAACTCAGCCAACTCTGGAGACTGCCCTAGTCTGTACTTCTTCATATTGGAACCTTTGCATTTTCTAAACTTTACAGCAATCTGAGTGAGATATGCTGCTGCAGACAGCCAAAGCACGCTAAATGGAATGGCTCCATTTTTTATTTGAGATTCTTGTTAAATTATTTCACTAAAAATATTCTGGAACCTGGGTTTTTATTATGTCTTGCCTCATGCAAGATTTCCTTGATTTCAAGGAACTTTCCACACTTCAGAATTTTAGATTATCGCCTGACCCAACCAATCTTTAAACAAGAATGGGGGGAAATTTATCTCTATAACCCCAAACCAGCTTCTAAATGCAGTTTTCCTTGTCTATGTAAATCATATCTCCATACTTCCAATTGCTCCTGCCAAAATCTTTAGAAATATCTTTGACTTTCTTTTACATCCCACAAACAACCCATCAGGAAATCTTTCCACTTTTGCATCCAAAATATTTCCATATTGTTATTATGTAGGTGAATGTTCTTATCCTTAGGAGCTGTACACTGAAGTATTTAGGAGTGACATATTGTGATTTTTCTATAAAGTAATTTTAAATGAGTTGGGCTAAAAAATAAAACAGTTGAATGTGTATGTATGTATACATACAACTTACATACATACATAAATGGCTGTGCCAGGATTTATGACCTGATTTGTCTGACTTGGAAGCCATTATGCCAAATACTTAATAGAGTACTTTCCTGGTCCAGGTGGGATGTGATGAGGCTAGGAATTAAAGTAATAGAAATGTGACTAGAAAGGAGAGGCTTGATTTATCATTGGCAAATTTTGAAGAATAATTAGATATGGAAATAAAAGATAAGTTAATGTTAAAGATGACCTTAATGTTTTAAACCAGAGTAATTATAACATCATTGGCAGAGATCATAAGAGCAGAAGGATTTTTTTTTAAAGATTGATTTATTTTGACAGAGAAAGACACAGCGAGAGAGGGAACACAAGCAGGAGGAGTGGGAGAGGGAGAAGCAGGCTTCCCTCTGAGCAGGGAGCCCGATGCGGGGCTCGATCCCAGGACCCTGAGATCATGACCTGAGCCGAAGGCAGACGCTTAACGACTGAGCCACCCAGGCGCCCCAAGAGCAGAAGGATTAAAAGCATGGAGGTGAGGTCGATAATGATTTAAAACATGTTTCTCAAAATATTCATTCCTGATGAAGTAGAATGTAAATTACAGTAGGGCAATTGGAGAGAAAAGGTGAGATTGAAGAAATGGAAGAGAATAGCCTGAGATATATTAATAAGTTATATAAAGAAAGATATAAAATATAAAATCGCTATTGCTCAGATAATGTACTTGTGCTTATTGAAGAGGAAAACCATAAATCTTTTCTCTGAAAGATTGTTTATAAGATGTACTACCTTACAAGTGGCCTGAATAGAATAAATAATCAATATAATATTTGCGGTTGATGATGCTTTTTTGGAGGAGATATCTATATCCAATATATTCTTCAAAAAACATCTTGATGACAAAGATTTACATTTTTTCCCTCCTCCAAAAAGCTTAAATTCTAGCCTTAATTTCTGGGCAATAGATCTGTAGTTATTATGCTTAACTATTTTAGATTTACAAAGTTACTTTATTGCTCAGCTAGAGTGGTGGGTCATAGTCCCTTGGCCATAGGGAGCAAGAATGTACACCAAATGCTATTTCCACACACACTGGTGTCAATGTGCCCTTCTTAGTCAAATATGACATACATTCTGGCTCTTGAACTTGCTTGCCCAGGTCCATCTGCCATGATGGCAGTGTGCCCATTCACAAGATGCTCTGCCAGGTTTATCTGGACAACGGTACAGCCAAGGAGAGGTTAGACAGGGAGTTTGTTTCACATGCAAATGGACATATGAAGGTAATAAAATGTGCCTGATCTTTGAAGGCCCTATATCGGAACTGTAAACACTGAAAACATTTCACACCACTTGATCAATATAAGCACTAGCCTTCAAAAGTCTTGAAGATCCAGTTTGTTCCCTAATGTGTTAATCACAGGTCTCCTTATTTAAACTGCAGGAACTAACTGCTGACTCTTCAGTACATCACTTTGGACTTTAAGAGCAGTAAGTCTTTATAGGAGGATAATTATATAATAAAATAAAAGTTATTATGTAAAATTAGTATTATAGAATAACAGAAAACTCAATAATCACAGTATTCTTGGCAGTGTCGAGAGGATAGTGTTTAAACTGGACATTCTGCATTCTACATTCTGTGGTTGCTCATTTTGCCATTTATAATTGTATTAGTTCCTCACCTTATCTTTCTATCATATGAGGTCACAGGAATTCTACCACCATACATATGTCACAGGATTTCTAATGAAAGTATAACATTCACTTGAGTAATGTTTTACTGGAGCATCTAGTTGTCTGAGAGATAATCAGCATTCCCTTTCTTTAAGGAAAAAAAAAAAAGAGGTTCTTTTTGGTATTTAGATATAACAATTATGTAGGTAGCCAGTTATCAGAAATTAGCCATTACTGCTGGCTTTTCTATGTTTTCCGGATCACATTTTATCAGTTGACTAAATATCCATCAATTTCTGCCAAGTTACAGGTTTTACTTATTTAACCACTCTTTTATTTAACTACCTATTACTTTGCTGGTGACTATAAAATTCACCAGAAGTTCTTAGTGCACCAAGCACATTTTCACCTTCAGACCTACAGATATGCACCTCCCACATTCTTACTACCTGGTTTCTTTTCATACTTCAGAGAACCCCTTCTGATCTAAATGGTTTCTTCTTTTATTGTATCACCTCATCTTACTGATTTTCTTCAAAGCACTAATTATTATTTGAGCATATATTTATTTGCTTATTGATTATCTCTCTATATATAGGTTTTAGCTTTCATATCTAAGGTTGATGTCTATTTTAATTCACCAGTTTATGTGCAGTATCTAACCCAGTCTATTATGCCCAATAATTATTTTGAATGAATACACACATGAATAAAGATGATCTTATATGAAGAAATGTGAATGAGGCTCCTGCCTTTCAATGTTGAAAATTGCTGTATCACTTCAGGATTCTTAGCTGTAGATAACAAATTCCACTCTAGCTGATTTAAGCAGAAGAGCCCTTATTATAGTCTGTTACTAACTCTCAGAATTTTGGGGAAGTCCAGGGAACTAAACTTGATACTAAACAGCCAAAATGACCCAATTAGAAGACATGCCTAATACTATCACCAAAGATGTCACTGATGCTACCATCTGCTGTTTAACAGTCATGAAAACCAAATGCTCATACATTCATAGAGCAGGATCTTCTTACAGAAGTAGGAATAAAAGGCCTCCAAGACTATTCTCATTTGCCCCAAATGTTTATTTTTGCCTCCTGGTCTCATATTTGTGTATCTATTTGGTGGAAGAAAGTCTCATTGGAATCCTGATGCACTGAAATCTAATAAATACGGTCTTTAGTTTTTTTAGACTCTGATTTAAAGGAAGGACATTAGGAGAGTATGTGTTGTGGTCAGCACTGTGTGTTGTGTAAGACTGATGAATAACAGACCTGTACCCCTGAAACAAATAATACAGTATATGTTAATTTAAAAAAATTAAAAATAAATGAATAAATAAATAAAAAAGAAAGAAAGAAAGAAAGAAAGAAAGAAAGAAAGAAAGAAAGGAAGGAAGGAAGGAAGGAAGCTATGCTATGAGAGAGACAACAGACATTGAATGAGCCAATCTACAATATTTTCCACAATCTCTGTGGTTGAAAAGGATGTAATGCAATCAAAAATGGAAAGAAAGCTAGTGCAGCTGAGGCACAATGAGGTTAACTGTGCACTCCAAGTACATCTTCTCACTAAATTCTCACTACAGTCCTCTAAATCAAGCAATCAACTATTTAAACCTATCTATTTGACTCCAGAACTGAGTACCTAAAAATTTACATGTATTTCTTGTATTATTATTACTAAATTGAACAACACACTTAGAAATTACTTCACATTATATAAAAATATAGAGACAAATAGATGTCTTGGGATGTTAATAACTTTAAAAAAAATTCCATTATGTTAGACCTCTTTTTCCAGTCCCCTAGTTGTCCTTTATTTTAGGATCTAAATTTTTAAATATCTGTTATTGCCCATTTGTAAGCCCTGAGTAGTCTCACGTGATTCTAGAAAATGAGCTGTCAATGTTAGTTCGTCTTGTGGGAAACAGTCCAAAAGTATCTTGTTGGTCTACTTAAACTCAGTCATGCATAATTTACTGGATAATCACTAGTGTCCTAATCAATATCTCTATCTACCTACTCACTAATCCAGTTCAAGAACTATGTGATTTAACATGCAACAGACTCTGAACTAGCCCTTGGCAAAATTGAAATCTCTCTGTGGTATCTTCACTTTTCTCTTTACCAACTATCTTTCCCCAAACTCAGACTATTATTCTCATAAAACTTAAAGCAGAAAAAAGGACTTTAAAGGAATTTTTTTTCAAGTCCTCTCTCTTAATGTGAGAAAATCAAAGTTTATAAAGGGTTATTGGTCTAAGGTCATTAAATTAAACAATGACAAGGTCAAAGCTAACAACCTATGTCTAGAGCATTCTTTTTTTTTATTAATTTATTTTAGAGAGAATGAAGGAGAGAGTGCATGCACACCTGCATGCAGGGGTGAGGGGCAGTGGGAGAGAATCTTCAAGCAGACTCCACATTGAGCACAGAGCCCAAACTGGGGCTCCATCTCACAATCCATGAGATCATGACCTGAGCCAAAACCAAGAGTTGGACACTTAACCGACTGAGTCACCCAGACACCCCTGTCTATAGCATTCTGATTTCACATTCCATAATACTGCCCATGGTCCCTCTCTAAAATGTTCCTAGGATTGTCTGTGAGTCCAGATTGGCTCTATGACACTGCTCACTAGTTTAAAAAAGAAAAAAAAAGGAAAAAGAAAAAAATCCCTGCCAGTGGGTGATGGGATAAGTAAAGTTCCACCCATTCCATTTAGTTCTAGCTGAAGAAATACACATTTACCTTAAAGCAGTCTAGAATATTAAAAAAAAAAAAAAATCACTGAGTTTCTAGTCTAGCTCTGGAACTAACCAGCTCTTATCTTGGGCAAGTAATTTCATCTCTCTGGGACTTAAAAGTAAATTATTTAAAACAAGATATTGGAATTAATGGCGTCTAAATTCTCTCCCAGCTTAAGAAATTGATGAAACAGTAGCACTGCTGCTCTATCCACTAAAAAAATGACCTCAGGCCAATGATGGCAAATTCACATTCTATGTATGACAACCATTTATCTCAGTTTGACAAAGAAAATGTTAGTTTATACCTGTGTCCCCATGTAATCAAACACTTGCACTCCCAAAATTCTTCTGGTTTTAAAAATAAACTGTAAAAATAAGCTTATATGTACACGAGAGGAGAGCTCTATACTGGGTCAGACTGATATATTTATATATCATGTAGAGTACTGATAATAATATAATAATTTCTACGCTTACAAAAGCAAACATGATGTCTTGCACACCTTTTGTACATTATGCCATTCCAGAAATATAGTGTTATTGCTAAGATGATGATCTTTTGTGTCAGATTGCCGGATTCAAACCATATTATTATTCCCAAACAAGTATATGAGGTAGATCATATTAGACATATTTTTACAGACTCTCATCTGAAGTTTCTGGGAGGTTTAAAGTCTTACTTAAAAGGTGACATATTTTCGTTCATTCAACTTTCTAATGAGTTCCGCTCTTTCTTGTCATGGGACTTACAGATTCCACTCCCAATGCCTCAATCACTCTTCCTGCCAGTTTCCAAATGGCTGCCTCCATTACTATTCAGAGTCTCAGTTTAAATGCCCCTTTTTCAGAAAAGTACTGTTTGATCCATCAATACCAACTGAGCTGCAAACCCCAAATCCTATTACTTTCTGTCACATCACTCTATTCTTCTTCGTAGTATGGATCGCAATGTTCAGTTATATTACAGTATTAAACACAGTACCTGGAGCATAGTAAACACTTTAATGAATTTTTAAAGGGAGTTTTGGTACGTATTTGTTCAATGAATAGACAACTTGTAAGTGCCTAATTCAGGATTTACATCTACATTTATTCTTCTCAAGTTCTATCCACACTATGCAACATGCTTTGTTGGTGCCTTCATCACATTGCAACTCTTTGTTAGTTGATTCATTCAAGAAATCTTGTGGAGCCATTAGAAAACCATTAGAACTAAGCTTGCAACTAGAGCCCTTAAAACACAATTCCTAGTCAGTCCTCTAGTCTTTCTACACACAGGGCAAGAAATAGTTGTATTAGGTTTAGCCACATGAAGATGCCATTTTGTAAGTCAAAATCAGTTAAATAATTTCTAGCCCAGAAGAATTATTCATCCATTTATAAAGATGTCTCTTCTTGGGATTCAATTTTCCACTATATATATAGCTAATATGGTTAGAAAAATAAAATGATTTAGAGGCAGAGAACAAACTAATAAATAAGAGCAAAGGGAAATTCTACAGAAGTGGGTATTTATCACAAGTCCCTGGGAATAAACTAAAAAAATTAATTTTTTCTAAATCTTGTTTGAGATTTTACATCTGTGAAAATAATACCGTTATGAATTATAATTTTTCTTTGTCTTATCCTGGTTTGTTTAGTTTAGATTAAGAGACAATGTCTGTATTAATATTGCATTCATGTAATAGGAGTATCATTACTAAATGAAACACTAAAATGAACTATTCATGTCTGAATAAACAATATTTAATGACTAAAAATGAGTAATACATGAGATGGTCAGGATTTTACCTATTTTTAGCAAACATTACTTTTGGTCCTCTATTTTTTTAGTAGGCAGTTGGCAACCTAGTTTCATGGTCTCCCAGGGACTGGGGTTCTTTAAATAAAGATTAAATTAGATACTGCAGCTTATTCCAGTGTTTAAGACAATTTATTTCTACATTTTCCCTAATTCTCCACATCATACTTAGTTTAGATCTTAGCATCTTGAATGCTGTACGTTTTATATTTTAAACAGATAATTGAATAAAATTGCAACTAAGAATTAATTGAATCTTTGAAATGATCTCTCTCCTTCCTGTTCTTCCATGAATCATACACTGGAAGAAACATCCTCTGAAGGATGGGAAGATTAGCAGAAGAGACTGTTTAGTCAGTTTTCACATTAACAGGCCGGCCAGTTGAAATTACTCCCCAGACTTGATCTGGCCTGCAGCCAGATGGTTGATACTGTTAATAGAGAAAACATCTGTTTACCCTAATGTGTTAGTTTACTGTGCTTGGAGGCCATCAACATGAGCTGCTGTGCACAGGTCTTAGGAAAGGAATGAATAATCTTTTCGTTTGGAAGTCAATAACAGATAGAGGAATCTTGTTTTATAGTACCCACATTAGACCATGCTCAGACACTGAAGATAAAGAATTAGAGATAAACCAGGGACCACACAGTGTACTCATTAATTCTAAATAAGCATTTCCCTTCTTTCAGTCCTGAGTGAAATCAGAAGACTTTATATTCTTATTAAATTGGGTAAAATAAAGCAATTAATAAGAAAAACATATACACTACATGTGGCTAATCAGCAAATTCAACAGAATCACCTATTATTTAGTTCTATGACTTTTTCTGTAATAGCCTGAGAACATCAGCCTGGAATTTTTTTTGCATCTAAAAGAGAAATGCCTCATTTAAATGTTTTCAGGGGCCTCCTCAAATTCACTGGTGGTACCAGACAGTTATCACTGTGAATAGATGCAGCATTGCAGCTGTACAATTGTGTGAGAAAAAGACAATGAAGTGGAGTATCTCCTCAAAAACTTGGAAATAACACGTTCAAATAAGTTGTTATGAAGGTCATAATGTGACCAAACTCCTGTACTATCTTGGGTAATTATGCAAACCTTCATAAATAATTATTAGTTATTGAAGTACAAGGAAAACAAGTTTGAGTTTATATGGAGAAGGTCATTACTTAAATGTAGACCGTCTCATCGCTTTGTGGGATAGGCTAATGAAAAATGTACTTGCTCACCACAGCAAGAATCAGGGCATGAACTAAAGTCATAAAACTTTTATGGAGCCTTTCCACAGATACCACATTGCTTTCTTTGCCTTTGCTCTTTGCAGTACACTTGATAGGAAAAAGCTAAGTGCAGTACCAACATTTCAAAAGGATTGTTCAAACTTAAATTATTTTGCTTTGGGGCTGAAGCAAAGAGTCCTTCTGACAGTTTTACTGACTGCAGGTTTGGTGGGAGGTAAAGCCACACTTCGTGTAGTGTTGCAAGTATGAAGTATAAATCAGGTTTCATAAATATGCCCATTTGGTGTACTCAATTGACTGTAAAATAATTATGTTCTGCTGTGTAATTGTTGTGCTGTGGGAGAAAGCAGGACTTCTAAACATTTAACGGAAAATGATTATGCGACCTGAATTAAGACTCTATTTTCTCCCACCATTTTCTGTAGGGCAACAAAAGCATTTTGCAACAACTTCCTCTTAAATCTATAGGGTGCAAGGCTACCTAGGTATTAGTTGTTGTTTTTTCTTTTTTGTGTTTTCATAATTGTTTTTGGGTGTCTGTCTATCCTCCTGTCTTACAATTTTAGATCCAGTGCATAACTGCAGCACATTTTAGTGAATTTAGTATCAGGAATTTCTTTTACTCTAGCAGCATCTTACTGACCAACTAAAGGGTGAGATGCAAGGTTTGGGGAGAAAATATTTATATTAGCTAAAATATTTTGTTTGGCCCTTTTGATCTGCTTTTTAAAAAGATAAAAACCTTACGCTGGAAATTTGATAGTTTATGTTTCAAAGACTACTCTTCATCTGGGAAACTTTGGACATATTAAAAATATAAACATTTCAGATACACCTTGAAATGTATGCCCAATGATATAGTAGCATCCATTTACTCATCATGATATAGCCTAACAGAAATGTTCAAGTTCTGTGCATCTTGTTATTTTTCCAGATACTTCTATTGAACTAAGTAGAAAAAAATTACATTAGAAAATGAGTGAGATTTGTATTTCCCTGATGCAGAGTGATGTTCAGCACTTTTTCATGTGTCTGTTGGCCATTTGGATGTCTTCTTTGCAGAAATGTCTGTTCATGTCTTCTGCCCATTTCTTGATTGGATTATTTGTTCTTTGAGTGTTGAGTTTGATAAGTTTTTTATAGATTTTGGATACTAGCCCTTTATCTGTTACATCATTTGCAAATATCTTCTCCCCATTCTGTCGGTTGTCTTTTGGTTTTGTTGACTGTTTCCTTAGTTGTGCAAAAGCTTTTTATCTTGATGAAGTCCCAATAGTTCATTTTTGCCCTTGCTTCCCTTGCCTTTGGCGACGTTTCTAGGAAGAAGTTGTTGCAGCTGAGGTCGAAGAGTTTGCTGCCTATGTTCTCCTCAAGGATTTTGATGGATGCCTGTCTCACATTTAGGTCTTTCATCCACTTTGAGTCTATTTTTGTGTGTGGTGTAAGGAAATGGTCCAGTTTCATTCTTCTGCATGTGGCTATCCAATTTTCCCAACACCATTTGTTGAAGAGACTGTCTTTTTTCCACTGGACATTCTTTCCTTCTTTGTCGAAGATTAGTTGACCCTAGAGTTGAGGGTCCATTTCTGGGCTCGCTATTCTGTTCCACTGATCTACATGTATGTTTTTGTGCCAGTACCACACTGTCTTGATGATGACAGCTTTGTAATAGAGCTTGAAGTCCGGAATTGTGATGCCACTGGCTTTGCTTTTCTTTTTCAACATTCCTCTGGCTATTTGGGGTCTTTTTTGGTTCCATACAAATTTTACGATTATTTGTTCCATTTCTTTGAAAAAAGATGGTGGTATTTTGATACCACCTCACACCAGTCAGAATGGCTAAAATTAACAAGTCAGGAAATGACAGATGTTGGCAAGGATGTGGAGAAAGGGGAACCCTCCTATACTGTTGGTGGGAATGCAAGCTGGTGCAGCCACTCTGGAAAACAGTATGGAGGTTCCTCAAAATTTGACAATAGAGCTACCTTTGACCCAGCCATTGCACTACTGGGTATCTACCCCAAAGATACAAATGTAGTGATCCAAAGGGGCACATGCACCCCAATGTTTATAGCAACAATGTCCACAATAGCCAAACTATGGAAAGAGCCTAGATGTCCATCAACAGATGAATGGATAATGAAGATGTGGTATATATATGCAACGGAATATTATGCAGCCATCAAAAAATGAAATCTTGCCATTTGCAATGACATGGATGGAACTAGAGGGTATTATGCTAAGCAAAATAAATCAATCAGAGAAAGACAAGTATCATATGATTTCACTGATATGAGGAATTTGAGAAACAAGACAGAGGATCATAGGGGAAGGGAGGGAAAAATGAAACAATACAAAACCAGAGAGGGAGACAAACCATAACAGACTCTTAATCTCAGGAAACAAACTAAGGATTGCTGGAGTGGAGGGGGGTGGGAGGGATGGGGTGGCTGGGTGATGGACATTGGGGAGGGTATATGCTATGGTTAGTGCTGTGAATTGTGTAGGACTGATGAATCACAGACCTGTATCCCTGAAACAAATAATATATGTTAATAAAAAATAAATAAAAAGAAAATGAGTGAGAGTTTTCAACTGTAAAATGTTCTGTTCTGTCCTGTTTTCTGTTTATATGATCAATAAGAACTCATTGTACAAAACATATGGCAAGTTACCCTCAATCTTATTGTTAATATTCCTATTTGCCAAATGTACATTTTAATATGAAAATATTTTTCTCACATCAAATCATCAGGTTCTGAACATTTGCCAGTCAGTATGTGGTCAAGTTTCTCAGTACATTGAGCAATGGTCTGAAAGTGAACCATAGTGTAGCATGTCCTAGTTTATAAATGCTATTATATGTGTATAATAAAGTCCCTTCAGAAATGTTATTTCATTCCCTAGCCTTTCATGCCTAAATTTGCCATATGTTTTTATATTTTTCTCATGAATCTGGAAGAGAAAATTAGGAAAATAGTAACATGTGAGCTCTTCTGTCCATCACTGTTAGTTTCCTTAAAAAAAAAAAAATAGGATTCTCTCCAGCTTAAGTTTATCAAGTCTATTTTGTGGTCTCTATTATGACTTGCTACCAGTTGCAACCAATATAATATACAAATCTTAGGGCTTTGACATTTAATTGCTCCATATATGAAAAACCTATCTCAATTTATCTTATTCACTTTAAATTTTGCAGTAGCTGAAGAATTTTGGAATGTTTAGGGTGAAGCCATTATTCTCATGTCTAGGTTTCTTCAAAGACCATCACAATCTATGGGATAGTGTTTTGAAGTTTATCTTTTTTCTACTTGTCCTTTGAATCTTCAAAGGCCAAGCATTTAATATTTTTTTAATCCAAAGCCAGAATGACTTCTTGCTCCAGTGTTGGCCTCAATTATGGTGCTAGAAAATTATCTTCTCTTAATTAAAGGAATCACAGTGCTGTCTTGGAGCACTGAACATTAACTTTCAAGAGGAGGGATGACCATCTTCAGGTAAGTGTAAAATATTTTGTTTTTATATGATTTCTGGCAAGATTTTTGAAATAAAGATCATTTCTTAGTATTTAACACATAAATAACATATGTAAATATCTAGAAATCATCTAATTAAAAGGACAGAGGCTAGAGATTCAAAATACAGAGTTGTAGGATAGAGTTCTAATAATAATAGTTAATTTACATAAATTGAATGTACTATTTTTCTGGAAAAAGAGGATAACAATAGACTAGATTTCAGGAAAGTTATTAGAATTATTTGGTAATAATGCAACATTGCTCCTCATTTTGACATCATTTAATAATTTATATAAGGCTTATAATATTCAAAGTATTATCTGGTATTAAATGGTTTGTTCGCCAATTTTCCTATATATTATTCCCTTAAGTGAAATATTTGTCTTTAGAGGTTTCTTCATTCTTATAATCTCAGTTCTTCAGTAAAGTTCTATTAAGTATATTCATGTTCAGTATTTCTATTAGAGCAGTACTCTCCAATGAAATTTCTGTGATTATGGAAATGTTCTATAATCTGTGTTCAATATAGTAACCCTTGGCACATGTAACTATTATGCACTTGAAATGTGGCTAGTACAACTAAGGAACAGAATGCTTACTTTTCTTTAGTTATCTATAATTTAAATTTAAATAGTCACATGGTGTCTAGTACTATACTGGATAGTGCAGAGTTAAAAGACATCCATTCAAATTCTTAGCAACTCATGCAGGCATGATCCTTAAGAAAAATTAGTAAAATATTTTCTGTGTGCTTAAAGACCCATCTATATGCTGCCTACAAGAGACCCATTTTAGATCTAAAGACACCTGCAGATTGAAAGTGAGAGGATGGAGAAACATCTATCATGCAAATAGATGGCAAAATAAAGCCAGAGTAGCAACACTTACATCGGACAAAATGGACTTTTTTTTTTTAAGATTTTATTTATTTATTTGATAGAGAGAGACACAGTGAGAGCAGGATCACAAGCAGGGGGAGAGGGAGAGGGAGAAACAGGCTTCCCGCGGAGCAGGGAGCCCGATGCAGGGCTCGATCCCAGGACCCCGGGATCATGACCTGAGCCGAAGGCAGACGCTTAACGACTGAGACAACCAGGCGCCCCCAGACAAAATGGACTTTAAAACACAGACTGTAACAAGACAAAAAAGAAGGGCACTATACCATAATAAAGCGGTCAATCTAACAAGAAGATACAACAATTGTAAATATTTATGCACCCAACATAGGAACACCCAAATACATTAAACAATTAATAACAATCATAAAGGAACTGATCGATAATAATACAATAACAGTAGCGGAATTTAACACTGCACCTCCATCAATGGACAGCTCTTCTAAACAGAACAACAAGGAAACAATGGCTGTGAATGACACACTGGAACAGATGGGCTTAACAGATATATTCAGAACATTCCATCCTAAAACAGCAGAACACACATTCTTTTCAAGTGCACACAGAATATTCTCCAGAATAGATCACATATTAGCCCACAAAACAAACCTAGACAAATTCAAGTAGGTCAAAATCATACCACGCATATTTTCTGACCACGACACTATGAAACTACAAGTCAACCACAAGAATAATTCTGGAAAGACCACAAATACAGGGGAGCTTAAATAACATGCTACTAAGCAATGAATGATTCAACCAGGAATAAAGAAAGAAATTAAAAAGTACATGGAAACAAATGAAAATGAAAACACAACAGTCCAAAACCTCTGGGATGTAGCAAAAGTTCCAAGAGGGAAGTTTATAGCAATACAGACTACTTCAAGAAGCAATAAAAAGTTCAAAAAAACAACCTAACCATATACCTAAAGGAACTAGAAAAAAAAAAAAAAAAGCCTAAAATCAGCAGAAGGAAGGAAATGATAAAGATTAGAGCAGAAAGAAATGATATAGAAACTAAAAAACAATAGAACATATTAATGAAACTAGGAGCTGGTTCTTTAGGAAAAAAATCAATAAAACTGATAAAACTTTAGCCAGACTTATCAAGAAAAAAAGAGAAAGGATTCAAATAAGTAAGATCACAAATGAGAGAGGAGAGATAACAACCAACACCACAGAGATATGAACAATTATAAGATAATATTATGAAAAACTATATGCCAACAAACTGGACAGCCTAGAAGAAATGGATAAAACCCTAGAAATATATAAACTACCAAAGCTGAAGCAGGAAGAAATAGAAAATTTGAACAGACCAGCAGCAAGGAGATTGAATCAGTCATCAAAAACCTCCTAACAAACAAAAGTCTAGGACCAGATGGCTTCACAGGCGAATTCTACCAAACACTTAAAGAAGAGTTAATACTTATTCTTCTCAAACTATTCCAAAAATAGAAAAGGAAGGAAAACTTCCAAATTCATTCTATGAGGCTAGCATTACCCTGATACCAAAACCAAATAAGGAGACCACTAAAAAAGAAAACTATAGGCCAATATTCCAATGAACATGGATGTGAAAATTCTCAATAAAATACTAGCAAACCAAATTCAACAATACATTAAAAAATCATTCACCATGATCAAATGGGATTTATTCCTGAGTTGCAAGGGTGGTTCAGCATTAGCAAATCAATCAGCATGATACATCACATCAATAAGAGAAAGGATAAGAACTACACAATCATTTCAATAGATGTAGAAAAAGCATTTGACAAAGTACAATATCCATTCGTGATAAAAACCCTCAACAAAATAGGTTTAGAGGGAACATACCTCAACATAATAAAGGCCATATATGAAAAACCAATAGCTAACGTCATCCTTAATGGGGAAAAACTGAGAGCTTTCCCCCTAAGGTCAGGAACAAGACAGGGATGTCTACTTTCACCACTTTTATTCAACATAGTACTAGAAATACTAGCCACAGCAATGAGACAACAAAAATAAATAAAAGAAATCCCAATCAATAAGCAAAAAGTAAAACTTTCACTGTTTGCAGATGATATAATACTATATATAGAAAACTAAAGACTCCACCAAAATTGTGCTAGAACTGATAAACAAATTCAGTAAAATACAAAATCAGTGTACAGAAATCTGTTGCATTTCTATACACCAAATAAAGTAGCATAAAGAGAAATTAAGGAAACAATCCCATTTACAACTGCACTCAAAATAACAAGATACCTAAGAATAAACCTAACCAAAGAGGTGAAAGATCTGTACTCTGAAAACTATAAAACACTGATGAAAGAAATTGAGGGAGACACAAAGAAATGGAAAGACATGACATGATCATGGATTGGAAGAACAAATATTGTTAAAATGTCTATACTACTCAAAGCAATCTACAGATTTAATGCAATCCCTATCAAAATACCAACAGCATTTTTCACAGAGCTAGAACAAAAAATCCTAAAATATGTATGGAGCCAGAAAAGACCCTGAATAGCCAAAGTAATTTTGAAAAAAGAAGAGGGGGGAAAAAAGAAAACAAAGGAAAAGAAAAGAAAAGAAAAGAAGAGAAAAGAAAAGCTGGAAGCATCACAATTTTGGACTTGAAGTTATATTACAAAGCTGTAATAATCAAAACAGTAGGGTACTGGCACAAAAATAGATACGTGGATCAATAGAACAGAATAGAACATCCAGAAAGAAGCACACAATTATATGACCAATTGATCTCTGACAAAGAAGAACAGAATATTCAATGGGAAAAAGACAGTCTCTTCAACAAATGGTGTTGGGAACACGGGGCAGCTACACGTAAAAGAATGAAACTGGAGCACTTTCTTACACCATACACAAAAATAAACTCAAAATGGATTTAAGATCTACATGTGAGACCTGAAACCATAAAAATCCTAGAAGAGAACATAGGGGGTAACTTCTTTGACATCAGCCGTAGCAACTTCTTCATAGCTATCTCCCAAGAAAGGGAAACAAAAGCAAAAGCAAATACTGGGACTACATCAAAACAAAAAGCTTCTGCACAGCAAGGGAAACAATAATTAAAGCTAAAAGGCAACTTACAAAATGGGAGAAGATATTTGCAAATGACATATTTGATAAAGGGTTAACATCCAAAGTATATAAAAAACTTACAAAACTCAACACTTCCCTTAAATAATTCGATTAAAAATGGGCAAAAGACATGAACAGACATTTCTCCAAAGAAGACATACAGATGGCCAACAGACACATGAAAAGATGCTCATCGTCACTTATCATCAGGGAAATACAAATCAAAACTACAATGAGGTATCACCTCACACCTGTCAGAATGGCTAAAATCAATAATATAATAAACAACAGGTGTTGGTGAGGATGTGGAGAAAAAGGAATGCTCTTGCACTGTTTGTGGGAATGCAAACTGGTGCAGCCACTGTGGAAAACAGTATGGAGAGTCCTCAAAAAGTTAAAAATAGAATTAGCTTATGATCCAGAAATCACACTATTGGGTATTTACCCAAAGAATACAAGAACACTAATTCAAAGGGATACATGGTCCCCTATGTTTATAGCAGCGTTATTTATAATAGTCAAGTTTCAGAAGCAGCCCATGTGTCAATCAATTGATGAAAGGATAAAGAGATGGTATATATAAATTTATGTATATAAATATTTGTGTGTGTGTATATATATAATGGAATATTATCCAGACATAAAAAAGAATAAAATCCTGCCATTTGCAATTACATGGATGGAGCTAGAGAGTATTATGTTAAGCAAAATAAGTCAGAGAAAGACAAATACCATATGATTTCAATCACATGTGGAATTTAAGAAACAAAACAAATGAACAAAGGGGAAAAATACGAGAGAGTGACAAAGCAAGAAACATATTCTTAATTATAGAGAACAATCTGATGGTTATCAAGGGGTAGTGGGTTGGGGGATGGTTAAATAAGTGATGGGGATTAAGGAATGCACTTCCTGTGTGGGCGTAGGGTGATGTATGGAACTGTTGAATTACTGTATTGTATACTTGAAAAATATAACACTGTATGTTGACTAACTGGAATTTAAATAAAAACTTAAAAAATATTTTGTGTGTTTAATCATGTATGTGCAAGTATACTCTACAGCAGTTACATTCTATTTATTTATTTCATATTGTACTATTCTAAACATAAGAATTAGTGACAGTTTAAGATTCTCATCTATGCGTTATCATACTGATACTCCCTTAGGAACTGAGTGGCTCAGCAGAATCAGATCAGATTCTGAACCCCTGATCAGAACACTTGTGGATAACATTTTAAATCAGAAACCCAGATGACTCATTAAGCTTGGGTAAATTTTCATAACATAAAGATATATTTACATGTGGTAAAATTTAAAGTAAATGTGTTTAAGTTAAATTATGCCTGAGAGAAACTAAAACATGTCTTATTAATATAAAAAGTCAATTCTTAATTGTTCTCCTCCACCTTTCTTGAACATAAAATACAACCTCAGGGTCTTGGCACTGGCCATTTGCTCCACCTTTTCCCCAGAGTTCCAGGTCTTACTACCTATCTCTTTTAAATCTGCACCAATATCACCTTCTCAGTGAGGTCAACTCTAACCACCCTATTCAAGAGCAAATCTCACCTGCCCCCCAAAACTTCCCAATTTCCATATCCTGCTCCATTTTTCTCCATAGCATTTATTACTTTCTAACATACTATATAATTTATTCAATTTATTCATCTACTACTTTATTTTTGTGTCCTCTAAATAACCTCTAAATGAGATTCATAAAAGCAAATAATCTGGGTCATTTTTTCCTCATTGATGTATCACCAGCTCCAGGACATAGCCAGGCAGTTTGTAGGCTTCAGTAAATATTAGCTACTGTCCAAAAGACTTAATGAATTTGTCTAATTCAAAGATTGGTAAAGATGAATCTTTTCTATAAAGGGCCAGGTAGTATATATTTTAGGCTTTACAGGACACATCTGTTGTCTGTGGCAAATTCTTTAAAAATATAAAAGCTTTCTTAGCTGGCAGACCATATAAAAACAGACTGTGGGTCAGATTTGAACAATGGGCCATAGTTTGCAAAACCTGGTCCAATTTAATAGAGAGATTCAACAGAACAATACCCACAAGATAATTAGCCATAGAATTGTTTGTATTTGATATTGTGAAAATTTTTGTGATTATGTGTGTCATGTCCAACTTTCCCTGCAACTAAAATGGAAATACTGTTTTGGCAAATTCAGTCAGAATGGCCGGAAAGCAATCTAACTTGGCAACTTACATCCTTTTCATTCCCCAGTCTACCAGAAAATTGTTATTCTGTCTCTTATAAAACTTTAATACTAAAGTAGTGTTTGGTCCTTAGCTTTTAAATAGATCATAAACCCCACCTAAAAAAACAATAAACATTATAAACTCTTTTCTCACCAAAAGTGTACATATACCCATAATTTTGCATACTGATTTTAAGGGCTTAAGAATTAAGCCCTTTTCTAAAGAATCCCTTCTCTTCTCCTTAGATTTGTTGTCTCTGTGGCTCTGTGGCTCATATTTCTTTATGTATTTAAAAGAATGCAAAAATTTGCTTTAAATGACCTATCCTTCCAACATATTGTTAAACGGCATAGTAGAAAATATCAAAAGAAATTTAATCAAATACGATACCAAGTAATTCATCAAATACTTAAAAGCAAACGTGGCCTGAAATGATATTTCAGGCAAATAATTCCTTCAGTAATCAGGATTTCATTGTAATGGGGAAATGCTTTTTTTTTTTGCTTTTGTTTGGTTGTTTTTACTAATCAAGTCCATAGCATCTTTGGACTCCTCCAGGTTGATAAGATCTTCATTTTCATTTTGAGAGTTTAAAATCATAGTATAAACAAAAACAAGAGCATAATGTGTCAGTATTCTTTCATTACTTTACTGGTACTATCAAGAAATCTGGGAATTGGACTTCTCTTTTCCCTATTTTCCTAACATGAACCGTTACTAATTTCATAACAGCATATTCTACAAAAAGAGGTATGCAATGGTAGCCATTTGACCAAACTCTGAGTTTTCAATGTTGAGTCTAGGTCCACAGTCTTAGATATCATCTAGAGCCATAATTCTCAATCATGGGTAAGGTACTGGTGTGCTACACTGGTGATAGAGGGGTATGTTAACTGATTGTTTACTGATGATATTCAAAGCATTGCTTTCCCAATAATTTACTCTGCGAAAAAGCTAAATAAAGCTGTCTGTAGTTATTCCTATAATAGTAATTCATTGCCATTTAGTTGGGAATTCATGTATGAGTAGGATGAGTGGACTCACATGGGTGATTAAAAGTCCTCCAGTGTAACTCCATGGGAATATGTTGGTCATGAGAGTATGAGTTGTCAAGTGTATCTCTGCAGAAAATAATAAATGATGAGGACCACTGATCTAGAGAAATTATCTTTCCTTATAGAAGATATACACTCAGTATCCTTGTTAAGGAAAAATGCTACACATATTCACTAATACTAATGGGCATTCTGTTTAATAATTCCCAAAGATACAAGAAGTAATCTGATTGCTTAGGCTCAAGAAATATGACCTGAAAATTATTCTGTTGCCTGATTAATCACAATCTACTGAGGCTCTGAGGGAGGAAATGAAGATAAAGTTGTGGCAAAGCACAGCCAGGATTAACAATGTCAAAGTCAAATTCACACATATTGCTTGGAAATGACAGAAGTTACAATAAGAAGAAAAACTATGAAAGAACTAGGATGATGACAATCTTTTAAATAGAAATGGATTGCTGCCAAGGAAGGAAGGAAGGAAGGAAGGAAGGAAGGAAGGAAGGAAGGAAG
>NW_023270323.1:32841650-32911389 GCF_011800145.1 Mirounga leonina | reverse complement strand
AAGGAAGGAAGGAAGGAAGGAAGGAAGGAAGGAAGGAAGGAAGGAAGGAAGGAAGGAAGCTGATTTTCCTATTTGATGATTCATAAATCCCATTGCCCTTTGGAAAGACATCTCTTAGTCTTCTTTTGTCACATTTTTAGATAAAGAAAAAACAAAATATACCCTATTAGCCAAATACTAGATAACATTAACAGATCAGAATTTGAGATACATAGCAGTCACAGAAGGCCCAATAAATTATGGGTAGAGGGGATTCTAAACAAGCTATCTCTTCTCTCTTCCAAATATAATGACTTTTTTAAGATCAGAGTGTATATCACATGAAGTTAATAAAGTAGAAAATGATACTATTTACCTTCATCAAATAATATGGCAAGAAATTTATAGCTCAGCTCCTTGGAAATCTGTCTTATTTAGCCTGCTGTTTTGTGTAACATATTAATAGCCAGAAGCAAATGGGGAACATAAAGCATGTTAGACCAAGAAAAATTTTTAAAACATTATTTACTTTATTTACCGATTTCTTATGAAATATTATTCTTATTTTTTTTCCTCTGGGTGGCACCTGTTAATGTCACAAAAATTAACATGTAGTATTGAGTCGTTGGAAATGGGAGAGTTTCATGGTAAATAATTAGCTAAACCACCAAAGGAAGAGATAATTGGCACAATGACTTCAGGAATAAGAGTTGTCATTATTCCAGATCTGTCTACAGATTACTGCATGTCCCCAAGAACACCAGGCTAAAGGTCATATCTCAAAGAATGCCGGTTTTTCTGATCATAAAAGGAAAGGATTTGCCATTCCAAATCATATTAATGATTAATTTAGTCTAGCAGCCTTTCTATGGAGGTGGTCAATTTTTAAAAAGGAGATTAGGGAGGGGAAGAGAATCCTTCTAGCCCCATTTTTCCATTGTCCTAGAGGAGTGGATTCTATCTAAACTCAGTAAGAGAAACATAAATTCACTGTTCCTGCCATGAAATAAGAGCTATTTCTTGTTTTATCTGGCACTGTTACTTATAGCAACAACAAAAAACAAACACAAAAGCAAATAAACTTAGTCTCTCTTAGTATTATATCAAATCATATAATTATATAATGTTGAATAAAAAGAAACTCATATTTACAAATATTTTAAATCGTTCTTTAGAAATTATGTGGCATTTCTAAGCTTCGGTATATTTTTCTTTGTCAGTTAATCCTCATTACCTATTCATGTGGTAAATGCTTTTCAATATCAGTTTTATAAATGCAGACATTGAGATTAAAATGACTCAGGAAAATCTTAACACATAAATAATATTCTGGCAGGTCCATTTGTACTATATCATTTCAGGATTCTCTTAATAGTCATGTGACAGCTAAATGCCCACTCAGTGGTATTATAAACTCTATGTGGCTAAACATCTCTTGAGGTGACCCCCCCCCCAACACCACTGCCACCCAGGGCATTCATTTAGTCTTTAGACATGGCTGAATTTTAGAAGATGTTTTTCTTTATTTGGAACTATATCTAAGCCCTACTTATAATGTTTTCCCTAAGGGTCATATAGAAGTATAAACTTATTTTTAAATAATGTTTTTCTATATTTGAGCTGCCTACATTGGTGAAGTAATGAGGAATTTTCTATAAGATTTATTTTAATGTGTACCTTTTTAATATAATGAAACATTTCATTAAAAATATGAAATTATTTCAAGATATGGATGCCTTCTCTTACATATTTTAGTAACTAGCAGATTGTTTGGTACTATATTATTTAGAGCTAACCAGCTCTAATTATAAGAAATAGTTCCACATTTAAATAATGTCTCAAACACAATACAAATTTGTTTGTTGCTCACAAGGAATTTCTATGTCAGCAGAAATGTTCTCCTCTACACATTGATTTAGGGACATGGATTGATGGTGTGTCTGGAATCCTCAACTCATGGCTACAAAAGTTGGTCATGGAAAAAGCATCCAACTGACAAAAAAGGAAGAGCATGTAAGCCTTAATAGAAAGATCTTTTCTGTTGAAATCACGAATCACTTCCGCTCACACCATATTGGCTAGAACTCAGCCACATGGCCATACCTAACTGTAAAGGAGGCTGAGAAATGCAATCTGTCTGCCAAGGAAGAAGAGAACAATAATTCTGGTGCGTAGCTGCTAGAATTTACTGCCACAGACATATGGGAGGCAAAGGAATAAAAGTGAACTGAATGGCAAACTAGCCCTTGGAATCAGGATTCTCTATGAAGCTTTTTTAAAATACAAATGCCTGAACCACTATCCTAAACGCTTTAAATCTAAATATCCAGCTATAAAGTTAAGGAATCTGTATGTAGTTGCACAGGTGATTTTGCTGTACAGGAAGGGGAATGATTCTACAGGCAATAACTAGACTACTGAACAGTCCTTACACAGAAATGACAAGCTATCTTACGGCACAGACTTAATTAGAAGACTTAAAAAAATCTGAATGCAACAGTTGATCTATCTCATTAAAAACACAATAAAATGAATGTTAGACTCAACACTTCAGAAACTCTTCATTGTTTTGCACATTTTCTTAAATTTCCATCTGTAATAAATACATACTACACATGACCAACTGAAGTATAAACTCTCTGAGGACTTGTTTTTTAATTTCCTTTTCTCCTCTAAGAGTATCCTCAGCAATAATTAATACTCACTTGGGATCAATCAAAGGATCAAGTTCTATCATTTGCCCTTTGCTTTGTAATAGGTTTGTGTAGAGGACTAAATATAAATTAATGAATGACTTGAGAAAAAGAATAAGTAGCTTTACTTTTTTATCTCTTTGGTTACATTATTTATGTGCAAATCAGGCCTCATGTTTGCTTCTGCTCTACTCTTGTATTCCTCAATCAGTTCAGGGCCACCTAATTGGCTTATAACCTGTAATCAATTTAGCCTTTCATTATCCAGTGTGAAAACATTTATTCACAAGTGGTAATAAGTCACACAGAACACTAGACTACACTATACTGCTACTGTGTTCACTGAGTTCTCTGGCCTTCTGTCAGTTAACTGGAATACATATCGAATCTAGACAGGCATGAATACACAAAAATGTAATGGTTTTTATTTTTTTTTAATTATTTTCAAGATTTTATTTATTTACTTGACAGGGACAGAGAGAGACAGGGGGAGCATGCACAAGCAGGGGAAGCGGCAGGGAGAGGGAGAGGGAGAAGCAGACTCCCCGCTGAGCGAGGAGCCCAATGAAGGATCGATCCCAGGACCCTGAGATCATGAGCTGAGACAAAGGCAGACACTTAACAGACTGAGCCACCCAGGCACCCCATGTAATGGTTTTAAATAATAGCTAATTAAGTATAAGATAAGCCTATGTTCAATTCAAATAATTTTGTTCACTATACTGAAAACCATGAATCATTACCTGGCTTATTTGCAATAGTAACAGTGAGTTATTCAAATTTTCAAAATGATTATTATTTTTTTATTATTATGAGATCATTTCAAAGCCTTTACCAGTATTTCTGGACATGGTAACATTTTACTCAAATCTATACTGCTATCTGGATTGGTCCCAAACTTACATAAAGATGGGGTAGGTCAGGTCCTTTGTGAAAACGCTGTTAAAATATACTTGTTTCATAGAGATGTGGTATTGATTTGTCTTTGAAGCTTGAAGAGTTACATGGCAATGGATTTCTACTTTTTGTCTAGATGGAACTAAAGCCGTGGCCATGGAGGCACTTTTTATAAAAGGCTAGATGTTAACAATAATGAAAATGCTAAAGGAAATTGTAAAAAGATTACTGTAATAGAAGGGAGGAGAATCACATTTATTGTACATCTATGTACGAGGCTTTAGGATACTACTTTGTTTTGTTGTTCTGTTTTGTTTTGTTTTGTTTTGTTTTAAACCTGTTGCAGTTATAATGAAATAGACCAAAAAATATCTAGGGAGACCAAATAACACTCTTTTGAAACATCAGGAAGTAGAAGGGCTTTAGTCAGTTTCCTCATTTAAGGATCCAGTCTTCAGCTTGGTCGTTCTAGAAATTCAATGGTTGAACCAAAGAATTGAACAAGTTCACAGAAATTACTCATGGAAAACAAGTGCAAATGGCAGTTAAGTGAATAATAGAATTAAACAATATTGCTTTCATTAGCTACAGTGCAAGAATACTTACTATAACAAGGCAATTAGATGATTAAAAATTATTACTCAGAATATTATATGGTATGCATGAATGTAATATTCTTTCATACATTACTGGTGCATCTACTTAAAAAAACTGTCAGTGTCTACTGAAACTAATCATATAAGTACTCAATCAGCCAGCAATTCGATCTTTAGCTATGTAGCCAATAAAAATGTTTGTATGTAATCAACAATAACAACAAAATGTATAAGAATATTCAGAACAACTCTACATGTAAGAGCCCAAAACTGAAAACAGTCTAAATTTCCATTAACACCAGAATCAATCAATAAACTGTTATATTCATACAATGAAATATTAAATAGCAATCAGATGAACAATTTACCATATGAAACACCACAGATAAATTAATAAACATATAGTGAACAAAATCATTGAAACATAAGAGAGGACATACTATATGATTCCATCATATAAGTTTAGCCATAGACAAAATTCATGCATGGTATTTGGAAGGATAGTGATTCCTTTGAGAACAGGAGTGGTCTTCTGGGGAGCTGGTAATATTTAAATTCTTGATTAAGATTCTGAATATATACACATATATACAATGAAACATACAGTATAATGTTTTGATTTTGTGAAAATGTATTGGGCTAGATACTTATGATTTGTAGACTTCTCTGTATACATCAACAATATGCTTTAAAAATGTTAATAACTAGGGGGCGGAGCAAGATGGCGGAGGAGTAGGAGACCTGGATTTCGTCTCCTCTCAGGAATTCAGCTGGATAGGGATCAAACCAATCTGAACACCTACAAACTCAAAAGGAGATTGAAGAAAAGAAGAGCAACAACTCTCTCATCAGAAAAGCGACCACTTTCTGGAAGGTAGGACGTGCGGAGAAGTGAAACCGATATTCGGGAGGATAGACGGCGGGGGAGGGGCCTCCGTCGGCCGCTTCTGGCAAATGATAGAACCACGGAGCACAAAATCGGAACTTTTAAAAGTCTGCTCCGCCGAGGGACGTCACTCTGGTGGCTAAGCGGGGGGTGGAACCCTCCGGGACAGTGGGGTCTCAGGACCCTCGGGGTCACAGAAAGACCGGGGGTGCCTGAGTGTGGCAGAGCTCCCAGGTATCGGAGCGGGGAAGCCGGCTGCAGAGGCGGAGCCCAGGCGCGGGCTCTCAGCTCGGGGTCGCCATAAACCGTGATCCGCGGCACAGTCGGGCCCCTGCTCCTCCAGCAGGGACCCAACAAGCAGCAGATCCGGGGAGACTCACCTTCCTCCCCCGGGAGGAGCCACATGGGACTGCACCTCAGGGATCTGCTGGGTTTGGAGATCCCACCCGGGGTCGGGTGCCAGAGATAAAAACGCGCGGTCCCAGGCCGGGCGAGCACGGAGTGCGGCCGGAGACCGGGGAGACGGGAGTGACTGACGGCTTTTCTCTGGGGGCTCACTGAGGAGCGGGGCCCCGAGTTCTCGGCTCCTCCGGGGCGGAGATTGGGAGGCCGCCATTTTCACTCTCCGCCTCCAAAGCTGTACGGAAAGCTCGCAGGGAACAAAAGCCCCGGAGAGCAAACCCGAGCAGATTACTTAGCCGGGAGGGGGCAAGGGCGGGGCAATTCCGCCTCCGGCAGAGACATTTGGAAACCACGGCAACAGGCCCCTCCCCAGAAGATCAGCGAGAACAGCCAGCCAAGACCAAGTTTACCGATCAATGAGAACGTCAGAACTCCAGCGCTAGGGGACTGCTGAACATAGAATTCACGGCTTTTTTACCATGATTCTTTAGTCTTTTAAAGTTAGTTTTTTTTTTTAACTGTCTTTTTTGTCTTTTTATTTCTTTTTGAATTTTTCTTTTTCCCTTTTTCAACCAACATCTTATCAATCCCTTTTAAAAAAAAAAAAAAACATTTTTATTTTTCATTTTTAGAGTCATATTCCATCCCTTCATAGTAGTTACCTATATTTTTGGCTTATATATATAAGTTGTACTCTCTTTAAAATTTTGAGATAGTTTCTTCTAACAGATTAAAATATACCCTAAATCTCTAGTATATGGTGTTTTCTATTCCCCTGCCTGATCACATCCTCTCCCTTTTTTTTTCTTTTCCTTTTTTCTTTTTTTAAATCCTCTTCTTTCTTTTTTCAAACAACTTCTTATCAATTCCTTTTATAAAATTTTTTATACTTTCTATTTTTACAGTCATATTCCATCCCTTCATCATATCAACCCTTATTTTTGTACATATATAAGTTTTTCTTTCTTTAAAATTTTGGGAGGCACTTTCTTCTAAAACACCAAAATACACCCCAAATCTAGTGTGTGGCACTAATCTATATACCAGCCTGATCATATTTGATCACATTCTGGTTTTTTGTTGTTGTTGTTGTTGTTGTTTTGTTTTGTTTGTTTTTGTTTTTATCTTTATCTTTTTCTTTTTCTTTTTTTTCTTTTTCTTTTTTCTCTCTTTCCCTTTCTTATCCTACTGCTTCAGGTCTTTTCTGATTTGTTTAGAGTATATTTTCTGGGGACGTGGTTACTCTGCTAGCATTTTGTTCTCTCATTAATCTATTCTCCTCTGCACAAAATGACAAGACGGAAAAAATCACCTCAACAAAAAGAACAAGAGGTAGTACCGACTGCCAGGGACCTACTCAATACGGACATTAGTACGATGTCAGATCTAGAGTTCAGAATCATCACTTTAAAGATACTAGCTGGGCTTAAAAAAAATATGGAAGTTATTAGAGAAACCCTTTCTGGAGAAGTAAAAGAGCTAAAATCCAACCAAGTAGAAATCAAAAAGGCTATTAATGAGGTGCAATCAAAAATGGGGGCACTAAATGCTAGAATAAATGAGGCAGAAGAGAGAATCAGTAATATAGAAGATGAAATGATGGAAAATAAAGAAGCTGAGAAAAAGAGAGATAAACAACTACTGGATCACGAGGGCAGAATTCGAGAGATAAGCGATACCATAAGACGAAACAACATTAGAATAATTGGGATCCCAGAAGAAGAAGAAAGAGAGAGAGGGCCAGAAGGTATAATGGAGCAAATTATAGCAGAGAACTTCCCTAATTTGGGGAAAGAAACAGGCAGGAAAATCCAGGAAAATCCAGGATCCTCTCAAAATCAATAAAAATAGGTCAACACCCCGACATCTAATAGTAAAACTTACGAGTCTCATAGACAAAGAGAAAATCCTCAGAGCAGCTCGGGAGAAGAGATATGTAACCTACAATGGTAGAAACATTAGATTGGCAACAGACCTATCCACATAGACCTGGCAGGATATATTCAGAGCACTAAATGAGAAAACTATGCAGCCAAGAATACTATATCCAGCTAGGCTGTCATTGAAAATTGAAGGAGAGATAAAAAGCTTCCAGGACAAACAAAAACTAAAGGAATTTGCAAACACAAAACCAGCCCCACAAGAAATATTGAAAGGGGTCCTCTAAGCAAAGAGAGAGCCTAAAAGCAACATAGACCAGAAAGGACAACAGACAATATACGGTAACAGTCACCTTACAGGCAATACAATGGCACTAAATTCCTATCTTTCAATAGTTACCCTGAATGTAAATGGGCTAAATGCCCCAATCAAAAGACACAGGCTATTGGATTGGATAAAAAAACAAGACCCATCGATATGCTGTCTGCAAGAGACACATTTTAGACCCAAAGACACCTGCGGGTTGAAAGTGAGGGGGTGGAAAACCATTTACCATGCTAATGGACACCAAAAGAAAGCTGGGGTGGCAATCCTTATATCAGACAAATTAGATTTTAAACCAAAGTATGTAATAAGAGATGAGGAAGGACACTATATCATACTTAAAGGATCTATCCAACAAGAAGATCTAACAATTGTAAATATCTATGCCCCTAACATGGGAGCAGCCCATTATATAAGGCAATTAATAACAAAAGCAAAGAAACACATCGACAACAATACAATAATAGTGGGGGACTTTAACATCCCCCTCACTGAAATGGACAGATCGTCTAAGCAAAAGATCAACAAGGAAATAAAGACTTTAAATGACACACTGGACCAAATGGACTTCACAGACCTATTCAGAACATTCCACCCCAAAGCAACGGAATACACATTCTTCTCTAGTGCCCATGGAACATTCTCCAGAATCGATCACATCCTAGGTCATAAATCAGGTCTCAACCGGTACCAAAAGATTGGGATCATTCCGTGCCTATTTTCAGACCACAATGCTTTGAAACTAGAACTCAATCACAAGAGGAAAGTTGGAAAGAACTCAAATACATGGAGGCTAAAGAGCATCCTACTGAAGAATGAATGGGTCAACCAGGAAATTAAGGAAGAATTAAAAAAATACATGGAAACCAATGAAAATGAAAACACAACTGTTCAAAATCTTTGGGATGCAGCAAAGGCAGTCCTAAGAGGAAAGTATATAGCAATACAAGCCTTTCTCAAGAAACAAGAAAGGTCTCAAGTACACAACCTAACCCTACACCTAAAGGAGCTGGAGAAAGAACAGCAAATAAAGCCTAAACCCAGCAGGAGAAGAGAAATCATAAAGATCAGAGCAGAAATCAATGAAATAGAAACTAAAAGAACAGTAGAACAGATCAACGAAACTAGGAGCTGGTTCTTTGAAAGAATTAACAAGATTGATAAACCCCTGGCCAGACTTATCAAAAAGAGAAGAGAAAGGACCCAAATCAACAAAATCATGAATGAAAGAGGAGAGATCACAACTAACACCAAAGAAATACAAACAATTATAAGAACATATTATGAGCAACTCTATGCCAGCAAATTAGATAACCTGGAAGAGATGGATGCATTCCTAGAAATGTATCAACTACCAAAACTGAACCAGGAAGAAATAGATAACCTGAACAGACCTATAACCACTAAGGAAATTGAAGCAGTCATCAAAAATCTCCCAAAAAACAAAAGCCCAGGGCCTTTTGGCTTCCCAGGGGAATTCTACCAAACATTTCAAGAAGAATTAATACCTATTCTTCTGAAACTGTTCCAAAAAATAGAAACGGAAGGAAAACTTCCAAACTCATTTTATGAGGCCAGCATTACCTTGATCCCAAAACCAGACAAAGACCCCATCAAAAAGGAGAATTACAGACCAATATCCCTGATGAACATGGATGCAAAAATTCTCACAAAATACTAGCCAATAGGATCCAACAGTACATTAAAAGGATTATTCACCACGACCAAGTGGGATTTATCCCTGGGCTGCAAGGTTGGTTCAACATCCACAAATCAATCAATGTGATACAATACATTAACAAAAGAAAGAACAAGAATCATATGATCCTCTCAATAGATGCAGAAAAAGCTTTTGACAAAGTACAGCATCCTTTCTTGATCAAAACTCTTCAGAGTATAGGGATAGAGGGTACATACCTCAATATCATAAAAGCCATCTATGAAAAACCTACAGCAAATATTATTCTCAATGGGGAAAAACTGAGAGCTTTCCCCCTAAGGTCAGGAACGCGGCAGGGATGTCCACTATCACCACTGCTATTCAATATAGTATTGGAAGTCCTAGCCACAGCAATCAGACAACAAAAAGAAATCAAAGGCATCCAAATTGGCAAAGAAGAAGTCAAACTCTCACTGTTTGCAGATGATATGATACTTTATGTGGAAAACCCAAAAGACTCCACCCCAAAACTGCTAGAACTCATACAGGAATTCAGTAAAGTGGCAGGATATAAAATCAATGCACAGAAGTCAGTGGCATTCCTATACACCAACAACAAGACAGAAGAAAGAGAAATTAAGGAGTCCATCCCATTTACAATTGCACCCAAAACCATAAGATACCTAGGAATAAATTTAACCAAAGAGACAAAGGATCTGTACTCAGAAAACTATAAAATACTCATGAAAGAAATTGAGGAAGACACAAAGAAATGGAAAAACGTTCCATGCTCATGGATTGGAAGAACAAATGTTGTGAAGATGTCAATGCTACCTAGAGCAATCTACACATTCAATGCAATCCCCATTAAAATACCATCCACTTTTTTCAAAGAAATGGAACAAATAATCCTAAAATTTGTATGGAACCAGAAAAGACCCCAAATAGCCAGAGGAATGTTGAAAAAGAAAAGCAAAGCCGGCGGCATCACAATTCCAGACTTCAAGTTCTATTACAAAGCTGTCATCATCAAGACAGCATGGTACTGGCACAAAAACAGACACATAGATCAATGGAACAGAATAGAGAGCCCAGAAATGGACCCTCAACTCTATGGTCAACTAACCATCGACAAAGCAGGAAAGAATGTCCAATGGAACAAAGACAGTCTCTTCAACAAATTGTGTTGGGAAAATTGGACAGCCACATGAAGAAAAATGAAACTGGACCATTTCCTTACACCACACACAAAAATAGACTCCAAATGGTTGAAAGACCTCAATGTGAGACGGGAATCCATCAAAATCCTAAAGGAGAACACAGGCAGCAACCTCTTTGACCTCAGTCGAAGCAACTTCTTCCTAGAAACATCGCCAAAGGCAAGGGAAGCAAGGGCAAAAATGAACTATTGGGACTTCATCAAGATAAAAAGCTTTTGCACAGCTAAGGAAACAGTCAACAAAACCAAAAGACAACCGACAGAATGGGAGAAGATATTTGCAAATGACATATCAGATAAAGGGCTAGTATCCAAAATCTATAAAGAACTCATCAAACTCAACACCCAAAGAACAAAGAATCCAATCAAGAAATGGGCAGAAGACATGAACAGACATTTTTCCAAAGAAGACATCCAAATGGCCAACAGACACATGAAAAAGTGCTCAATATCACTCGGCATCAGGGAAATCCAAATCAAAACCTCAATGAGATACCACCTCACACCAGTCAGAATGGCTAAAATTAACAAGTCAGGAAACGACAGATGTTGGCGGGGATGCGGAGGAAGGGGAACCCTCCTACACTGTTGGTGGGAATGCAAGCTGGTGCAGCCACTCTGGAAAACTGTATGGAGGTTCCTCAAAAAGTTGAAAATAGAGCTACCATATGATCCAGCAATTGCACTACTGGGTATTTACCCCAAAGATACAAAAGTAGGGATCCAAAGGGGTACGTGCACCCCGATGTTTATAGCAGCAATGTCCACAATAGCCAAACTGTGGAAAGAGCCAAGATGTCCATCGACAGATGAATGGATAAAGAAGATGTGGTATATATACACAATGGAATATTATGCAGCCATCAAAAGGAATGAGATCTTGCCATTTGCAACGACGTGGATGGAACTGGAGGGTATTATGTTGAGTGAAATAAGTCAAACAGAGAAAGACATGTATCATATGACCTCACTGATATGAGGAATTCTTAATCGCAGGAAATAAACTGAGTGTTGTTGGAGTGGGGGGTGGGGTGGGAGGGATGGGGTGACTGGGTGGTAGACACTGGGGAGGGTATGTGCTCTGGTAAGCGCTGTGAATTGTGCAAGACTGTTGAATCTCAGATCTGTACCTCTGAAACAAATAATGCAATATATGTTAAGAAAAAAAAAGAAGAAGTTAGTGGGAGGGGAAGAATGAAGCGGGGGAGATCGGAGGGGTAGACAAACCATGAGAGATGATGGACTCTGAAAAACAAACTGAGGGTTCTAGAGGGGAGGGGGGTGGGAGGATGGGTTAGCCTGGTGGTGGGTTTTGAGGAGGGCACATTCTGCATGGAGCACTGGGTGTTATGCACAAACAATGAATCATGGAACACTTCATCTAAAACTAATGATGTAATGTATGGGGATTAACATAAGAAAAAAAAAATTAAAAAAATAAATAAAATAAAATAAAATGAACACCTAGGTACATTAAAAAAAAAAAAAAAAAGAATTTTCAGGGCGCCTGGGTGGCTCAGTTGTTTAGGCGACTGCCTTCGGCTCAGGTCATGATCCTGGAGTCCCAGGATCGAGTCCCGCATCGGGCTCCCTGCTCGGCAGGGAGTCTGCTTCTCCCTCTGACCCTCTCTCATGCTCTCTGTCTCTCATTCTCTCTCTCAAAATAAATAAATAAAAATCTTTAAAAAAAAAATGTTAATAACTTGGGAGTATGAGGAAGAGGGAAGGAATACACATGAAACAAGATTAGCCATGAGTTGATAATTGTTGAAGGAGGGTGATGAACACATGCAGTTCTCTCCCATTGAATATGTTCAAAATTTTCATAGTTAAAAAAATTCAATCAAATTTCTAGAAAAAAATCTGGGAAAAACATAGTAGTCTTTTGAACTTGTGTTAGGCATTTATCTAAGCTTATGTACACTATCAAAAGGACCAGCTATAAAAAATGATAAATTAGACATCACAGATTTAGAAACTTCTTCTCTTTGAAAGATTCTGTTAAGAGGATGAAAAGATAAGCCACCACCAGGAGAAAATATTTTCTAACCACCTATTTGATAAAGGACTTTATCCAGAATATATAAATAATTCTCAAAATTCAATAATAAGACTATAGATAACCCAATTTAGAAATGGGCAATATAGGGGCACCTGGGTGGCTCATTTGGTTAAGGGCCAACCAACTCTTCATTTTGGCTCAGGTCATGATCTCGGGATCATGAGATCAAGCCCTGTGACAGGCTCTGCACTCAGCACAGAGTCTGCTTGAGACTCTCTTCCTTTCCCTCTCCCCCACCTTCTTCCCCTTCCCCACTCACTAGTGCTCGCACGCTCTTTTTCTCACTCTCAAATAAATAAATAAATAAAATATTTTTAAAAAAGAAATGGGTAAAATATTTGAACAGACAATTCAATACAGATGTCATAAGGATGTCAAATAAGCTTATGAAAAGATGCTGAACACCATTAAACATTAGAGAAACATAAATTAAAACCACAAGATGCCATTATATATCTATTTAAATAGTTAAAATTTAAAATATTGATCATACCAAATGTTGGTAAGGATGTGGACAACTGGAACTCCCCTACGTTGGTTAGAATGTAAAATGTTCCTACCCCATTTCGAAAACACTTTGGAAGTACGTTAAAATGTTAAATATATACCTACCTAAAACTCAGTATTTTCATTGCTAGGCATTTAACAAGAAAAGTGAAAGTATAAGAGCATACAAAACCTTGTGCATAAATTTTCATAATGGCTGTTTGTAATGGTCAAAAACTGAAAACAACACAAGTATCCACGAAGAGACAAATGGATAAAAACATTGTAGTAAATCTGTACAATGGACTATTACTCTATTATATTTAAAAAATGAAGTACTTATATATGCAACATGGAAAATCTGAAAATAATTATGGTAAATTAAAAAAAAGCACCAGTCATGGGGGTGCTTGGGTGGCTCAGTTGTTAAGCGGTTGCCTTCAGCTCAGGTCATGATCCCAGGATCCTGGGATCGAGCCCCGCATCGGGCTCCTGGCTTGGCGGGAAACCTGCTTCTCCCTCTCCCACTACCCCTGCTGTGTTCCCTCTCTCGCTGTGTCTCTGTCAAATAAATAAATAAAATCTTCAAAAAAAAGAAAATCTTAGTTATTTTACTCAATTACAATGAAGCCTTGTTATCTAGCCCTACTTCTCAACAATCTACACATCTTCAATGCCCAGAATATTCAAATCCATTTTTATGGACTATCCTGGAAAAAAAATAAAACTAAATTCTTCCTATTTTAATGGTTCAAATAATTCTGTGGATGCTTTCTCTCACTTTTTTTTTTCTGTGAAACAAGGGCTAAAAACTGGAGAGTCTACAACTTGATTAGAGTTTAAATTTTCCAGTATGCTTAACCATTAAATTATTGTTATATAGGCATTTTCATTTCCTCTGATAAATCTTACTTATATGTGGATTGTCCATAATTTTATTCTCAAAATGTAACCTCATCCTCAAGTTTTGAGGAATAGCACATTATGCCCTTATGCACTGTCAAAATATGTGTAATTTAAACTTCACAAACTCTGAAGTTGTTATTATAACAAACTCTTGCTGATGAAGAACTCAGATTCAGAGTTAAAGTAATTTGCCTAAAATTACACACATGTTAAGTTGCTAAGCAAGGACACAAACCCAGATATGACATTTTATCATATTATACCACTTTCCAACAAATTAATGTTATGGCAGTTCTAAGATGCTAGAATTTTATTATTTATTTCCTCCCTTATATCATTTTCTCTCAGAACAAAGATTATTTTAAAGTGACCCATATCTAAGGGCACTTATGTACTACTACATGATCTTTTCCAGTTGGAAATTCAGTCATTGACAAAGGTGGTGAGTTTCAGAAGAAAAAATTGGGATTTTTCAAATCAGACATATACACATTCTAATCTAGATTCAGCAACCAACAATGAATGTGAGTGAGCTTCAGATAGTTATTTCAAATCTCTAGATTTCTATTTTCTGAATCTGTAATATTGCAAAATAATACTTACCTTGCTGACTACTGTCAAGTTTCCAGGTAATGTATACAGAGTGTAGCATGAAAGCAGTGTTCAATAAATGGCTGCTCTAAAAAATAGGACTGATGAGTACAGATACTACTTCAAAAGGCAGTTATTAAATATTGCTACTACTACCTAACAATCATTTACATTTTTGAAGACACGTTCTGAAAATACATTATAAGAACATTGAAGAAGATTAAAAACTTAAGCTGTATGTATGGTTATGTGTGTGATACACACACACACACATAAACAAACACACTTTTATTCCTTAGAGTAAAACAAAAACATGTTTTCCAAAGAAATATTTGGAAATTTAGAGGACTCCTCAGATGTGAATCACCATACTCCATTAACTCTACATATTTATTAAGTAAGGTTAAAAAGATAGGATATATGAAAATCATGTTTCCACAACCTTTCTACCACCTACAGCTACTTTGTGTGGCTTTGGGCAATTTATAGCCAAGTTTCCACCTATTATATAATATGAGATAATAGAACTAGATATTCTTTAAACTATATTCAAACCCAAAACTTCTATCCTGACTGTATTACTATTTCTAATTAAATAATATTAAATTAGCACAATTTTGACTATTAATTCCATCTCACAAAATTAACGCTCTGTGGGATGATAAATTAATCAATGCCAACCACATTCATAGTGCTTATTATTGTAGAAATGTAATGAACCACATTGGCTGGCTTTTTCGGGTTAGTTGTTACAGGATTAATACTGTGCTGGACAGTTCTGAGTTTTGTTCTTAATTTTGCATTGCACAAGCTCAAAATTATCAATTCAGCCAAAAGAAATTCCAATTTCCTGGGATTAGTTGCACTCTCTAAAATTTAAACTCTGTGATGATTCTCTTTTCTGCAGCAGCAATTTACCTCTATGGCAGAATTGTCAACAGCATGAAAACAATCTTGAATAAAATCAACTCTCTCTGGACCCCATGTCCTCCTATAATTGCCACCCCTCTTCCCTCTTCATTTGTCCTAGGATTGCTTCTCTGTGTTTATATTATTTGGCCACTCAACAATATTTGACACTTCTGGCTATCCTTTCTTTCTTGAAGCTTTGTTTGTTTTGTTTTGTTTTTCCCTCCAGATATCCAAGATACCTTTCCTAGTTCTCTTCCTTCTTTACTGGCTATCATTTCTCAGTCTCCTATTCTGACTTCTCTGCTTCCGCTAGACTTCTCACTGTTCACAGATAAGACCTAGAACCTGTTTCTCCAAGTCTTCCTTGACAATTTCATTTAGCCCATGGCTTTAAGTATACTGATGCACCTTTGACCCCTAAATGTATACATTCAGACTTGAGGTCTTACTTGAACTGCAGACTCATATGCTGAACTATCTATTTGATATATCTATTTGGGATTCTAATAGGCATCTCAAAATTAACATGTCTAAAGAAGAACCGTGTTCATCATCCCCCAGCCCTATTCTCAAGTGACTCTGATGAACTTAACATTTTATAATCTTTGCTGTTCTCACCCAAGCCACTCATCTTTCATCTAGATTTTTGAAAAAAAAAAACTTATAATCAATCTCTCTGCTTCCACTCTTGCCCCCTTCCAATCCATTTTCAACAGAGCAAACAGAAGGATTTTGTCTCAAAACGTAAATCAGATTTTATTGTACCTCTGCTTGAAACCAAACAAAAGCTTCCCTTTCCACTTAGAATATAACATATGTATATACAATACACCTCAAGATCTACCCCTGCCAACTTCTGACCACATCCACCACCACTCTGCCCCTTAACTCAGTACACTCTAACTATACTGACCTTCTTTCTGTTCTTCATATACATCAACTTCATTCAAATCTCAGGCCCTTATCCTAGGATATTTAAATGGCTGACTCCTCAAAATTCAGGAGTCAGCTTAAATGTTATCTCCTCAGGGAGGCCTTTCCTGCCCACTTAATCTCTAGCACACTATCCTGTTTGATATTCAAGCTATTGTACTGATTATTTTGGAAGGCAGCTATGCTCACCCCTGTACCACCAACGCTGCACTGTACTGATTATTTTGTATTTATCTATTTGTTTATTGTCTTCTTTTCCCCACTAAATATAGTCTTTAGAAAGAATCTTTTCTATCTTACTCAATTTTTTATACCTAATGCTTAAAGCAGTGTTTCCTGATAGGAGACTCTTCAATAAATGTTGAAGGAACAAAGTGTAAATATCTGTAATTGTAGCTATTCACAATATGCATGAAAATGGTATCAAATATTAGAGTAGAGCTTGGAGACCATAAAATGGTAGCTTGGCTTAGGCTAAGAGGAGATTTATGTAATTTAGTAATAACCAGAAATCAGTAATTTCTAGTACCTATGAACAGCATAGAAGTTATGAATTTTGTGTCTTTAGAACTTGTATATATGTTTTGACTAGTATCTTTCCCAAACCAAAACAATTCTAAAATGTAGATAGCCACTTAAAGCAATAGGCATTAAGACAAACAGTGTCCAAAGGCCAATAATTGTTGGCCTGTTAATATTGGCACATAACTGTGACTTTTAAGTTAAGTCTGTGCCTCTAACTTAATTTGAATAGGAAGAACTAAATAAGACAAGTCTACACTCATTTCTGCACAGATTACACTAATAAGCTCAGCTTTGCAGAGCTCTAGGTGCAGGACTAACAGTTCCATTATTTCAGAGGTATATATGGACACAACACAAATCCTGGAGTTTGGGATTAGGCCATATTTCCTAGGCCAACAGTCAATTTTTCTATTGTTTTTTTTTTTTTAATCTAGAATTGAATCTGATAATTTATACCATTGCAGGTATATTTTTAAGAATTATTGGTATTGTAGGTCACTATTTCCTTAGGAATATTCTAAAGAGTTAACTACAGTTAACCCTCGGTATTGGAAACCATATGTGTTCAATCCTGAGTGTCTTTAATAAGCACGGACCAACCCCTTCCCTGCTGTGTAATTCATAGCCACACTAGGCAAAGGAAAACACAGGCAGGAAAAGGTTATTCTTTATGACCTGAATCTTCTAAGTACTTGCTTGAGTGGCAGTCATCAGACAGAGGTTGCATCCCGGAGGATTCAGGGACATTTGCCTATTTGTAGATTCTCATCCCTATGGATAGCTCACTGTTAGACCACCATTTCAATAAGTGTAATAGGGCATAGACGCCTATCTTTTATTTTCATAGAGAAATTCTTTCTCTCCTTGTTTTTTTCCTCACCAACAGAAACTACTAATGACAGAGTTCTTGAACAAGTCTAACCTCATTTATCACTATATGTGCTTGCATTTGATTTATTTAATTATTTTCCATTTTGCTAATTGTGATTATCCATAGTACCACAATTTATCGTATTTCTCTACTTTTTAAAAGACTCATTTATAGTTCTTGTTCTTTCATGGCTTCTTATTAATATTCATAATTGCAGTTGCTTCAGAGGACCTTTCATATCTCCTTCTCCTTCTCAAACTATAGCTGTATTTATCTTTAGTATCCCTAATAATTTTTCTCTAATTTTGCTATTTCATGTTGCCTTCATAAATATATTTTAATCCAGGCTTTTCTACAAGGGAAATTTGAACTTGTCATTGATTTTCTGTTAAGACAATAATGACATAAATGTTACCTTGTAGAAAAGTAAAAGCAGATAACTTGAATGTTTTACTTAACAATTAATAAAATGCACTGGATTCAATTCAATTATTTGAATTAAAAATGACCCTAAATAAATACATAAATAACAATTAAATTCTGCAAAAGAAACCTAGATTTTCCAGAACTCAGCATGCAAGGTTTCTAACTTGCCATTTGTTAGCTTTTACCCATATCTATATTCAAGAAACACAGATAGTTAACCCACAAGATTTAGGATGCTATTTTAAGTGGTGATAAAAATTAAAGATGAGTTTCTATATTAAATATGTAGTATCTTTTAGATGTGGAAAAGATATAGAGCAATTTCAGGAAGATGTAATGTACATTAAGAATTCAGCAGAAGTTTCTTCTAGTTAGGAAAATCATGGAAGACTTAGGAAGAGGTATCATTTGAGTTGGAACTTAAATAAGACTTATAATATTTGCTATAATAACTAACACTTGTACCCCAATAAAGCATACAAGCAGAAAAATATAGGACGTATTTTGAGGATAGCAATATAGTAGGACTAGAGAAAAATGTCTGTAGGGTATGATATACAATCAAGCCTAAGTATAAGTTGGGCTTCCATTGCAGAGAAACTGAAATGAAAATTTAGCCCTAGTATGCAATAGAAAAGCACTCAACAATTTAAGTTTGAGAGAAATCTGATTGCCTGTATTTCCTCTATAATAGCAAAACTAATCTTATAATGGAAGGCACTCCTGCTATAAGACTATTACAATAGAGTAAGTCAAGCTTGAACTAAGGTGGCAGGAGCGGAAATAGAAGTCAACTTGATTTAATGCTAACTCTAGGAGATAGAATAAATATATTGGTAACTAATGAAATTAAAACAAGGCTTAAGCCAAAGCAAGTCCAAGATTCTGCACCCAAGTAACTAAAAAAATATAAATGATGATATCAAAAACTTACTGTGAGGTTACTAAATTTCAAGTGTCCCAAATGTATTCATTCATCTAATCCTCAGACCATTCCTATGAAGCTAAGGAACCAGACCACCATTAACAGAAATTAGAAATTTTGATGGAGCAATAGGTTTGGAATGAATGATAATGAGTTCCATTTAATTTTGTGGTTTTAGATACAGTTTTAGTCAAGACAAAGTAAGCGATGCTGCGGAAACTTATCTCCTATATTTTAGAAATCAAATACAATAAAGGCTTATTTTTCACACTCATTAAATGTCCCACACAGATGGTCTAGAGACTATGCTTATACAGTTCTAGGCTGATGAAGCTTCTGCCATCTCAACTAGCATTTTCAACACACTTCCTCTGACAGTTTCACAGAAAGAGAAAATGTGAATAGAATAGGCACATACATTTTACTGCATCAGCCCAGACAGGACTGACATAATTTCCACTCACAGTTCTTTGTACAGAACCAATCACATGGCTTAAACATAATTGCAAGGGAGGCTAGGATATGTAGGGGAGCACGTGGACTACTTGGTGAGCATTACTATCTCTGCCACAGGCACCATCTGCTCATTTAAAAGACATAGTAGTATAATAGAAATGGGATCCAGAACTAAGTATAGAGTTCCAAACTAATTTTTCCAGTCATGTGCTAAATTATTTATAGGTCTTAGATTCCACTATTTTTTAATTGTACTTTTGTCTTCTACCATGTGATTACATTTGCTGAAAATTCCTTCCCTTCCTTGTCCTCATAGTTAAACCCTATTCATTCTTCAAAATACAATTCAATATATTCAAGAAACAGTGCTGTGGTAATTAGTTATCTATACCGAAGGGGAAACAGCCATCTGAAATATAAATAGATTCTGGGTAAAATTAAGAGTGAATGTAATTTGCGGCACCTGGGTGGCTGAGTCAGTTGATCGTCTGCTTTGGGTCCCAGGATGGAGCCGCCTGTCGGGCTTCCTGCTCAGTGAGGAGTCTGCTTCTTCCTCTTCCTCTCTCTCTGCTCCTCCTCCCCCCATCCCCCTCACCCCCCCACTCCTGGCTCATGCTCTCTCTCTCAAATAAATAAATAAAACCTTAAAAAAAAAAGTGAACATAATTTAAAAAGACATAAAATATTGGAAGAAAACATAACTTAATATTTTGAGTCCATAAGAGGAATAGTCTCAAAAAGAGATCAATTGATCCAATGACATAAACATAAAATTTCTAGATATAAAATATATTGGAAGATTTAAAAAAGCAAGGAAAAACACTTGCAAAAAAAGCATATATTAAAAATATTTTGTCTCCGCCTAACTACGAAGAACAAACCAATTCATAAAATATAGATAACCACAAGAAAACTTCAGAAATACAAAATTTCTAATTATTAAAGAAATATTTTTTAATTATTAAAAAAATCTTAAAATTCACATAGCAATGAGGTTTATTTTACATTTCCAAAACTGACACTCAGAATTCTAAACATAATGAATGAAAACTCAGACACTTTTTATGAGTATCATTACTAAAGAATGTTTCTGGAAAGTATTTATTAAGTTCATTAATTCATTCCACAAATATTTGTCCACCTTTTCTGTACTTGGTGCTATTATAGGGATCTGAGATTCATCAATGGAAATAATAATAATAATAGTAATAAAAGAAAAAATCTTTGCCTTCATGAAACTTACACTCTAGTTGATATCTTAGTTTGGGTTTTCTCAAAAGCGTATCCTGAATTTGAATTCAAATAATTTATTTAGGAGTTGGAGTTTTGGAAAGTATAATAGTAGGCAACTGAATTAGGGATATAAAGGCAACCAATCAATGATATATTGTTATGTCAATTACCATGGTGAGAGATTGCCACTTAGTATTGTACAGAAACTCTGGGAAATAAAAATTAAACACAGCCTTGGGAATTATGCACAAAAGGCCTGAGAGAGCTGTCATAGTCGTGGAGTAACTCATATGAGTTGGTTGAGAGCTGCTTTTGGTGAGTTAATTTCTCCACACATTCAGTCTGCCACACATAGAACAATCTTCTACAAATCCAGAGGGAAGTTATCAAGCCAAAGGGTGCAGAAACTGGCACTTGTGTATGAGCAGTAATACAGTAAAAGGTCTACTAAGTGTAGGTAGGGCATTGGAAGTTATGCTAAACTAAGAAAGACAATAAAGAACAAACATTTAAAAAAAGTGAGTTACAAGTACATTAGAAGGTAACAAATATTACTGACAAAAACAAAAGAAATGGAATAAGGTAAGAGGGATTGGTATATCCAGGCAGAGGAAAGACCAGATTCCAGTATTAAGTAGGGTGATCAGGGTAGACCCCACTGGGAAGATGAGATATATGTACAGATTTGAAGGAGGAGGAAGAATCAACCAAACAGATATCTGTGCAATATTGTTAGAGGCAGAAAGGACATCTGAGCAAAGGACCCATTGGATTTTGCCTGGAAAGTTTGAGGGAAAAAAAGGAGGCTAATGTAACTGGAATGACAGCCACAACAGGAAGAGAGGTAATCAATTGGCTTGGAGGGGTAGTATGTGAATTGTGTAGGACCCTAGAGACTTGTAAGACCTTTCTCTGTAGTTGAAATGGGGGTCCGCAGCAAGGTTTTGAAAAGAGGAAAACATAAAGTATTTTCTCTTTCAAAAGGGTTATTCTAGCATTTTCATTCCTGCTCATGAGGAAGTAACTGGTGTCAGACTTAACCTACTGGAATAAACAAATAAGACACTAGACAAAATAGATGAGGGAACTGTTTTACATATAGTGGAGAACAGACAGCCCAAGACTGTGATGCCTGAGAAAAAGGAAATTCACAAGCTAACATAAAAACACTTAAGAATAGATTTAATGAATGTCAAGCACAGCCTCTACGCTAAAAACCACAAAACTCTGTAAAGAGAAATTAAAAGAGGCTCAAATAAATGGATAAATATACCATGTTCATGGATTTTAAGACTCAGTATTGTTGAGATATCAATTTCCCCAAATTGATTCATATGTTTTGATATAGTTCCAATCAAAAGCCTAATAAAAATTTGGTAGCAATTTAGAAACTAATTCAAAGTTTATATAGAAATGCAAAGATCTTATGTAAACAAAATCACTTTTTAAAAAAAGTCCCCAGCTTTATTGAGATAAAATTGATGTATAACATTGCATAAGTTTCAGGTATGCAATATGATGATTTAATATATGATACAAAATGATCACCACAATAAGGTTAGTTAACACATACATCATCTCACATAGTTACAATCTGTATGTGTGTGTTGAAAACTTTTAAGATCTACTCTCAGTGACTTTCTAATATACAATACAGTAGTGGTAACTATAATCAACATGATGTGCATTACATCCCAGAACTTATTTATCTTCTAACTGGAAAAACATTTTTAAAAAATAATATATTTGAAGGATTTTCATTGCCTGATTTCAAGAATTTCTAAAAAGGTATTGTAATTATGAAATATTGATATAAGGACAGAAAATAATTCAATACACCCAAATAGAGAATTCAGAAATAGAACTCACAGAAACTTATTTTTCATCAGAGATGCAATGCAAATACTACTGAGCTATTTACAAAATTAACTATTAATTCGGGCGCCCGGGTGGCTCAGTTGGTTAAGCGACTGCCTTCGGCTCAGGTCATGATCCTGGAGTCCCTGGATCGAGTCCCACATCGGGCTCCCTGCTCGGCAGGGAGTCCGCTTCTCCCTCTGACCCTCCCCCCTCTCATGTGCTCTCTCTCTCATTCTCTCTCTCTCAAATAAATAAATAAAATCTTTAAAAAAAATTAACTATTAATTCAGCCAACAACATGGAAGAATCTTTAAAATAATCATACTAAACACAAGAAAAGGGATGAATTATCATTGCGCTTAAATAATATATACAATAAGAAGTCAGAAATATCTGTGGTCTAAATTCTCCTTAATTACAGATCTATATGGCCAAAGATGGCCATGAAGTATTTTATAATGTTCTTTCAGATTAGATTATTCAAATACATTGTTTCTCAACTCTGCATTTATGATGTCATAGAAAGTACTAAAACTGTCTGAAAGAAGGGTAGAGTTATACTTTTTTTTGTTGCTTTCTCTCAGCATAACAATACTTGCCAGGCTTCTGCAGTGTCTAAAACTAACTCTGCCTCCTGAATGTCATTTAGGGGATGACTCAAGGGACATCTGCGCTGTTCTGAAGTTCTGGGTGCAAATATAATGGTATTAGAGAGAAAGGTAGGGAAGGACAAGCTAGAGGAGCCCAAAGATTCAGGAATTAAGTGTTGAGTTTCAAAGTTTTTTACTTTCTTGCTGAAGTATATATTATTATTAACTCATTTCACCATAATTCATGTTTGAGATGGAGGTTTTGTTGAAGGCAGAGGAAGGTATAATCTGCTTTGGCTCATGAGCCCAAGATTCCTTGGCATAGTTCTTATCACAAACCTAAAATCCAGATGGACAATGCGATATTTTTATAAAAAGAAATGGCTGCTGAAGTTGGAAATAGAAGTCTCTAGTAAAATCTTACTTATTGTGCTCATATTCATGCTTAAAAGGGGCAGTTCTGTTACGAATTAAAACATCCTTCATATCCGTTGTTTCCCATTTGTCCAATATGACCCGAATTGGATTGGAGCCATAGTTGATATAGATGATTCTAAACTCCAGGGACAAAAGCTAACAAACAGGATCTTTGGTTCCTCCCTGAGGGTCCAAACTGAGCATAGTCTTCACAAAGATCAAGAATTCTCCTCCTACTCTGCCTGGTTTTAATAACTATAGATAGGGATTGGAAGATAAATGGAGACTGTTTCAGGTATATTCTGTGGCTCTTCCTTCTAGCTCCCAAGTCTCCCACTGAGGATCTTAATTACTTTTAATTACAGCAACTTTAGTCTGTCCTCTTTTCCCTATATTTCCCCATTGAAAACCTTTATTATATAAAGCTTTCATAGAGGCCCACATATCCTGAAAATATAGGCAAATATGACTCAGCTCTCTAAAGCTTTAAATTCTTGTAGGGAAAAAACCCTCATATGGAAAGAAATAAGAACCCAGGGCTGCAGCTACCTATAAAATCGGGGAAAGTATGCTAAGTGGGTGTCCTTCAAGGAGTTCGATGGAAACACGAACTGTGAAAACAACAGGGCTTGCTTTCGATCTCCATGTAGTTTTGTTGCTATTTTCAGGCCCACAGGTACGTGCGCAGTGCTGCGCCAAGGAGCAGCTGAACCAGAAGGGGTCCGCGCTTTACTGGAGTGTATCAGTAAGGATCATAGCTCCATCAACAGAACTTGGAAATTTCAAGGGCTTATGACTGTCTGTAGCCATGTTGACACTGCTGAAGATTGCAGAGACAAGCTGTTCATCTTCTGATGCTTCTCTCTGTTGTTCAGTGTCCATTACGTCTTGGGAGTACAAGGCCGTTGTCATCGGGGAACAACATTCAGAGTGATTTATTGTTTTTCTACCGATATTTAGACTTTGGCTGCTCTGTGTTATTTCCAAAACCACAGGTTCTGTGTGTCCCGGTGTATTCTGATGTTCAAAAGGACCTGAACTGGAAAGGCAGAAAAAATGGGCAAAGAAGTCCATTGAGCTATAAAAGGCAATTTTAACTTTATGGTAAGGGGCTGCAAAAGTTCATCAAGTCCATCCTCTTTTTTTGAAACAGAACTTAATCTAAAAACTGTATTTCTCACCTAGTAAGACATTCTAAGGACTTTTAATAATCAGAAATCTTATGCTGTCTCTTGTCAGTGTCAAAGCCTCCACCCCCAGCAAACATTAATTAAATTTCTACCTGGCCCTCCCCTAATGAAAATGTGATACAAGTCATCATCATCCTCATTCTTTCTGTTTCCCTCCATTTCTTCCCTTCTTTCTCTCTCTCTCTCTCTCTCTCTCTCACACACACACACACACACACACACACACACAGGCAATCCTGCCCCAAAAGCTTCTATTTTCTCTTGAATGCTGGTCCTATAATAGCCGTGGCACCAACAGCATTGTTCTAAAAAAAGAAACATCTAGAAATATTCATGTGAACATATCTCAATAATCTCCTTTCACTATAAAAAATTAAGATTTTTCTCAGTGTTTACATGTACAACACCCAATTCCCAAAGGCATTGTTCTGGTTGTCCTCAAAAGGTGGCGGCAGACACAATGCTATCATCCCTTCTATTAACTGCTCGACTCTGTGCTGGGCTGACACACTACAGGAGGGTGGGGATGGAGAATGTTGCCTAATCTTGGCCAGGGTGGATCTCATTACAGGGGATCAGGTTGACACTAATGGGGTTGATTCTGCAGCCTATTCATCCTGTCTGCCAATAGTCAGAGTGAGCAGCCAGAGAAGAGCATATCTGAGGGTTTGTGCCAAGACAACTGCAATAACTGAGGCTTGCTGCTATCAATGCCTCTGCAGAATGGAGACAGAAGGTAACGCGGACAAGAGGAGGGCAGCAGCAGGGTTTTCAGATTCGCCTGGCAGGAAGGACCAAGAATGTCAGGTGTCGTATTCTATTGTCAACGCTTCTTGTTTAGCAAGAGTTGATTCTCACTCAAGTGTGCCCCTCCGGCTATAAAGGTCGGTTTTCAGGCAAGCCCAGGATTATCACAGAGTCAATAAATAATGTTTTCTGCTGTGCTTAGGAAGAACCGTCCCTATATTTGGTGTGCTATAGATAAGAGTGCTTTCATATTTTTTTTTCTTGGCACAAAATCTGGCAAAGAGGTAGAATTTGTGCCCCAAATGGAAAGTTTCTATGTATTTCCCCATGAGCCTTCTTTCGTGCCAGTTGGTGCAGCCACAGCTCATATCCACTGCAGATAACAAGAGCCAATTCTCAGAAGCAAAAAGGAGGTAAAAGTGTGTCCAGAAGCAGTCTCTAAATGTTTAGTCTCAAACTCTCAAAGATGTCACAGAATCATTGGACAATATATAGTCCATGATTTATTTTTGTAAGACAAAAAGAAGAGGCTTTTTCCTCAAAATCAGAGAACCAAGATAATAGTGTCTTGATTGGACAATTGGCACTTTAGGTTCAGGTCCTTAGATGTCTCTATATTGTTCCACCTCTCCAACCTTGATGAGAGAGTTAAAACTAGCATGCTGTCATGTGAATATTTCTTCAAATATTAGAAGTGACCATCTTTAATCTTTTTAAAATGTTTATTATCTGCCAAGTACATTACAAAGTACTTCAAAGTTTATTATTTTTGAATTTAATTTTGGATCTAAATATTTGCATATCTTTTTAGTCATTTCCTTGAAACTGCTATACAAATTCATGAGCCCCTACTCAGTTCTTGGTGTCAGTGATTATGACTCTTTCCCTGATATCAAGGGTATCAGTATTATTCAAGGATAAGAGTAAGAAGTTGAGGCAAAGTACCTAACTTCCAGAGGCTAGCATTTCGAATGGGAATTTATGCTATACTAATGGTTCAAAATACGTATGTCTATCTGCATTTGAGTATGGAGAGATGATAAATAAGACTGTATTTGTAATCCCTGCACTTGAGGTGAGAGGGAACGAACATAGTCAATGAAAGTTTAATAATGTGCCTAGACCCTTTCTTATACAATTTAATTTTTTTAATTATATACACTTAAATATTTTATTAATGTAACAATTCTTAACTCTCAAAATATTTTTAGTTAGATGATTTCTTATTTCTGTCAAAAAACACATCATGTAAGTAGGACAAGAATAACTATTTTACTGTTTTAGAAGGAGAAATAATCAAATAGAAATTACACGTTCAGAAATACATTTAGAAATAGCCCACAGTACTTATTCCTTTTCTAATACTATAATCTCTTCATCATGTCTTCTTCTTCCACTGCGTCCTTATTATAACATGTCACTCATTACCCTGCCTGGTCTTCACTGAAGAACCTCACCAGGCAATTCAAGAATATATGAATGTGTGGCTAGAATGAGATCACTATTAAAAATGAGGATTTGTTTTGTTTCGTTTTTTTAACCAAAGAGTTGAAATTTGTGCCTTTGGGATCAACATCAGAAGGCCACTTAACCCTTTCTTCCCATAACTCTAAGGACTCTTTTAGAAACTGAAATATAGCCCAAAATATGCCTTAGACATTTTAATTAGCCAGTGATTCAGTCCTACTTGTTAGTCACAATCCAGTCTGGATGTAGAGGTCACACAGCTATGATAACAGAGAATTAAATATAAATAAGTGCTAACCAGGTATTAGAGAAATGAAATGTTAAAAAGAAACACTGAGGTATCCGGAAGCAGTAACTGCAGGAAGCAGATGCTAACCCAGGGCCTGGAGAACAAAAGGACAAAGTTGAAATTACTAACCTTTAGAATCTTGGAGAAGGGGTCCAGTGGGACTGTGACTCGAATCTCTGCAAAGGGAACAAAAATCAGATATTATTGGAGTGTCAGAGGAAGGACCCTAAGGAACTGGGATTCAGAGCTCTGAGGAGGATGTCTCTAATGAGACTGGTTTTGCTATTGCTGGAAAAACTGTAACTTGGAATTGGCTGCTTCAGTTGTGACAAACTTCGGCCTTTAGGTGAAGAAATGTTGCATAGTATCAAAAAATTTCTTCCTCCGCTTCCAACCTTCTAGTCTCCCTGTGGCACCCCCTACTGGCAGAACCTAACAGGAACCAGCAGGTAAGTGAGAAACCATCGCGTCCAAGGTTTCAGTACCAGCTTCACACAGCAGAGTAAGAAAGGGTGGTTTTGAAGCTGAGACCAGTTTGATAATTATCACACATAAAGAGAACATAAAGAAATAAAAAAGATCTTCTGACAGTTTATTTTACCAGTATTTATTCTCCCAATTTCATAGAGGGAGGCTCAAATCTGAAGTTGTATGTTTATGAACACAAAATACTTATTAATGAGTTTCAAGTAGTTCTCAAACCTGATAAAACATTATTAACCCCTGAAGCAGGGTTTTTTTTTTTTAATGCCAGGGCCCACTCTGGAAAAATTAAATCAGAATTTTTAGCAGTGAGACCTAGATATTATTTTGTTTTGTTTTGTTTTTTAACTTACAAGGTTATTTTCATGTTCAACTAAAGTTACAAATCATTGGTAATAGTAGATCAAAAGAATAAATATAAATTAGCAACAAAAATAAGACCTTAAAAATAAGTAGTAAATAATTCTATCTCTACAATAAAGAATTCAAAGTATACAAGATATTATTTTTTATCCAACAAATTGGCAGCATCTTTTTAATGTAATCTTGTTTTATTTGATGAGTGTTTGAAAAATAGATACCTTCATCCATAAAATTAAAAGTTAAAATAATATTTATGAAAGAAATTTAGTTGTTTGCTTCAGAAAACTTAAACTTTTATACCATCTGGTCCAGGGAGTCTACTTCTAAGAATTCATTCATTTTTTTTTTAAGATTTCATTTATTTATTTGATAGAGAGAGACACAGTGAAAGAGGGAACACAAGCAGGGGGAGTAGGAGAGGGAGAAGCAGGCTCCCCGCCGAGCAGGGAGACTGATGTGGGGCTCGATCCCAGGACCCTGGGATCATGACCTCAGCCGAATGCAGATGTTTAATGACTAAGCCACCCAGGCGCCCCTAAGAATTCATTCTAAGAATATCCATTCATTTATTTACAAAATACTATTGAAAGACTATTATGTGCTTGATACTATTAGAAGAAAGAGGAACAGGCAGGAGACAAAAAAGATGATGTCATTAAATAATATGGAATTTGTATTCAAGAAGGCAGAGGCATAAAAAATACATAATCATATATAAAATCAGATAATATAGTACTTTAATGGAAATCAGTTCAAATAATGGGTGCAGAATGAAATAACTTTAGCTAGGATGGTCAGGGATGGTCTCTGAGGAGCTGGTGTTTACAGAGTCAAATCTAAACAAATCTGTTATAGTTGAAATACAGGAAGAAATTCAGTGTAGCCAAAAATCAACAAAAGGCAAACAAGGTAAGAAAGAAAGTTAAAGTTACTCAGGAACCAGTTCAAGTAAAGCCTCAAAGACCACCATAAGGAATTCAAACTTTAAGTCCAATGAGAAGTCATTTAGAGAGTTTTAAGGGTAAAGTGACACAATCTAATTTTGATTTTAAAATGTCACTCTCAGTGCTATGGTAGGGAGGAAGGAGGTGGTAAATACAGAATTAGGGTAACTGGTAAGAAAAATATTAAAGTTATCTAGGTACAGGGTGCCTGGTTGGCTCAGTCGGTAAGACATGTAACTTTTGCTCTCAAGGTTGTGAGTTTGAGCCCCACATGGGGTACAGAAATTACTAAAAAAATAAACTTAAAAAGAAGAAAGTTATCCAGGTGAGAGATGAGAATGGTTCTATCTAAGTAGTAGTTGTGGATAAATATGGAACATATATTTGAGGTAAAGAATTGGATAATGAATAAGTAAAAAGGAAAAATACCTATTTTTTTCTTTACTAAGATGAGATCCTGAGGAAAAAAAAAAAATCTTTGGATGAAAAATTTTTAAATGCTTATTGTAGATTTTGTTTTAGAGCATATGCCAACATGATGGGTGGGTTAAAAAAATCTGTCAATGAAGGGAGCAGATTATAAGCATATAGCTGGGAATCCTTAGCAAATAATGCTGATCAGGGATATTGACAAATGTCTTCACAAGATCACACTGGAAAATTTTTGTGTAATGGAAAACTTTGAAAATAATATGATAAAGATTAGTGACGGACTATAGTATAGGTAAAAATAGAATCAGATTGACTTCTGATCTGTAGCTATCATCACTTTTTCTCTGATTAGGTAAAGTTACAATGGAATAACAAGCTTGCGTGGCTCTGAAGCCACATATATGGGTGTGACTAAGAAAAAAAATCTATGTGGCTTATTAATGGTTCATTCACGATCATCTAAAGACTACTTAAACAATAAAAAACAGAGACATCCTCGATTTACAGGAAAAGTTTTCTGTAAACACAACAACTAGACTCCATGTGCTAATGCATCTGAGTTAGGATTTTCATTCCTTCTGGCACATCTTGGTTGAAGTTATGATCAGTTAATTAATTAGCAGTTAATGTCAGACTATTTCAGACTTTAAGCATAAAATATGGGCCCTTCTATTTGTTCATATTTAGATCTAATTATTCTATTCTGCCTTCCTCTATTATCCTTCATTTGGAATTTTTGCTAAACAAAAGATTTTAGATGCAAGGGATTCACTGTGTAAGTGCCAGTGTATATTTCCTGACACAAAGCATTAGACAATGGAGTTCTCATATATGTTTTTGGTTTTTGGGTAGTTGTTTTGTTTCGTTTTGTTTTAGCAGCTTAAAACAATGCAAATTTATTATCTTACCTTTCTTTTAAGTCAGAAGTCTGGTTTGGCTTGGCTGGTTTCTCTGTTCCAGGTTTATAAGACTGAAATCAAGGTGTGGGCCAACTTGGCTCCTTGGAAGCCTCTGGGAAGAATCTGCTTCCAAGCTTACTTGGGTTGTTGGTAGGATCCATTTCCTTGTGACTTTTTCTTCACTGGCTGTCAGCTGGGAGTCAATCTTTGTTCTTAGAGGCTGTGTACATTCCTTCTAATGCTTTCCATGCCGTCCCTCTTCAGCAATCGATTGAATTCCTCTCATGCTTCAAAGCTCTCTGATTTCCCTTTCTGACACATCTCTTACTTTTTTTTTTTTTTGCCTTTCCATTCTGCTTTCAACTATTCATGTGATTACATTGGGCCCACCCAGATAATTCAGGTTACTCTCCCTATTATAAGGTCAGTTGATTTTGTTTTTTAATAATAGTACTGTAGGGGCGCCTGGGTGGCTCAGTTGGTTAAGCGACTGCCTTCGGCTCAGGTCATGATCCTGGAGTCCCTGGATCGAGTCCAGCATCGGGCTCCCTGCTCGGCAGCGAGTCTGCTTCTCCCTCTGACCCTCCCCCCTCTCATGTGCTCTCTCTCTCATTCTCTCTCTCAAATAAATAAATAAAAATTGTTCTATTTAAAATTATTCTCTTTGTTTTTCACATGAGATTTTTAAAACATGACAATAACGTCATTAATTAATTTGAGGGATCATGCATTTTACTTTAGGTATCATATTTCCTCTAACTTAAAAACTATCTTTCTAAATAATGAAAGCACTTGCAACTATAAGTTGTAAAAAAGAAAGAAAAAGTGACCTCACTATATAAATAGAACTATCAATTTCCTTGTATTAGCCCTACTTCTCTATCACATATCAGATATATGATAGTTTCCCTAGAGATACTTTTTCACATTCTTCCATGAAGAATGAAAATTCTATATCAATTGATTCAGAAAGAGAATATGTTATTCTCTTCATTATCAAAAACATTGAGCAATTATCATTCATGTATATGCACATGCTATACACAATAAATCTCTGACCAATAGCTCAGCCCCACAGTTCTGTAATAGTAATTCTTACCAATCATTGCATAGCTCCCTAAAAATTCTGGATTCACCACAGGATTATAAAAACACTATCACAGTTCTCTTAATGTAGTGTTAAAAAGTTCTTGATATCTAAAATACTTAGAGAATGCAGAAGAAACTGCTTTTGGTATTTCAGAGCTAATTTCACCAATTCACAAATAGAATAAAACAGAATGACCGGGAAAAGAAAGACCTGGAAAACAATTCTTCCTTAACTAAGCTTCCAACTTTTGATATTTAAAAAAAAAAAGAAGAAGAAGAAGAAAGAAAGAAAGAAACAATGTAAGTAATGCAAGTAAAATATTTATTTTATTCATTCACTTGCTGAACAAAGTCAATAGTGACTACTGAGCTTTTTTCTGTGCACAATGTTATGGAAAACACAAGTAGAAGAAACGTCCTGTTCTCACAGTTTAAAATCTGGCTGAAGAATCAGAACACTGGAACATAAATGAATCAACTGGAAAACAAAACAACTGACACCATAAAAAAATACACATAAATGTGTAAGAAATATCAGATAAAGTGTGGTTATTGCAGACTAAAATTCAAGTTAAAGTGATTTTGGCAGAGGCAAATATAAGATTTATTCATTCATATAACCTACTTCATTAAGTACAATTTTGATGGTAGTAGGGCTTTTGCTAATCTCAGATAATACCAAACTGAATAGAAAGCAATCTCTACCTTATATATGTAAACTAATTTTTAGGCCATTTTGTTGTGTGCTATATTCAAGTATGAACCAGAGATTAGAGAAGTTTAGAAAAAAAACTACTTAGTTATATCAGGAGATGGCAAAGAACGTATCACATAAAAAGTGATGTTCATGCCACTGTAAACGATGGTTAATGGAGCATCCTTAGCAGATGAAACCACGAGTCAACAAACACACATAAAATATTGGTAATTCCCCCATGGTAGTTTCCTAGGGAAAATGTGCAGAAGTGTTACAAATGCTACAAAGATAAGTAAGATTTGGTCATGAATCCCTGCTTTTTAAAAATATTTTATTTATTTATTTGACAGAGAGAGAGAGAACACAAGCAGGGAGCAACAGAGGGAGAGGGAGAAGCAGGCTCCCCGCTGAGCAGGGAGCCCGATGTGGGGCTCAATCCCAGGACCTCAGGATCATGACCCGAGCCAAAGGCAGATGCTTAACCGACTGAACCACCCATGCACCCCAAGTCATGAATCCCTTTTATTTGATATTAAGAAATTTCTCATTTGTCGTATGACCTTTGTGGAATCACTGAAGGATTTTAAGGCCAGATTGGTAGGATTCACAGTTTAAAAGACCAGGCTAGTGGCACTGCAGAAAATAGACTAGATTAAGGAAAGAAGGAAAAAGAGTTAGAAAGTGTGCTAGACACCTCTTATGAAACAATTCAGATCTACTCATGCTCAGCTATCTCTGTGTGGCTCTGTCAGACCTCAGATGTTTGCAATCTGACAGCACTTCCCCAGATGGCCTCGATGGTTGTATGACTTGTGTCTCTAGTCTTGAGTCTTCCCTGTTGACCTTTGTGGTCCCACTTGACATTCACATGTGTGTGACCCAAAAGTGTGAGCCCATAAAAGTCCTGGGACAAATCTTTGACTATCAGGATATGAGAACGGATTGATAAATTCTTCCAACATTTCCTAACCTCTCACCTTTCCAATCCTTAAACATAGGCTATAGGATCGCAGAGGATAGGTTCTTGGTGTCTAACAGTCACACCTAGAGACACCCACCTAGATATTGTGTTCACTGATTCATTCTCTTTCCTTCCCTACTTTATTTCTCTTCACTCCCACTCCTTGTATTCCATAAAAGACATTTATTAGGGAATTTGTTTTAACCATGGCAGTAAAGGAGGAAAGAAAATGAGTTTGAGAGGCATTAAGAAGATAGACTCAGGATGGCCTCATGACTGACTAGATGTGGTAAATGAGTAGTAGACAGTAGGCTAGAGCTTCTGGATTGTCATCTGGGCAATCTGTTGGAGAGTAGTGCAATCAAACAAAATAACAAATACAGGAAAATACAAATACAGGAAGAAAGGCAGGTTTTGAAACAATATTTTTGTTTTAGATGTAAGACATCATTTATCATTGAGGAGGAACTATCAAAAAGTCTATTGGAAATATGAGTATGGAGTTCAGAAAAAAGATGTTTAGTCTAGGAATTATAATTTGGGAATCATCAGCTTTGGACTATCCAAGTGAACTCACAGATGAGAAGAGGATCGATGATGGAACTCTTAAGTACTCTATTATTAAGGGACATGGAAAAGAAAAGTCAGAAAGAGTCTTACAAGTGGTTGCAAATGAGGAGGGAAGAAAAGGAGAAATAATAAGGCTTGGAAGCAAAGGAAGGAAAGAATTTAAAGGTGAGAGTGATGAACTATATTAAATGTGGCAAAGAAATCAAATAAGAGAGTGGAAAGTGTGAACTGGACTGAAGGATAATGTCATTGTTGATTTAACAAAAGCATTTTCAGAAGTAGAAACATCATGAAAGAAAGAAGTCCACAGAATAAAACTAATAACTGGAAAAATGCAATGAGCCAGGGAAACTGTAAAAACATGTAGGTAGATACGTATGTAACAGGCATTTCTCAGGCTCTCTCCCTCTTGTTCCATCAGGACTTTCTCCATCAATAACTTGCAGATACTTTAAATGAAAGAGATCTGGCTGGCAAAGCCCCACTAAAAAAATATATAATATGGACTTAAGCCTTCCATTGTTCTCGTAGAGATTCACTACTGCTATTATTGGCAATTCCTTCACCTTCTATTCTCCACTAACAAGATTCCTTGTTTTAATCCTTTTACTGACATGGTAGCATCAGGAAGACTTATCCATTGTTTTATTTTGAAAGAGTACACCATATTTCCATTGAGATATTTAACCATTGCATTCATTTATTCATTTACCCATGGGAAATATTTTCCCAAATTAAATGCTGGGAAACATTTAGCCCCCAGAGCAGAGCTGCACTGAGATAGAGCCATTTCTCACAACTGCACTGGGAATATACACTCAGGATATACATGATACTCAAAGCACATAAATCTATGCCACCTACCACCACCTCCAGATTCCACCCTCTAGCACTGAACCCCAAGAAGCCCTATCATATATACCTCTTTTCTCTTCTTTCCTTTTCCAGGACATGTTTTGCTTTCACAGTTCTAACTCAAGCATTCATGTCCTATTTAGGGGTTCAGTACCTAAGCAAACAAGAAGAGTATAAAATAATGGGAATCACATTAACATACTTGAAGCAAACTTGTTCTTTACTAAGCAAAGACTATATTTCTTAAATCACAGGGACTTCTAATATTTTAACATGATTCAGAACAATTAGAGAGTATCTTTATGCAAAGTGGATATTATGATAGAATGATACTTCATAACTCCAAAGTTATAATTTCAATACAATTAGACAGGGTTTTATTTTCTGACTGAATACATTGGATTGATTTGGGACATCACTGTGGGTTAAGAAAAGCAGAAGAACATTAAAGAATTCATGCAGTGTCTTTTCCCAAGAAAAACAAACCCTCAATACACCAATATGTTAGAAGCCATGTATAGAACATGCAAGATCAAGCTTAGTAATAATTTGTAATGAGTAAAATAATACTGCTAGGCTCTTCCAACAAAAATAAAATAAAGTTGCTATATATTCTATATAAGAATATAGTCTAATGTGTTCTGAGACTCTGGCAGAAATGAGAAAGAAAATTCAAAGTACAGATAAAATAACAGGAGAGGGATACAGGAGAAGAATGATAACGAGGTTTGATCTGCTCAGGAATGGCAAAGAAAACTAAACCTAAAACACCAGAAATCTGTCTGGTTTGGTAAGGAAATGTAGTTCTTGCTTATTCAAGAATAAAGATAGTTCAGCTTTGTGACACGGTCAGCTCTGCTCACTAAACTAAAAGTAAAAAAAAAAAAAAATATATATATATATATATATATAGAGAGAGAGAGAGAGAGAGAGAGAGGGAGGAGCTCTTAAAAAATGCCAGTGACAAGGAGCTATTTTTGGAAGGGTTAAGAAGGGGATTCCTACAATATCTCTTGCAAATATGGTTGCACAAAATATTCAACAAAATACTAGCAAACATAATTCCAGCAACATGAAAAGGATTATATACATTGACCAAGTAGGATTTATCACAGGAATTCAAGGTTTGTTCAACATACAAATTCAATCATTGTAATACACCATATAGCTAAACTAAATATATATATATATATATATATATATACACACACATATATATGATCATCTCAATAAATGCAGAAAAAAAATATGGGAAAAAACCCAACATCCTTTCCCAATAAAAACACTGAAAAAAACTAAAAACAAAGGGTAACTTCCTCAAGTTGATTGATAAAAGAGCATTAAGGAAAAACTCACAGCTAACACCATACTTTATAGAACAAGACTGCAAACTTTTCCTATGATTAGGAAAGACAAAGATGTCTGTTCTCATCACTTCTATTTATCATTGTATTGAAGATTCTGACTACAGCAACTGGGCAAGAAAAATAAATAAAAGGCATCCATACTGGAAAGGAAGAAGTAACATTACTCACGGATGAAAAAGTGAGATCTTGCATATAGAAAATCCTAAAGAATCCATACAAAAATGGTTAGAACTAATAAATAAGCATAACAATTTTGCAAGATCCTAGATCAACATACAAAAATCAATCGAATTTTTATACACTAGCAATGAACAATCTAAAAATGAAATTAAGAAATTATAGTTGACCCTTGAACAACACAATTTAAAATGCACAGACCCACTTTTATGTGTTTTGGGTTTGTTTTTGTTTTTGTTTTTTTTGGCAAGAAATACAATTTAGTACCATACATGTATTCTCTCTTCCTTATAATTTTCTTAGTAGCATTTTCTTTTCTATGGTCTACTTTATTGTAAGAATACAGTATATAATACATATAACACACAAAATATGTATTAATAGACCGCTTGTGTTATTGGTAAGGCTTCCACTCAATAGTGGGCTATTAGTAGTTAAGTTTTGGGGGAGTCAAACGTTATACACAGATTTTTTAACTGTATAGAGGGTTGGCACCCCTGATACCTGCTTTGTTCAAGGATCAACTGTAATTCCATTTACAACAGCATCAAAATAATTAAAAATTAAGAATCAGTTCAACAAAAGAAATGCAAGACATATGTATTAAAAACTATAACATTTCATTGACAGATGATAAAGAAGTCATAAATCAATGAAAAATTCCATGTACAGGATCAGAAGACAAATATTAGGACTTGGTGCTAATGTCTTAAATTATGTCTACCTAAAATTTCTATGTTGAAACCCTAACTCCTAGCACCACAGCATGCGACTTCATTTGGATATTGGGTTGTTGCATATGTAATTAGTTAAATTAAGATGAGGTTATATTGGAATAGGATGGCTTCCTAATCCAACAACTTTGATGTCCTTATAAAAAAGAATGCCATGTGAATAAAAAGAAATGTGTGTACAAGAAAGACAATATGAAGACAAATGAAGAATACCATCTACAAGGAACCTCAAAGATTGCCAGCAAACCACCTGCATCTCGGAGAGAGACCTGGAACAGATATTACCTCATAGCCTTCAAAAGGGGCCAATTCTACTGACACTGTGATCTCAGCCTTCTAGTTTCCAGAACTGTGAGAAAATAAATTTCTGTTGTTTAGGCCAGTCAGTTGTGGTACCTTTGTTCAGCAGTCCCAGGAAACTAATACAGTTGGAAATACTCCCAAAACTGATCTGCTGCTTCAGTACAACTCCAATAAATATCCCAGCTGCTTTTTGTTCTGCAGAAATTGACAAACTGATCCAAAAAGTTATATAGCAATTCAAGGGGTCCAGTATATCCAAAAAAAAACTTGAGAAAAGAGGACCAAATTTGTTTCTGATTGTAAAACATACTACAAAGGCATAATAATTAAGAACAATGTGATACTGACATAAGAATAGACAAATGGAATAGATTGAGAATTTTTGGTTAACTGATTTTGACAAAGGTGATAAGGTAATTCAGAGGGGAAAGACCAGACTTGTCAACAAATGGTGCTGTGAAAACTGGATATCCACCTGCAAAAGAATGAAGTTGTATCTCTTCCTTCTATAAAAATGATTCAAAATGGATCATGGAATCAAATATAAAAGCTAAAGCTAAGAGATGAAAACATAAGAGCAAACCTCATGATCTTAGATTAGGTATTGGTTTCTCAGATATGACACCAAAAGCACAAACAACAAAAAATAAGCTAGATAGATAAAACTACATAAAAATTTAAAACTTTTGTACTTCCCTTTTCTATTTAGTCCTTTCATATGTATACATCTCTCAGATTATTTTTTATCATAGCCAAAAAATTTATTATACACAAAAAATAATTACTCATTATCCCACCATCATAATTATTTTCATCATAACATCCAATTTTAGGCTTATCCATATAAGTGAAGTTATGGTACACACAAATTTATATTTGTATTGTATATTTGTATTTATATTATGTATTTTTATTATCATAAAAACTGCAATGAGGTGAACCAAGAAATAACATGGGTATTAGATGGGTGGAACCATCCAATGGGTATTTACAATCATATATCTGATGGGATAGGTATTTACAATCATATATCTGATAAAGGAGTTGTATCTACAATATATAAAGAATCATTATAATTCAACATTAAAAATACAAATAATAAATTTAAAAATTGACATTGAATTAGGCATTTCTCCAAAGAAGATATACAATGGCCAACAAGCACTTAAAAGATGTTCAACATTATTAGTCACCCTGGAAATTATATCAATCCAACCATGACATACCACTTCACATCCATTAGGATGAAAAGACAGATAATAACAAGCATTAGCAAGGATGTGGAGAAATTTGGAGTTCTCAGACATTGCTGATGGGAATGTATAATGCTGTAGATGTTTTGGAAAATAGTTTGCCAGTTTCTCAAAAAGTTAAACATAGAGTTGCCATATGACCTAGCAATTTTACTCCAAAGCACACACTCAAAAGAATTGAAACCGTGCCCACACAAAAATTTGGACATAAATGTTCATAAACAGCATTATTCATAACAGCCAAAAAAGTGAAAACAACACAAATTCCCATCAATCAATGAATAGATAAATGAAATACGATATATTCATACAATGGACTATTATTTGGCCTTAAAAAGGAATGAAGTTCTCATATTTGCTACAACATGGATGAACCTTGAAGACATTATGCTAAATGAAAGAAACGAGACCAAAGGACTGTGTATTGCATGATTATTTACACTATTTATATGAAATATCAGGAAGAGGCAAATCCATAAAAATAGAAACTTAGAATAGCAGCTTTCAAGAGATGCAAAAAGGGAAGAATGAGGAATGACTGCTAATGTGTGAGGTGTTTCTTGGGGGGGTGATGAAAATGTTCTGGAATTATATGGTCGCAGTAGTACAACTTCATTAATATTCAACACATTTACACTTCAAAAATGATACAAGTTAATTGTACACTTTAAAATTAATAATAATAAAAATAAACAAACCCTTAAATAAAATTCCAGCATACGGCACTACCCCAGACCCATGAAGTCAGAATTTCTAAAGGTAGGCTGATTGTTAATATTTTTGGCTGCTCTTACATAAAAACAAAAAGGTATACTGCAATACTAGTTTCAGGTGTATAATATAGTGATTCAACACTTCCATACAATACCTGGTGCTTATCACAAGTGCCTTCCTTAATCCTCATCACCTATTTAACCCATCTTCCCACCCACCTCCGCTCTGGTAACCATCAGTTTGTTCTCTACAGTCCAGAGTCTGTTTCTTGGTTTGCCTCTGTCTCTCTCTTTTTCCCCCCCTTTAATCATTTTTTTCTTTCTTAAATTCCACATATGAGTGAAATCATATGATGTTTGTCTTTCTCTGACTGACTTACCTCACTTAGCATAATACTCTCTAGCTCCATCCACATTGTTGCAAATGGCAAGATTTCAGCCCAAATGTCCATCCACTGATGAATGGATAAAGATTACATATATATGTACATATATATATATACATATGTATATATGTGTGTATATATATATTACAAATATAAAATATATTTAATCTATTAAAATTAAATCAACTAATTTAATTAATTTGATTAATTTAATTAAATATATTTAATATATTTAATATAAATATAAAATATATATAATGGAATATTACTCAGCCATAAAACAGATTATTTTTTATTTTATTTTTTTAATAATGATATTTCAATGATAAAGAGAATGCTAAAATTAGAATCTCAGTAACCATAAATTTTCTTTCTGCTGTTGACTTTTTTCTTAAGACTATCTTGCAGAAGGGCGCCTGGGTGGCTCAGTTGGTTAAGCGACTGCCTTCGGCTCAGGTCATGATCCTGGAGTCCCGGGATCGAGTCCCGCATCGGGCTCCCTGCTCGGCGGGGAGTCTGCTTCTCCCTCTGACCCTCCCCCCTCTCATGTGCTCTCTCTCTCATTCTCTCTCTCTCAAATAAATAAAATCTTTAAAAAAAAAAAAGACTATCTTGCAGAAGATGGATTTTTGAGTTTTTGTATTTGTATGGCATACCACTCTCCTTTCCAGAAAGGGCGGTACTAATTTATATGCTTTGGTGTTCATGTAAAATTTTTTTCACATTTCACAAGTGTATTATTTTATCATGGCAATTAATTTTTGTTTTTTCTGGTTTAATGTTATAACAGTCTTTAAAGGTCAAATCTCTATTATTTGTTTTGTTGTTGTTTACACAGGAGTAAAGTTAGGCCCTCCTACAAGGGTTGCTCATCTAGTGCCAGATGATAATATGCAGCCACAATAGTAGGTTCATGAAACTAGCAGTACTCCAGAATAATTTTTAATACCATCTATTCAGGGAATCATCACAGCTGAACCTTCCAACCTACATACTAGATTCACAAAACCTTCATTAATGGGCCACATTAAATTTATTTCATAGCCACCCTGTGACATTCACAGAGTAGTTCTGAGTAAAATTATGAAAACTATAAGGATCAATGTCTCCTATAAAGGACCTCTCCCCCTTAATGGCCCTCTTTCCCCCCCCCCTATTTTTAATTTTCATTCTTTATTGTATTTTATCAAAAAACAATACATGTTTATTATGACAAAATGCAAAAAATATAAATTTTAAAAATCATTTATCCATCCCTCTTCATCATGCCAGTCAAATCCCAACTTCGTGATAACCAATATTAACAGCCTAGTGTGTATAACTTTCAGTTGTTTCCTTGATGTTCATACAAACAAATACTGAAATGTTTAACAACTTTTTCCCCCCTCTAAGATTGCTGGGACCCTCATAATCATTCTACAAACTCCCACTAAAAAATGTCCTCCATTTTTTAAATTTACATGATTGACTAACTATTTAAGGTATTAATCTCTCAATAATAATTTTTGTTAGCAGGCCAAAAATCTGCAAACCGACATCAAATTCTGACAGCAGAATTGCAAGCATCAATCAGTGTAAAAAAGAAGATCGGGGACAGTTGGAGTCCTAAACCTCAGAAATATCTTTGAGTTCTTATCCTTTCTTATACGTAAGGCAGTCTTTAAGCAATTCTTATTCATTAAACATACATGATATGGCAGGTTTCAGTTTACAGAAAGATGTTGATATAACCTCATAGTCACATACATACATAAATATGTACCCAGTTACTCCATCCATTGCAGAATATACTAGTCCTTGCATGTTTCTGAAGAGCCATATATGTTCATCAATGAAAAGTGTCTTTGTTGTTTATGCACTGACTTTTTATATGAGGACAAACCACCTGGAAAATAACATGTAATGTATTAAACAATAAAGATGATTATGAAATAATAGAAAATAATGAGGAAAGAATGAGGCAACACAACAGCAATGTTTGGGCAACTCCTCTCACCCCACTGCCTCAGGTAATATGTGGGTGAAAGGAATGCAGGGAATATCTAAGCTTTGCTTTTGTCTGGATCTTTGAAGTTCACACCTGCTTGTTACACTTCTGTTCATTGAACTGTATAGCTTAATTGAAGCACTCACTGGGATTAGAGAAAATACAAACCCTACCTATACTACATACAGAATATTAATAGTTTTCCTACAATAAAATCAAAATTCAGAAATACCATGGGGAAAAAAATACCATAGTTCTGGAAACTGTAGTAAAGACAGTTTAAGTACTGAAATGAAATCTCACCAAATGTCATGGGAATACTGTTTGGAGACTCTCAAGATAGATAATCTTAGAAATGATTAACATTTCATACATTCCTCTACGAATATTTTTACTTACATTTCTCTGGAGAAAGCACTAAAACAACTTCATGAAACTAATATTATTGTGCCCACATAAAATCAACATAAATTCTTGACATTAAAGGTAGCTGAGTTCACTTTAGTTATGCATGTTTATATTCTAAATACTGAAACAACATTTCAACACTGAAAGTCTATGATTTAATTGTGAGAATTACTTTGTGTATTATTTCTCTAAAATACTGTTGGGTATTTCAATCTTGCATCCATTTTCCCATCTTTCTTGCTTAACACAAACCCATTTTGTTTTAAGGAAACTAATACAAATCTTAGTCAAAGAGGAAAGCCAAAGCTGAAGACAAGAGAAATAGTACTAGAACCCAAGTCTGAGGGATGAAGTAAGATCCAAGCATTAAAATTGTTCTCGATATTAGCAACTGAGGATTTGGGAAATAGGTTAGGATGTAGAACACAAAACAGAATAAGGCAATAGTTAATATTGGTGACCATATACATTACAAAAGAAGCAGTGGATGGATTTTACTGTCTGTAAGCTAACAGCCCCAGGATGGATCTTCAAGTTTAACATGGCTATAAAACTGGATTTCTATGTTAGATTAGGGCACTATTTGTGAATATCCACTATTAAGCTTACTTGACCTAATATTTACAGTCATTAGCATATTAAAAATTGATTTATTATGTAATCTTTGAAAATGGGACACAAAATATGTTGTAGAGGTAAAGGTTAGAGTCAGAAGATAAATCATACATACATAAGGTGAAACATCTGAAATATGGTACCTGGGACTTCCTGGAGCAGTGTAAGGCAATTGATATCTCAAACGACAAAATTCAAACATGATTAAAGTCATTTTACCCTGAGTAAAAATATATATTTTACCCAATGTACATAATAATAGATTTTCTTGAATATTTTTAGAAGTGAAAATTGCCTTAATAAAAAGCTTACCAGATTACAGAGAGAATCTGGGAAATAATGTTTTTAAAAACATAACAAATTTTCAAATATGTTTTTAAAAAGATCAAGTGTCAGATTTAAATATATCCTCAAAATTTCAATAGAACATATTGCAAAGGTTTTAAATGCTGTTGCAAATTGCTTTCTAAGCAAAACAAATAAAAAATATGCACAAAATCTAGTATAATTCTACCAAAAATTAGTTCATGATTTGAATGAAGTATAAAATTTAACTAGAAGATACATGTCCACTGCCTTCATGCATAAAAATATACTAGCATTATGCTCCACAGGAAGTAGAAAAAACTGTTATTTCCTGATGAAATAGATATAATTATCTAAATTTTAATTTATTCTGATCCATGGGAGGGAAATGAACACCCGAGGCCAGTGAAAAATTACAACAGTTAGAAATGTTAAAGCTTTGACACGGTTATTAGATTTTAGACATTAATGAATGGACCACTATGATGACAAATACGATTTGTTTAATCTCTGAAGTAAAATAAATATTAATTATACAGGCCGATTTTTAAAATTGTTAAATATTTCTAGTTTTGATTAGCTAAAAAGTTAACCTGCATATCTGAATTTACAGTTTCTTAGAATTAAAGAATTTCAGTTGTATAACTCTTAAGGAAAAATAACAAAATAAGTTAACAAGAATTTCAGTTTATTAAGTTTAAAAAATTGTACTTAGCATACCAAAGAACCACGTTGTTACTCTTAAGATCTGATGGCACTGAAACTGACCACAAGTATGTAAAAGCAGTGGGTTCTTTTCTGAAGGTAAACACTCTCCTTGACATTGCCTTAAGCTATTTGCTTAAAACTCCTCCTCTTCACATTTGGGTCTAAGTAAACTATAATCTAACCCTTGTTCCTATTATTACAATTAGAGAAGGTTGATGTAGTGAAAAGGGCACTGAAAGGAAATGTGGGAGAAATACCTGGGTGCAAGTCATTGCTTACTAGTTTTCTGTAATGCTTTGATCTCATCACCTAAATATTCGACTCTTAATTGTTTTCATCTCTACAGTGAGTGAATTGGATAAGAGGATCTATTAGGATCCTTCCAGCCTAACTGGTAAAATACTAATTAATAAAAAATAGCTGTGATAGACTACTACTTGATTTAATACTCTATCATACATTGATGCTTTGATAAATCAACCAAGACAGTTGGTAGTAGATACAATGTAATATAAGACTTATGCTTAAACTTTAATAGTTGTCAGTATATTTTTAACTGTATTTAACTGTCAGCTTTTGTTAGCACTATATAATCCTAAGCTTTTTAAAAATATCTAAGATAGAAGTTAAAAACCAATAACCAATGAGTTAAGCCTCTTTAGCAGTTAATGTTCAGTGTTCCCTGTGTTTGTTTAAAAGAAAGAACACATCAATATTTTTAAGTTAGGAAACCTATGACTTAAAAAATATGGATATCTGGATATCTAACTCCTTTAAAAAAATAGAATATTTGGGAACACTGCTCCACTCATTGGTGGAGAGAAACAACTGCCTGTTGGTGAGTAACTGGGGCCCTTCCATGGGGCAGGAGTTCCCACCTCAGTCCCCACCCAGTCTCACTTTCTCATTTACATTGTAGGCTGTGGGTTTTTAACTAAATCTCTCTATTTCAGAGATTCATCAAGGGATTAATTTGAGTTGCAAGAATAAAATAACATGAAACTTGGTCCTAGAGCGTTTCTTTGGGGAGAGCTATGTCCTTCAGGATTCTGAGCAGAATACTTAAAATCAGCAACCCTGACTATTACTATTATGTTTTTCTATTTGCCACTAAGAAACATATCATCAAAATTTCTTCCCCCAAATATGTACAAACAAAAGGGCATCAGCTGATTTTTTTTTTAATTTGTTGGATAGAATATACAAGCAAGCTGTATATAGTTTTGAATTGTAGCTGTAAAAAATTAGCTGTGTGAACAGGAACCAAGAGACAGACTGCGCACTATATTTCCTGCTCATATGTTGTCTCAGCTGTTTTGCACTTTACAGTTTCAGCTGAAGAATGTCCATTTATCACGTAATGCTAATCAGTTATCATTCTACTCTACATTTTGTACAAAACGTTGCTGGGAAGTCTGTTCTGGATTTGACGGATAGCCAGAATGGGACAGCACATAACCAAAAAAGGCATAAATACTCACAGATGTCTGGTCATACAGATGAGTTAAAATCAAAGAAAATTAGAGCTGGATAAGACAGACGTGATCATAGAGCACGTCAGGGGAGCATAAATTTGCTTTTTCTTCACCTCTCTCATTCAAATGGGCTTTCTTCTCATTAAAATAAATATTCAAACCAGTAAGTCTTTCATTTGTTTCCTTAAACTAGTAGGTTTTCCCCCAAAATGTAAACCTTGCATCAAGAAGACAAAAAGCAGAAATACTTTTTACTACCAAAGACAAAAAGCAGAAATACTTTTTACTACCAAAGACTTCCAAAAGCTGTCCAAATCCAAATTAGAGCATATGGTGCAAATTCCCCCACTCTTAATATCCTTCAATATTCCCTACCCCCCTGTCCCCCTCATTCCACTATTGTTCTGGTTTGGAAAATCTGTTTATATTTCCTTATTCAAGAGCCACTAAGTCATTTTTGCTGTACAAAATAATTGTCTAGCCAAAAATAGAGCAGTAATTTTACTTATTTTTCTTATTTTCTTATATCTCCTAGTTTTCTTATTCCATCTACGTTTTTTTATTTTTGTCAAGCAATATCTGATTATGTTTCTCACATATTAATTTTTATTGTTAAATATTATTCTTTTCATATATTGTTATCTGTGTATCAACATTTTGTTTGTTCATCACAATGGTATCCTTTTCATGATGCCTACCGACCATTACTCTCATAGCCACCTATTAAAATGATTCCATATTAACTAGACTCAGCCTGATCTTATTTCTACAGCTTTAATATTTTTGTTTATAAACATAACTAATTTTTGTTGTTTTCTTTTGTATCCCTTTAAATAATAAAAATTTAAAATTAAAGACTGGCAGTTGTTTTCTTCTTTGGAATTGTCCTTTTTCATTGTGATACTTCAAAACACAAAGTAAATATATTTTACTTGGATATTCTGTCATACGATTAATTTTCAATTCACCCATAAATATAAATTCAGCCCTATTGAAGTTGTATTGTTTTTTAGATTTTCTTAATTGGTTTATAATACCATAATATTTAACTAAATGGAAGGTAACTTTAAAGTATTGAATAATTTTTTAATAAATATGTCACTATTTCAAATAGAGTGATGATGGCAATCCAAGAAAAAGCATTGAAGATTAGGCAAGCTCTGCAGATTTGAACTCCTCACACTAGATTTTTAACTTCAGCAGATTTATAAAGACCAAGGTAAGGTTGTGACAAAGAAGACTCAAAGTAATCATCCACTTCAAATTGATGTCTTCTGAAATGATTTCTGAGCATATATTTTCAAATATAAATTTCTCCATGTTTTATTTTGAGTTGGACTTGCTAGCAGGAAATTGACTTTAATTCATATATAAGTATACTTTCTTTCCAAGAACAATGCCAACACATTTTAAGCAAAAAAAAGTGCAAATGTAGCAGTCCACTCCTCACAAAGGTGACCACTAATTCTACTTCCATTCTTTAACAGAATTGTACAATTCTTGCCAATAATTTTAAATGAGTTAGCAAATAAAACCCATTCCCTCTTCTTCAAATTCTAATATCTAAGAAAAGATAAAGGTAAAATCAAAAATTATAAAATGTTGATGGCATATTCCACCTGGTGGATAGCAAATGAGAAAAATAGCAAATGAAAAGAATCATAAAAATCTAAAATAACCAAGAATTATGAATTTTAGACTCCCTTTTCAAAATTTAAAATAATCATTTGATGATTTATGTATAAATTTAAGACATAGCCTACTTAGTTCATGTATCCATTTAAAAATTTTATTTATTCGATACACAATTACTGAGTAACTCTTACAGCTAAAGTACTTCACTAACATGTGAAAACATGTTATTAGTATTTAGTATTGTAGAGTCAAGGCAAATTAATTTCAGCTTGATTTGAAGGCACAGAGAATATACCTTATTGCTCCCTGTGTGAGAAAGGATAGGTTTGGGGCAACCAATAATATAAATTCAAGATCGTATTAATTCACTGTCCTAGACATGTCAACAATAAAGGCTATTTATTGTCTATGCAAAAAGCAGTGCAATTAACTTCATTTGTCAAAAATTGAAGAAAAATAGATAACTCCAATGCTTCATAATAATGGTTTTTACTGTTTTGACAAACATCTTAAATGTATTAATTCATCATTAATTTTATTCACAAATGTTTATGGAACACCTAAAATATGGTATATTTCTGTGCTAGCTGTGGTAAGTAAGCATAAAATCCAACAAAGTAGAGAGAAAGACAGGCAATTTCATTATAAGGTAATGAATTAAGGGAGACATCCCAAGGAACTTGGAGAGGGGTGCCATGCTTAGGAACTTTAGGATTTATCCTGAACCCAATAGGAAGGTACTGAGGATATATAAGCTGGGAAGAAATTTAACATATTTTGCACTTTTAAAAGATTACTCTTAAAGTTTGAAAAAAATGGAAAATCTAATAGAAAACCATAAGGCTAGATGCAAGAAGACCAGTTGGAAGATTCTTTCCAGAAATAAGATAAAAAAAGAATTGTATCTGGAACTAAGGCCATGATTATAAGGATGGAAAGAAGTGATTTGACAGGAGGTGAATCAAAAGAGATAGAAAGATATGCTAAAGTGATTGATTTGATGTTAAGTTTGGTGAGAAGATTATAGTTGACATTGATGGTTCTGCATGTAATTAAAATTCACCATATATAAGACTCATTCATTTATATGAACACTCATCACATATATTTATAATTTCTATACCAAAAATTATATTACTAATTTGATATATATTTATTCCCCCATTCAGATATTGATCTTCATTTATGCATTCATTCAGTTATTAACTTTTCAAGTATTTATTAAGAATCTTCTGAGTGTTCCACACTGTAATAAGATAAATAGGACATAACCAATTGAAAAGAGATAGAAGAATGGAGAGAAAACCATGTGTAATTGTGACAAGAGGGATCCAGCATGTACAATGAACTATAATAAGGTAGAAGATTAGAACTGAAACTCAAAGGAAATATGATACAAGAAGGAGCTCCTTGATAGACCATACTGAGACCTATATTCAATATATTGATTACTGTTAATCTAAGAAAAACTGGTAAACTTCAACAAATTTTAAACAGAGAAAGAAAAGTAGTGCCATTATTATATTCGTGATTTGAAAAGGTTATTCTGGCTGCAATGTGAAAAAATGGATTGGGGTTGGAAGGATATAAATAGGAGAGTGCTTTTTAGGAGATATATTTAACGGTAATTAACAGCAGGATAATGAAGTTAACGATATGGAGAGAAATAAAGATGTTTAAGAGATAAAAGCTACAAAGCTTGGAAAAAAAATGTAAAAGGAGGGGCGACGGGAGTATCAAGATTTCTATCTTATTATATAGTCAGAAGTACCATTCATTGAGTAGGTAACATTGGAATGAGGCAGTTTTATTTGGGGAAATGAAACTTCATATTTTTGAGGTTCCTTTGAAAGTTACAAGAAGAAAAGTCGTATAGGCAGTGGATATACATGTGTGTTCCAAATAGACTGGTATGTTGGACCTGAAAAAGATAAGTGATTCTATTTTCTCTGAACAGTGGCAGATACGGTCAGGAATGGAGCAGAAAATAAAGGAAGTTGGAGTTTGTGAAGAGTAAAAAAAAAAAAAAAATTAAATAGTTGAATGAATGAATTGGCGAGAGAAATAGAATAAAGTTGACAGGCATTGTGGGGTTAAGTATCACACATTTATGGTAGAATTTGTTTTCACTGGACTTTCTCCAAGCTGGGATATAGACAATATATAATTGGGTTCATCCATGGCTGGGGAGTTGTCATACAGGTGTAGTTCTAAAAAATGAGAAACAGGGTGCCTCAGTAGCTCAGTCAGTTAAGCATCTGCCTTTGGCTCAGGTCATGATCCCAGGGTTCTGGGATCGAGTCCTACCTCAGCAGGGAGCCTACTTCTCCCTCTCCTTCTGCTGCTTCCCCTGCTTGTGTTCTCTCTCTCTGTCAAATAAATAAATAAAATTGTTTAAAAAATGAGAAACAAGGATATTTGGTATATTTACAGGAGTACAACTGAAATTATTAACCATGAAATTTAATTTGGATAGGGAGAAAAATGAAGAAGCCTGAGATATTGGAAAAATAAGAGTTACAAATGTTTTCTCATGATTCTGAGAAATAGTTAAACTGGCACTAGTAGAATAAACAAGGTGAAAGAGAGCAAAATGACATACTTAATTTAGAGATTGTGGGGATAGAGCAGGTATGGGTGATGATAGGGTTTAAAGGGTGATTGTGGGAGAGAGAAACTGAAGAAATCAAAGAACTTCATAGAAAAACCAGATTATTGGAGGGTGAGACATTGAATCTATTCAAGATGAGAACAAGGCTTGTAATTAAGGTGCTTACATTTTTGCTAAATAAATAATAATAATCAGGTTGAAGATTATCAGCAACCAAGAGAGAAACATGGCAGTAGAAGTTTGATTTTCAAAGGTGCAAGAATGAGTAGGAGGGTATTATAAACTGAATTGCCCCCCTCCCATCACTAATTCATATACTGAAGTTCTAATTCCTAGTACCTCAGAATGTAACTGTATCTGGACATAGGGGATTTAAAGACGCAATTAAGGTTAAATGAGGTCATTAGAGTAGGTCCTAATTCAATATGACTGGTGTCATAAGAAGCAGCAATTAGGTCACAGATGCCCAAAGTGGGAACATTATACAGAGATCCAGGGAAAAGGCAGCCATCAATACATCAAGGAGAGTGACCTCAGAAGAAACAATTCTGCTAACACATTGATCTGGGACTTCTAGCTTCCAGAACCATAACAATAAATTTCTGTTGTTTAAGCTGCTCAGTCTGTGGTACTTTGTTATGTCAGCAAACAAATACAGAGGAATTCGAGGAGGATGGCTGGGAAGCAGCAGTAAAGAGCTACCAACCCCTATTCTTGGCCCTGAGGTTCATGGAATATTGTAAAAGAAATTACACCCACTTAAAAGAACCACAGAGAAAATTAGTCCACAATAGGGGAAATTACCCTCAATATGGGTACCTTTCTATTTCCAACAACTGGAACTCAATTCCAAGAAAGAAAGCAGTCAAAAGAAATCAAACTCTGCTAGCATCTGAGGTCAGGATATAAGCTGATGTACATCAAGTGCATCAACACTTCTAATAGGCACTCCTAAGTACAGACTAAGTAGTTTAATTAAGTGCACTCTTTAAATCAATCCAGATTTAGATAGCCAGTTTAGATAGCAGCTGGTCTAGCATAGAACAGAGAGAAAACCGACAATCTCCAGCTTTCACATTTCTTCTATTTTCATACTGAGTAAAACATGGGCTACATTTAAAACAAAACAAAAAAAAATAAGAATAATGGGACAGGGAAATAAAAAAAAAATGAATGCAGACACACCAACTGACCTGTGGAAAGACAAATTTTCCTAGGAGAAAGTTGAGAAGTCTTAGATGACAAGCAAGATAGACATGAAAAAGAAACAATGAAATACCCAATTATAAATATTTTTTTAAAGGAGTATGGAAAAGTTAAGATATCTTAGTTGTTTTCTTAGAGAATGTGCCCAAGATTGAAGATGATTTAATAGAATGTGATACGATTTCATAAAGGAAACTGAACTGACTTCTCAAGAGGAGGAGAAGATGAAGAAAATTTTTAGTCTGTCTCTGAAAGCACAGAAAAGAGTTAATAATTGGAGCAATTGGGGCACTTACTCTTCATGATTGGGTCAATTTCTTTAGATATGAATATATTTGAAAAAGAACGCTAGAAAGATCAGATGATAATACTTCAGAAACCATTTAGTAATTTCAAAGGGATCAAGGTATTGTACCTAGGCAAGCAGTTCTGCCCTGTGTGAAGGTTCAAGGAAGGTGAAAAGAAAATACGGGAAAGATTAAATACACACACACACACACACACACAAAGCCAGATGAAATCATTTGTCAAAGCCTATTATAAAAATCTAACTCCGAAGCAAAAATGCCACAATCAGGAGGAGGGTAGTGGCAAAGTGTTTCATTTTGTTTCATGTTGTTTGTTTAAATTAACAAATGATTTGGAGAGACCTCCTAGTACTTGGCTTTTGAAGAAACTAAGGCAGAATATAGAAGAGTATGCTCAAGGAATACATATCTAAACCTGAAACAACAACAACAACAAAAGGGAATTTAAAAAAAATTCTACCAGCAAAATGTTGTTCCTCCTATCAAACACAGAAAAGAAACATGTGCAATTAAAAAGTAGTTTGGATTTTTTTTTAAGTTAAACTTTTGGGAGGATTGGGATAAATTAGGGGAAAATTGAAGACTTAAGGAACCCTTGCCTTAAAAGTATAGAAGGTCAAAAGTGCTTTTCTCATGCCTCTGAAATAACTAATAAAATATATTATGGCTTGGAAAACTAAAACTCTGAAAGGAAACACAACATGTGGAGCAGCCAAAAAAAAGATATTTTTCATTCCCTGAGTCGCTGAACATGTACATTTAGAAATGTCAATAATAGCACCTTAAATTCAGAAGTCTATTGACAATGGCCCTCTCGCTAATTCAGTGAGGATACCAGGAGAAAGCCTTCTTAGAAGGTAACAATGGTAGTCACCATAGCACAGAGCAAAAAATTGGGAATCCCATTTGTGTTGAAAAAATACAGACAAAAGCATAAGTTTGGTCATGTGAGGAATCAAGGCAATTAATGCTATTTCAGAGTTGACTGCTACAAATGTGAAGCTCCCTATTCACAAGTGAAGGTAGAAGCTCTGATACCAGAAAGAGCTCACAACAAACCCAGCTTCGGAGTGGGCAGATGATACAGAACTGTTTTTATTTCTTATTCATCCATGGGAATTTTGGAACAGTGAAAAATACAACAGGTTTGAGATGGGATTAATTCCCTTTAGGAATGGGAGAAGCCTTAGGCTAAAGCTATTATTATTAGCATACAAGGCCTCTGTTGCTGAAAGGGTTAATCAGTAGGCATGAATTCAGTGTTTAACATCTTTGAAATTTAATTGCTCTAATTATGAGGGGGAATTAATTTTTATATTCTGATTTCTATCTGAAAATGTAATAGTGAGGTGTTAAGTCATGCTGCCAATGGCCCTTTTACATGGTATAATTGGATTTATTTCTGAGCTCTCAAATTTTCTGGTGGCGCAAGATGGGTAGCAAGACTTTTCAAAACTTGAAATATTCAATCCAACAGAGGTTAAATTTTCAGCCTAATGTACAATATTTCTTTGAATTTGATATAATTAATGTCTTATTAAGTTCTATTTCAAAACTTCTGAAAACTAGAATAGAACCACTACCCATTTTTGTATCCTCAATATATATATTTATTATTTACATTATTATATGTATATATTTCCAACAGAAAAAAAAAAGAAAAGGAATGGCCATCTTTGGGGATGTGCGTCTCCAGTCTTTGAACATTCACTGGTATTCCAACACGGATTATGTAAAATAAGTACTCAATATAAAGTACTTTTATAACCTCAGAAAGATGAGGAAATATATGTAGAACCAGTCAATTTATAAAAGGGCAAGAAAACTGCATATTGGATAGCCCTCGCTGAAGAAGAAATAACTAAAAGGAGACATATGGTGGTGTTAAGAGAAGCTTTGAGAATAATTTACCTATGTCCCAATTTTTCTTGGTAACTAGGCTTACTCTTTAAATTCTGGGGTGTCTTGCAACATTTAGAGTAACCCCTGACAAGTCAGACTGAAGAGAATAGTCTCCTGACATGAATAAGTCAATATAGCTCTCACCTATATATCCCACACTAGTGTTAAAATTATGTACATTGATATTTGGTTTTGTACCTGTTACCAGACTGAAGCATCCAATTCCTGGCATTTTTTCTGATATCCAAAGTTAGCACATGTCATTTCTGCAGGTAATTTATTTTTTTTAAAGATTTTATTTATTTATTTGACAGAGAGAGAGAGCGAGAGCAGGAACACAAGCAGGGGGAGTGGGAGAGGGAGAAGCAGGCTTCCCGCGGAGCTGGGAGCCCGATGTGGGACTCGATCCCAGGACCCTGGGATCATGACCTGAGCCGAAGGCAGATGCTTAACAAATGAGCCATCCAGGCACCCCTGCAGGCAATTTAAACAATAAAACAACATCAAGCAATGTAATTGCTGCATAAAAACTGCTGAAAGATACAATTAAGAATCTTACACACAAAAACAAATAAAAGGGGGGAAACCTCTCCCACCTAACCACCAGCCTCTTCTCACAATTCTGTTCCCATTCCCTGTTGTTATGTTACTAGTAAAAATTCTATATCTAAAACTCAAAGCAAGCTTAAACTATGTACATGCACTAAAAGCTAGCCTTTCACTTCCCATGACTTCCATATTTAATGCATTTCCCTTTTTTAACAAATGGCTTGCATTTGTGTTAAATTACTAAAATTGAGTTCTCATTATAAATCACTTGATGGAGGTGTATATGTGTGCACGTGTGTTTAATTTATTACATAGAGTAGCACTGGGTATGCAAGATAAAGTATTCTGGTCAACATAAGTCTTTTAAAAGCCACTGGCTCTAGAGTAAATGTTTAATACTATTGTCTATATGGCAAATAACTTTGACTAGTATCAATAAATGTTATAAATATCTACTTATAAACTAGTTTTTAAATCTGCTTTGTCATTCCAAATTGTCCAGATATGCAAACGCTTATTTGGAAAAAATGGAATACAATACTGGGTAACTACCAAGCTGCCTATAATGTAGCCAAAAAATACAAATAGTTCCACTTACCAAGGCCTCTCATGAGGATTTTAAAGACCACAATTTGCTGCCTTCTAACTCTGGATTTCTGGCATAAAAATAAGATATCTTTGGAATGGGGGAGGTTTATAATCTATCCATTAGACTATTGCCAGAAAATAAAGCATATTTAATTTCACTTAACATTCAGAGTGACATTGCTTTATGAGAAATTTAGTCTTACTGAAATTATATGGCAATATTTTGTTGAGTTTGAATCCTATAGGAAGAGATCATTCCACTGTACATTTGTCTAATTGAATATTTTCCACTGACAGTCAAACTAAGATTATATTATTTGGCCAACAGCCAGATGTAGACTTTTGAAGTATTGTGTCATGTTCAGAACACTCCAAGACTGCAGTAAACTTATTAGGCCAAGTCTTGCAAGACTGATGTGGGCTCAGGAAATCTACTGTTGAAACTAAATGATCTGTAGTAAATTCCACTGCGTTCTCAAGATATGAACTATATGATTCTGGACAAAGCTGTTTGCTGTATCAGGTGATTATCATTAGAAGTACATTCCAGTAATTGAAGGAAAGTCTGAATTTTTCTCTCAGAAGCACATTCCTGAACCACAGAAACATACATACACTCATACCCATATATACATGATTGGTGGAGTATTACATGTGGTGATGTCAAAATGTGTGTGTGTGTGTGTATGATTCATCAGATTTTTTAAAGTATGCATTACATAATTTATATGTATATTATATATTTATATAACAGCATGTATATGCATAGATAATTCTGGAAAGATACACTAGAAATCATTATATAGAGAATACTTTGGGAAGTGCAACTGGGGAATTGGGAATTTAAGAGAGAAATCTTTATTTTTCACCATAGGCCTCTCTGAACTATTAATATTATTTTGAGCAGCATTTACAATCTTATAATTTTAAAAGCTAGTTATAAGTATTTATGTATGAGATTAAAGAAAGGATGTTATTAATCTTGACTTCAGATAAATATGCAATTAATTTTCTATAAAAATCAAGAAAAATTAATTCCCAAGAGAAATCTTCACCATATTTACAGATTTAAATGTGCTAAACAAGAAATTCAGAAATTCAGTCAGATTTTTTATGTTATATATAACCTTAATACAAATGTAGCTTTTATGTAAAACTTTTATTTTAACTTTTATAGGCTATTTAACCCAGAGAGCACAGATTCACACAAATATTTAGACATCCTGATGACAATGTTCTCCTACTCTTAGCTAATTTAGCTGTATTTTCTCACAGTGAAATACTCTTTAAACTTCATCCCTTGCAGAGAATTCACAAATGAATTAATGACAACCAGTAGTGTCTCCAAGATAAAGTTATTTTAAGTAATCTAAGGACTATTCGCATAAGAATTTGGCTCAAAGGGGTAAATATGGGCTGAGTTGGGCTACAACTGGTGAATTCCAGGGACCTCAAATACTTTAATAAAATACTCTCAAGGGTGGACTTCAGATAGAAGTCAAAGGGGTCTGCCTCTATTTCACAGAATATGCTCTTTGCTTTAAGAGATCTGGGAAGGACATAAAAATCATTTCCCTCCAGATAATCTGTGAAGAGATGGTCCAAAGTACAGTGACAAAAATTGGAGTGATAATCTCATGAAGACAAGAAACCAGTCTCCATTATAGTCCTTTGTAGCAAGATTATAGTCCACCAAAACTCAACCTGGAAACTAACTCTTTTGGTAGACTCCAAAATTTCTGTATCAGTCTGACCACTAGCCTCTGTGATTAGAACATTACTTTCAACTAGCAAGACTACAAATCTATGAACCTTTTTTTTTTTTTTTTCAGAGAATTCCCATATACCCCACTCCTCCCCGCTCACAGTTTCCCTTGTTGTTAACAACATGCATAGTGTGGTACATTTCTTACAATTGATGAACCAGGATTGATACAGTGTTAATAGCTTAAATCCACAGACTACATTAGGTTTCACTCTTTGTGTTTTAGTTCTATGGGTTTTGACAAATGCATGATGTCATTTATCTACCATTATAGTATCACACAGAATAGTTTCAGCCCTAAAAATCACCCTGCTGCACCTTTCTGCTTCCCCCTTCTCCCTCCTTCCTCCAAACCTCTGGCAAGCACTGAGCTTTTTACTATAATTTTGCCTTTTCCAGAATGGCAGGCAGTTAGAATCACACAGTAGGTAGCCTTGTTAGACTGGCTTCTTTCCCTAAGCAAATATGCATGTAAGCTTCCTCTGTCTTTTTGTGGCTTAATAACTCATTTCCTTTTGGGGCGCCTGGGTGGCTCAATCATTAAGCGTCTGCCTTTGGCTCAGGTCTTGATCCCAGGGTCCTGGGATGGAGCCCTGCATCAGGTTCCCTGCTCCGTGGGAAGCCTGCTTCTCCCTCTCCCACTCCCCCTGCTTGTGTTCCCTCTCTGGCTGTCTTTCTCTCTGTCAAATAAATAAAACCTTTAAAAAAAAAAAAAAACTCATTTCCTTTCTATTTCATTGTATGGCTTTACCACAGTTTGTCTATCCATTCAGCTTTAGAAGGACATCATGGTTCCTTGCAGATATATATGCACTTCTAATAAGTAATCTTTCTGCCAGCCCTTCTCTGAGTTTAACTGGTTTTTCAAGTGTTTGATGGACAGCTACGTTATTCTCTCTTCCTGCCTTTTGTCGGGAAACTGAGTTACAAATGACGTAGCTTTGCTTTCTCACATCCAATATTGCCTGTGTTTTCCTTATTCTTTCTGCATTTTGGCACCTCCTGACTGAAATGGTATCGCTGGAGGCACTTGGGCCTCTGCTTGCTCCACAGACTACTTCCTGCATCTTGACACTACAGTCTATGCCTGAAATGGGGGTAAATCTGTTCTTAAAAGTATTCATGGAGGGCGCCTGGGTGGCTCAGTTGGTTAAGCAACTGCCTTCAGCTCAGGTCATGATCCTGGAGTCCCGGGATCGAGTCCCGCATCGGGCTCTCTGCTCGGCAGGGAGTCTGCTTCTCCCTCTGACCCTCCTCCCTCTCATGCTCTCTGTCTCTCATTCTGTCTCAAATAAATAAATAAAATCTTAAAAAAAAAAAAAAAGTATTCATGGGAAGAAACATGAGAACTCCTAATATTACTTTTGGTTTTCCAAATTTAGATGCATCCATCTATACTCACTGAAACCATAAAGGTAAGTCTTAAACTTGGAGATCTTAAATCAAAAGTGTAGAATTTAGACCCAAAAAATGCTGGGAAGGAGAAATAGGAAAAAAACAAAAACAGCATAAACTTCAAGTTTCTCATATAGATCTTAAATAAAAGGAGTTTAGGGCTAATACCCTGTAGAGAAAGTGAGTCAGATGATATTATTTATTTATCATTTAAGAAATATATATGAAACAAGCACATATTTTAGCACCACGCAAGTTCTTTAATACATAAGATTCTCTTTGAAGGTATAGAGCTTTGTTAATATTGTTCTAAATTATTACAATGCAAATTAATTTATTAAGGTATTCTGTAATTGTTTTCATTCTTAAAGTTATATTATTAATAGTAATGTCTTGATATTCTAAAATTAACATATTACTATAACTAAGTTTTTTTATATATCTAACTTCTACTTCGAAATTTCTCACAGGATGGTATCAGAGAATTCATTCAATAAATGTTGATGATTTATTTATCCTTTTGCCCTTACACTTAAAATCTGCCAAGCAAGTAACAGTGCCTTATATTTGTGAATTAAAAATTTCCAAATGACAGGAAATCAGAAAAATCTTAATCTGTTCATATCTTACTTTTGTATAATATAACTCAATAAAACGGGCAGTTACAGACCAAAAAAAAAAAAAAACCTACAAAATTGGGGAAAGGGATATAGGAAGCAGAATATGCACAAACACATGCACACACTCCACCCAAAGATGTCATAATATTTTAATCCCTTGAACCTTTGAACATGTTATCTAACATAGCAAGAGGGACTTTGCTATGTGTCAAGGATCTTGAAAAGGGGAGAATATCCTGATTTATCCAGGTAGACCCAATGGAAACACAACAATCCATATAATAGGGAGGCAGGAGGACCAGAGTTTAGAAAGGAAATGTGAGGATGGAATCATAGATGAGAGTCATGTGGTCATAAGCCAAGGAATGTAGATAGCTTCTAGAAGTTCAAAAAAGTAAGGAATATATCCTCCTCTAAAGTCTCTGGGAGAATTCAGTTCTGTAGACACCTTTGTTTTAGCCCCGTAAGACCCATTTTGGACTCTGACCACCAGAACTATAAGATAAGAAGCTTGTTATTTTAAGCCACTAAATTTATGGTAATTTGTTATAGCAGCAATAAAAACTAGTACAAAGAATAACAGCTTCTACCAGTCATTTGCTTGTTTCCTCTCAGAACCATCTTATGGTCTACCCTATCTCCAGCTCTTTTTCCTCCAGCTTCCAAAAAAAAAAAAAATGTAGCCAGGGGCACCTGGGTGGCTCAGTCAGTTGAATGTCCGACTTTTGGTTTTGGCTCAGGTCATAATCTCAGGGTCCTGAGATCAAGCCCTACATTGGGCTCCATGCTCAGTGGGAAGTCTGCTTGAGATTATTTCCTTCTCCCTCTGCCCCTTCCCCCACTCATGCACTCTTTCTCTCTCAAATAAATAAATAAATCTTTAAAAAAATAAATATAAAAAATAAAAATAATGTAGCCAATGGAAGGGTGGGTTGGTGACTAGAGAGTGGGAGGAAGGAAAGAACTAAAGGACTCCACTCTCTGATTCAGGAGAGTTCCATCCGGGGCTTCCCCGTCTATAATGCCAACTCCTGCTGGATGGTTCATCCTTAATTATTTAAAATTAGAAGTAATAATTCATATAGCCTGATTAATATTTTGAGACCAGGTATTTTAAGGCATTTATAGATTTCTTTTAGTACTAGTTTAGTAGATATCTTTTAATTGTATATAAAATTATTTAAAACATGTTTTTATAATGTTATAAATTATATATATGTAAATGATAAAAAAATTATAATCCCAAACCTAGAGTCTTCTGCTACCCAGTGTTGGATTTTTATAACTTGTCACTTGTTCTCAGCTTACATTTTAACTTGAAATTTCCAACTGCCCCTCCCAGCTGGAGCTGAGCATTCATAGTCTAGTGCATCCCATCTCCTTTCTGTTTTAATGCCACCTTTTAACAGACCACATCCTACTCAAATTTGACTTGGCAACACTTTCAGGCTACTAGTCCATTGAACATTATCTCCAGCTTTCATTCTGGTGCTCCATTAAGGCAATTGGTCTTTAAAGCTATGACACATGCAATTTTTTAAAAAGATAGAGATATTTTTCATATTGTATAAACTGTTAATAAAAATCTAAAGCACAATACCCATCAATCTCATAAAATTATGATAAAGTGATGCAAATGTGCCACTGTTTCTTGATATTTTAATAGATAGCTATTAAATATGTATTTTTTTAAAGATTTTATTTATTTATTTGAGAGAGAGAATGAGATAGAGAGCATGAGAGGGGGGAGGGTCAGAGGGAGAGGCAGACTCCCTGCTGAGCAGGGAGCCTGATGTGGGACTCGATCCCGGGACTCCAGGATCATGACCTGAGCCGAAGGCAGTCGCTTAACCAACTGAGCCACCCAGGTGCCCTAAATATGTATTTTAATAGACATTTTAATAGGAAATAATGAAGAGCAACACCAACAAAAATAAAAGAGCAGTAAGCCTGCAGATGTCAATGAGTTGTCCAGGTCCTACATTTTTCAAGGCAGCTTGCTTGCCCTGATTTTTTAAAAACTAAAAACATTCTTTAGAAATATCAATAATTTTTGAATTTTTATTCTAAATGCATTCAGAAATTTTTTTAAAAATGAAATATTTTCCCAATAATATAAATGAAATATTTCTACCAGATTTTTCTACCATAAAAAAGCATTTTTAAAAAGTTAACATTAGGGGCGCCTGGATGGTTAATTAGGTTAAGCGACCAACTCTTGGTTTCAGATCAGGTCATGATCTCAGGGTTGTGAAATTGAGCCCCATGCTGGGCTCCATGCCTAGTGTGAAGTCTGCTTGAGATTCTCTCTCCCTCTCCCTCTGTCCCTCCTGCTTGTGCTCGCTCAAATAAATAAATCTTAAAAAGAGTTAATGTTATTTTCTTTTTCTACTGACAAATGACTAATAACCTTCCCAGATATGAATTAAAATTCTGTTATCTTCATAATATGGAAAAATGCATTACTCACAGCCTAAATACATCATCAATGCCTTCTCCACTTCCTCTCAAAGTGAACTGGGATTTCACAGTAGTACCCTCTCACAAATTATTTTTTTTCTAACATAAGCCCATATGAATGTATTACTTGTAGGCAAAAATAAAAATAACATTGAGCTGTATTCAATTTGAGTCCAATTTGAAAAAAAACCTCCGAACAAACACTACTGCACAATTTGCATAGTGCTTTTGGAAAAGCAGCAGGATGTCCAAGTATGATTGAGATTGGTCCCCTAAATCACAAAATTACATCAACCCCGGGAGTTATGGTTACTTTCATCAGAAAGGTGAAAGTTGCCTGCTCAGTCAGATTACTTTCAGCAATATGCCAGAGCTTGTTGGCCATATGTTTCAAGTTGTAAGATGTCCTGTTAGAGTTATGGATACAGTTTTGCACTCAGGAAAATGACAGGTTTCTCTCCCTTGAAGACATTAACTTTATTCCACTTTGTTCTAACACTGTGTGCAGACAATGAGAATGATATAGTAGTCCCCTGTTTTCTCAATGAATATAATTCAAGATGAGCCAACTGCTATATTCTCACATGGCTCCTCTCTGACCTTATGAATTCCAACTTATTCTCAGCCTTGATTTCCACCAGTGTTATTTCACTTATGTCATTCTCTTATTCATTTCTTATTCATTATTAATGAATTATTATTCATTCAATATTAAAAAGTATTTATTATTATTGATGGTAGCTATAGTAGAGTTAATACATAAATACATATTAAATAAAAATTTAAATAGACAACTAAAAAACACAATTTATAACTGTTTTCATATAGAATAGTTCACGCTGATAATGAAAGTTCAAAATATGCCAATTGTTTAATACCATAACTTGCATTTATATATTAATCCAGAGGGGCTTCTTTCTTTCCATCCTAAATTTTTTGTTTAATCCAAGTGTACCTATCCTTTAACTTACATTTTAGGTCTTTAACTATTCATCCTTAAACAAACATACACTTAAAAATTTCTTGGCCCTAGGATCGTGCCAGCTCCCCAATCTTTCTATTCCACTTCAACATTTTTTTGCACTATCTTGCAAATATTGCTTCTTTGAACCACGTTAATTAACAAATAAATTTTTGTTTATTTTTTTACTAAACTCTAAGACAAAGATCTACCTCCTTTTCTTTTTCTTCTATAAAAATTCTATATATTAAAAGTGTACAACATAATGTTTTGATATACTTTATTTCTTTTACTTAAATCATTTCTTTATATTTATCAGTGCTTGTTTTATCCACTTAAAACCATAAACAGCTGAAGAGCCCAATCATATATTGATTTTCCCCAGAGATTCCTGTGTTTTAGCAGATACTTAATAAATGGAGTATGATTACAGTGAAAAGCCACCTTTGGAAGAAATATTGACTCATCATGGAGTTTCATTTCATTTATTCAACAAGTACTGAGCGCCTACTAGGTGTCAGGCACTGTTCCAAGCCATGGTAAATACGGCAGATAAGATGCATGCCATCACAGAGCTTACATTCTGACATTCTAGTTGTAGAAGACAATGAACATAAAATGGATCACATAAAATCACAATGCAAACAACAGTTCAGATACAAAACATATTTGAAAATCATAAAACAAGATGCTGTGCTGGAAAGTGAATGGGAATGGGATTCTACATTAGTCTGAGGATGAAAAGAGGCCTTTCTGAGAAGATGACATCGAAGCTGAAGTCTGAATGGTAAAAAGATGCCAACCATGCAAAGATCATGCACCAGGTAGCAAGAAAGCAAAGGCAGATAGTAATGCTTTTAAAACAGCAACCAGATACAAAATCAATATACAAATATCTGTTGCATTTCTATATACTAACAGAAACAGCAGAAAGAGAAATTAAGAAAACACTCCCCTGTATAGTTTCATCAAAAGAATAAAAGACCTAGGAATAAATTTAACCAAGGAGATGAACGACCTGTACTCTGAAAACTATAAAATTGATGAAAGAAACTGAAGACAACACAAACAAATAGAAAGATAGTTCATGCTCATGGACTGGAAGAATTAATACTGTTAAAATGTCCATACTACCCAATGCAATCTATAGATTCAGGGCAATCCCTATCAAAATTCCAATGGCATTTTTCACAGAAATAGAACAAACAATCCTAAAATTCGTATGGAACCACAAAAGACCCCAAATAACCAAAGCAATCTTAAAAAGGAAGAACAAACCTGGAGGCATCATGCTCCCTGATTTCAAGCTACATTACAAAGCTATAGTAATCAAAATAGTATGGTATTGTCATAAAAACAGACACATAGATCAATGGAACAAAATAGCCCAGAAGTAAATCCATGCATTTTTGGTCAATTAGTTTATGACAAAAAAGCCAAGAATATACAATGGGAAAAGGAGAGTGTCTTCAATCTATGTGGTGTTAGAAAACCAAATAGCCACCGGCAAAAAAAAAAAAAAAGAAAGAAACTGGACCACTATCTTACACCATACACAAAAATCAACTCAAAATGGAATAAAGACTTGAAAGTGAGACCTACAACCATAAAACTCTTAGAACAAAATACAAGTAAAGCTCCTTAACATCAGTCGTGGCAATGATTTTTTGGATTTGATGCAAAAAGCAAAGGTAACAGGTAAAAACAAGTGGACTACATCAAACTAAAAAGCTTCTTCACAGCAAAAGTAAACATCAACAGAATGAAAAGGCAACCTACCAAATACGAGAAAATATGCAAACCAAATATCTGATAAGGGGTTAATATCCAAAATATGTAAAAGCTCACTTAACTCATTAGCAAAAAAAATCTGAATAAAAAATGGGCAGAGGATCTGAATAGATATTTTTCCAAAGAAGACATACAGATGACCAACAGATACATGAAAAGGTGCTCAACATCACTAATTACCAGGAATTGCAAATCAAAATTACAATGAGATATCACACCATTAGAATGGCTATTATCAAAAATACAAAAAGTAAGGAATGTTAGCAAAGTTGTAGAGAAAAGAGATCCCTTGTGCACTGTTGATGGGAATGAAAATTGGTGCAGCCATTATGGAAAACAGTATGGACATTGCTCAAAAAATAAAAAATGGAACTACCATATGATCCTGCTATTCCACTTGTGAATATTTATCTGAAAAAAATGAAAACACTAACTCAAAAATATATTTGCTTCCATATTCACTGCAGCATTAGTTACAATAGCCAAGATATGGAAACAACTTGTGTTCATTGATGGATGAATGGATTAAGAAAAACATGGGATACTATTTGGATTACTACTGAGCCAGAAAAAAAGAATGAAATCTTGCCTTTCATGACAACATGGATGAACCCTGAGGGCATATCCTAAATGAAACAACTCCAACAGAGAAAGACAAATACTGCATGATCTCACCTGTATGTAGATTCTTAAAAAAAGTGTTTTTGGTTAAAAAAAAAAAAAGTTCACTGATCCAAAGTACAGATTGGAAGTTGCCAGAGGTCAGTGGGGGGAGGAGTTTGAGAGAAATGGGTGAAGGGGGGCAAAAGTAAAAACTTCCAGTTATAAAATAAATAAGTCATGGGGAGGTAATGTACAACATGGTGACTATAGTTAATAATACTGTATTGCACATTTAAAAGTTGTAAAGATAGTAGATCTTAAAGGTTCTCATCACAAAAAAAAAAGTAACAATGTATTGCCACAGACTTATTGTAGTGATTGCTTTACAATGCAAATAAATATCAAAGCATTATGCTATACATTGAAACTAATTTAATGTTATATGTCAATTGTAGCTTAATAAAAAATAAATACAAAAATAAAATAAAACAGCTATTCCTGCAGCATAGAAGGCAGGGAAAGAGTGACAGAACAGACTGGAAGGGGAAGTGGGTAGGGATCCTTACCAGGCTTACAGCTCCATGGTAAACAGGTTTATTCTATACGCAGTAAGAAGCCTTTAATTAAGGGGGGTGACATGATTTGAATGACTGTTTAAAAAGATCACTCTGGAAAATGAAAGATATGCTGGCAAGATTGAAACAAGCAAGTCAATTGGGAGGTTATTATAACAACCAAAAAGTTTAGTTACAAACGAGATTGAAAAAAAAAAAAAAACCAGAGGGGTGCAAATTATATTTCATTGCAACACTCTTCCAAGCTCTTTATGTCCTCAGCACTGGACTATATTACTCTCTACCTTGGAAGACTCATTGATTAACATTTGTCACGAATTCTTCCATATCCCAAATGAACTCTTTTTGGTTGGTTTATATATCCACTTCCTTCCCAGTGAAACAGAGTGGAATACCTGTGTTATATTAATTGTATTTTAAAACTGCAACATTCTACTTTTTTCTGATGTAAGCATTTTTCCTTTCTGTAGCTATATGGAGTCAGTTAAATAACAGCAAATCATAGGTAAAGAGCAATTAGAAAGAGAATGTCCTGCTCTGTTTCAGCCTTCAAGTGTGCAACTGCCTCCCTATCTACGCACATATTAGAGCTATGTTTGAGACCTGATTTCATCTATTTTTATCTGTACATTCATGTATTTTCTATATAAACCGTCAGAACCCTGACTCTGCCTATTAAGTTAATGTTAGATTATTACTAAACAGTGTTTTATAAAGAAAAATATTTTCTTAGAAATTTGTGTTTTGGAAAAGAAATGGGTCTGAAAGCAAGATGGGGAAAAATAGCTTTTTTTCATCTGCAGTCAAGCTAAAGATAATTTTATTGATATAATGTGGTGACATCATTATGCCTTCAAAACACAGGATTCTTAATTTACAGTTTTGAGGAGAAGGGAACTGATTGTTCATATTGTAAACACCACCCATAATTCTGAAAGTATTTTGATTTTTTTCTCAACAATTTAATTTTCTTCTGAGGTTAGCTTTTTTTTTAATGCATTATCTTAAGGCAGATTGGTTAATCCAGTGTTTGATCTTGAAACTAGTGTGAAGTATCCAACTTTCATTCAAATCTTCCAATCTCATAGGACAAGACTGGGGAAAGGAGACAAGCCTATATAATGCCTAAAGCCAAGACTCGCCCCGACATTCACAGTGATGACTAAAGCAGAGGAAATTTCACATTCCTGTTAGGAGTGAAATTGAGTGGTGTATTTGGGAACTAGGGACAAACTAACAGGAAGGGCCTTTGTAGTGAAGGAAAATGCAACTGGATTTAGTTACAAATCTCTAATGAAGGCCAGGAGTCTAGGTGAAGGTCATTTCTAAGGAGTAGTAATAAGTTATATAGCAAGATTTCCATGGCCTTCTTCCTACTGCTGCAATAAAGAATTTGTTGCAGCTAAAATTCAAGTAAGAATGAAGTATATTTGACTTTATCTGAGACCCATCATTACCCCGTTTTACCTGTCAGATACTCAGAACTCAAATTCTTTCATCCAGCCTTCCTAGAGTGTTGACAGATGGGGAGAAGAAACAACCGCCATTCTTTAGTTCAATAGTCACATGCAGATCTGCAGGGGGAAAAGGACAGCAGCAACCACACCGAACTGCTTTCCAATGTGGCAAATGCACCAAGTCAAAAGCTAGCATCTGCCTTCGTCTATGCCATAAATTTTAATAAACAAAAAAAAAAAAATAAGGAGTTTATTCATCCACCAAGGTTGGTATTGTATGCTAATTCTTCTGAAAGAAATAAGAAGGAAAAATTATAGTAATATGCTAGTTTTCTTAAAATGCCTTGTTTAGAAGGAATTCTGGAATATGTTTGGGACTTGATTCAGCTTTTAATTCATTCCCAAGTTGAGGGAAAGAGAAACAAATGCTTCGACAATTTTTCTTTTTCTCTGGTTGATATTGGTGGGAAAGGAGCCTTATAAACATCTATTGCAAATTAGTTGCTGACACAATGGTGACTAAAGCTGGTCTTGCATTATAGCAATACAAAATAATTTTGTAAAATTACAAAGCCAAATATTTACTCGTGGTTAGATGTAATACAAAGGTGCATATAATGTTAAATAAACATTCTCTATCTTCCCTATTTCCTTCGCATGACCTCTAGTCACATAACCCAATGGTAGTCATTAATAACACTTCTTAGTGTGTTCTTCCAGAATTTTGCTTTGCATGGTCAACATATATAGGGATATTGCTTTTATGAGCACTGGGTGCCATAACACAATTAATGAACACTACACCAAAAACTAATGATGTATTATATGTTGGCTAATTGAATTTAAATTAAAAAATTAAAAGAATGAAATTAAAAACAATACTTTGAACTCACTTACTCATTAATAACATTTAGAAACATAAATGCGTCCATGCTTCCATTAAACTAAATTACCAAAATAAAGGCTGAATTTATATATGGCTGCATCAAAAGGCAATGCTAGAAACTTACAAATTTATTGAAAGAGGTGTTTTCAATATTTAAAGCTACCTATAGTTTTTTAAGTTAGTAAATAAATTAACGGAAAAATAAAAGAAATTTGAACTTTTAGCCCAGAAAAATAACAAAGAGGAAAACACAAAAATCCAACCCCTCACCCAAAAAATGTCTAAATATTTGCAAATGTGGAAATAAGTACCAATGCGGAATTTTCAAGAGGAATACTATTTTTACTGGGATTGAAAAATAGTTAAATAGAGATATTGGCTAAATGAAGTGAGGAAAAGCTAATGACTCCATTGGTTAGATTCTCTTAGTCCATAAGTTACTCTCCAGAATTTTAAGTGTTTTGACAGGAGCATAAACTCAGCATCCTGCAGCTGGAACATAGTCCCAGGAGCGAAATTTACACACAGAATTTCTGGCTCACCATCAAGAAAACTTTTATCCAAATAAATCAAAAAAATTATAGTGCTGGAAGGGACAATAGAATTCCCAAAAGAGATATAGTCCATTCCCCTACATTGAGACATTCCATACTTTCCAAAAGCATTTACCTTCCTTGCTTTTAAAAATCACCAGCGTCAGTAATTCTCCCATATCTTTGTATGGTGCAGTCTATAACCTCACACCCTTATGGTTAGAATTGTATGGCTTTCTGGAAGCCTAATTGCAAATTATTTCAGCTACAATTCAGTCGATTCATCCTCTGTTCTTAATGAAAGAGAACTGAACACACCCTCGAAGTTCATTTATTTTAAGAAGATTATTAGCATGTGTTAATCTACAATATTCTCTAGAGAAATATTTTTTCCAGTGTACCATAGTGCACCTAAAAGTTTCAGCAATAGTTTTGTAAAAGCATCTGCATTATTTGCATGTGCTGTACATAGCTGGGTGAAAATACATTTTTGATCACTGCTCTAGTATCCCTTACATGACAGGAAGCCGGAGAGAGTACATAAAATGAGAGATCTCTTCCCTTCCTGAAATCTGTTTACTCTGTGGTAGGAAAGAAGTAAAAGTCATTTTGAAATGTTTGTTGCTGCCCCAGAAGAAATAGTTTTGAAATAAAATAAAACAGCTGAAGAGCTTTCATTCTGAATGGAATGGGAATCTGTTGGTTCCAAAACAAAAATCTTACAGAAGGTCCTTAAGGAGCAGCCAAACAAACCCCAGGAGGAAAAAGGCACAGTGGGATAAATGTATGTTCTGCTAAAGGAAATACATTGAAAAACGGAGTTGTAAGTGAGATAAAGCCAAGGAGAAAACATAAAGTATTCATGGGTTGATTTCAGGGAATTCAAAGAAATAAACTTTTATGTGAAGTTGTAAATGAGCCATATGAAGGACCAGGGAAACGCACAAAATGATCAAAGACCAAAAAAAAAAGGTACATAGGACATTAACCTTGCAGAAACAGCCTGTTTGATTTAAAGAACACATGAAAACGATCCAGAAAGCAAAGGCAGAAAATGAAATGGGGGCTACAAAGGGCATTGAGATAGAGAATAAGATGTTTTACAGATAAATAAAGCAGCAATAAGCCTATGAGAGCCACAGCTGCCTCTTGAGAAACCAAAAAGCAACTGGGTAATGGAACAGGGAGATAGCATGGGATGAGTTATCCCCCTTTTCTCCATCAGAAGGCAGAAAAAACATGCTGAAAGTAGATTCATTTCTTCCAAAGGCAATGAGACACAGAAAAAAAAATTAAAAAATGGAAATAGAGAGTAGCTCAAAAACATGTTAAGAAAATTCTTAAGCCAGCTGAAACTAGAAATCTGAAGGGATTGCTAGTAATAGAAGAAGAAATAAATATTTGCATGCACTAACTAGTCCTGGAAAACCAAATGTACGGTTACAGTACATTTTTATATGAGTTAACAATTTTTTCTTGCCATTAAACATAGTAATATTTTTTGATACGGTACGAGATGCGTTAGCGGAACAAAATTTCATTTCCTTTCTATTTGAAAGAAATGGAAATAAAGAAATGACTGACCAAAACATCATTTTTTTTGAAGTATCCTCATGACATAATTTTACTTCGAATTTAGTACAGCTCTAACTTCCTGCGCCATAGCAACGGTATAATCTTGTAACAACCTAGAAAAAAATTATCAATATAGCTCTTGTAGAGATATCATGAAGACATGCTTACTAAATATCTTTGTCAAATGCTTGCTAATGTTATTTCTATTATGCAGCATTGTTTAGAAAATTTCTATAAATATCTGCATACCTTCTGTCCCTTGATTTTCCACCTTAAACTCATTACAAAAGTAAAGGTAGTCAACATTTTATGTCAGTATGGTGAGTTATACAGAAGCATATTCACTTTTCTTCATTGTGCTTCATTCCTATCAAATGCATACAGATGACCAGAAAGCAGTTATGCAGTTAAATCTGAATAACAATTGCAAAAGTAAGAATATGCAGTTTCTATTCACACTGTCTAGACCACAGCTCCATATCCTCAAATACTCTGTATCTGGTGGCATCATATTTTCCTTCTCATTTTAGAATTAATTGTCTACTTTGAATCTAGTGATGTTTACAACCCCTGCTTGATCCAGGCCATTAAACCCAGGTATGTAAGATTATCTCCATTACTTTTCATTCACCAGAAGCAAGAAAGGGAAATAAGCTTATAAGTTTTCAAGTTCTTATCACTTTTTTAGATCAAAATTAATTTGTTACCTCATTGTTACAACATGTAAGTCCAAGAAAGATTTATTCCATGGTATTCTCATATTTTAAAAGTATAACGCCAATAGTATTCTCTTCATGATCGCATGAGAATACTGCAGATATATACCAGAGTTAACAGAAAACTTGGGAAACTAACTCTAATGTATTCTTCTGAGTGTGACCTCGCTATCAGTAGACTATTACCCATACGAGTGGTTTTTTTTAATGGTAAGTTTTACAAGCTGTATAGAAAATGCTTTCAATTGCAGCATAGTTGTAATGGAAACACAGGTATCAGGACATTAGTCCTTTCATCTCTCAGCCATGAATAATTTCACTAAGGCTTAGAAGTGTTGCACTCGAAGAGAAGACCTCTGTTGACCATTTAATCTTGAATTATTTCCCATCAGTAAGTGCTCTATTAAGGTAATACAGTTTATATAATCTACACTGCAGCACAGTGTTGATTTTAA